>NC_088885.1:126754865-127083877 GCF_037157495.1 Lathamus discolor | reverse complement strand
AATAAAGTAATACAAAGGGATCTATAAAGATCAGAAACATGAATAGACTGATGGTGAATTATGATTTACTGTGGGAAAGTGCAGAGCCATATATGAATAGGAATGTACTTTAAGGATTGTCTCCATGTCAAAAGTTGCCTAAGCAGCTGTGCAAAACAATTACCCTGGTAAAACTACCAGGATACTTCCCTTCCATGGCCATTTCACTCTGGAATAAAAATTATTTCTTTACTCTCAAGTCAAGTCACCTTCATTCCGGAGAATCAGTTCCCAAGGGAAGCTATGCTGCCGTAACTGGAAGCAGCTGTGCTGTGCCCAGGACTGGGTGAGGGGCTTAACAGCAGCTCTGCCACTGGTGGGCATGGTACAGCAGCAGGATGCTGCAGCCCTCCCCCATGAACCTCTGTATGGTGGACCTGTGTTCTCCTTAACTATGCTGACAGGTCCTGACTCTTTAGAAAGCCCCTAAAAGTCATGGGGAGAGAAAGCCAGGAAGGCAGGAATGCTAAGGGGCCCACAAATGCTGTAGGTGGTAGCTCAGACATGCTTTTGCAATGCAAAACTGCAGCAAAACTGTGTTGAGGGGTGCAGAGGAATGGCAGTAGGACAAGGGGAAGTGGCCTGGTGCTCCCTGTTGTGTTCCCTTTATGTAAGCCCCTAACATGGCTGTCCCAGGAAGGTTGCACCGAGCTTTGCTCACTGTCAGAAATGCTCAGTGCAACCGAGAGACATTTGAAGAGAAGTGTTGGAAAGCACTGAGTCACAAGGGGAGACCAGAGGAGTTAAACATGTAGCTGGCTAAAAGCAGGCTGAGTGGGGAACCCTGTAGTACTTTATAAATATATGACTCTCAAGATGAATTTTCTTGGAGTGACACTAGAAATCATAGTGAGCAGCTAAGAAAGGAAACATTTACAGTAAAAACCAGATAAAATTTCCTCATAAGAAACGGCATTAACCTTGGCAAACCCAAAGGGAAGAGGAAGAGATGAAAACTCACTTAATATGTAGGAGAACATGTAATCTGATTTTCCTGACCTCAAGGAAAGGTGAATTCACAGCAGGAGCCACACTGAGTGGAAAGCAGAAATGCATTATACTTGACTCTTACCATGAAGAGGTCAAGCCTAAGGTGCTGCTCCTTTCTCTTTAGTCTCAGTAGGCCATGCAGACACTGAGAGTTTGAGCAGGCCCTTCCTTAGAAGGGCCATATTGCATTTGGACCTCTTCTGCAGCACAGGATGCTCCAATGGTACAGTCCTGCAGGAAAGCCTCATGTGGAAGAGTTTCATTCCCTCTGCCTATTTAATGTCAAATACCTAGCATGGAGATAGTTCTACATTGCTCTAGTAAATTGAAAAGGATCAAAGTTTAGACATTAGCTGCTATTTCCTAATGAAAAGCCCATCTGACCCTTGAGTCAGACATTACACTGCCATGAGATAAACCATGAGCACAAAATCCTTCTGCCATTCCTCAGCCTTAATGCATGGCAGACACACACAGGGGGCTAGCCCTCTGCCATGGCAGATGCAGAAGTAGGGGATTACACCTACCTGGATGATAAATTGGCCCTTTGCTCAGTTTGCCTGGCTAATATTCCATGCTGCAGCATGGAAACTGTTCTCAAAATAGGTTTCTAATTTCTGTACAGATTAAATGCAACCAAGCTACTTTACTTGCTGATAATTTATCTAATACCTCTTAGCTGTGCCGTCACATTCATTACAATGAGTTGGACAAGGAGATATCAGGTGTCCTGCGGGAATTCAGAGAATTATTAATAAATAAGCAGCCTGCTTGGATTAGACATACAGCAGTCCTGCTTTTCCAAGATGGCACCTCTAAATCCTTATTCTCTTGCTCTCACAGCTACCTCCTGCCCTGTCTGTCAGTATCCGTCTCATGCTTGTTAAATTCGTGCGCCACATCATATCTTAGAATAAGAGAATCATAGAGTCAACTAGGTTAGAAAAGGCCTTTAAGACCGTGAAGTCCAACCATTACCCCAGGACTGCGAAGACCTCTACTAAGGCGTATCACTGAGGGCCTCACCTACATGGTTTTTGAACACTTCCAGGGACAGTGATTCCACCACTGCCCTGGTGTCCTGAGACAGAGAGAATCAGTAATGTTATTTTGTTTTTCAGGAAACAAGGAGCATCCCCAAAAGGGACGTACTGATCTCAGTATCCCAAGTACATATGTGCCTCATGTCTCTGCCACTGAGAAATATAAACTAGAAAAGAAGACCCAAACAAGAAGATAACTTCTGGTTTGCAAAATGAATCCATTTTGTGTGCTTTTAAATGACCAATTCTAGAAATCTAATTCTAGAAATCAACGATCAACACAGTAAAACACATCAGTAACCAGTAATTCAGTGTCTAGAAATTAATTATGAAGGTCTTTTCCTGAAATAAAATGATTCAGCTACTGATGCTTGTTTTCAAAAATGCTGTAAGCTGTTTGGGAGACCAGTAAAGGTGCCCCATGAAGCCCTTCCTTCCCAGCTCCTGCTGGTGGGGGATTGTCACAGCTGAGGCAGAGGAGAGAAACAGCAGGGAGAACTAAAAGACCAAGAGAGTGTTCTGCAAGTCCCTAAGAGGAGGCGACAACTGGTCCAAAAATTGCACTTTTTCCCTTTTTTGTTAAAAGCACTTAATGAATAGTGTTACTTATTTTTCCTCTGAAAGCTCCTTGCTCCCCTACTCCATCTACGATGGAAATTTTCTGTTTAGTCAGTATGCTACTTTCTGTGGGAAGTGACTGAAGTTCATTTGGTTTAGTGTGAGAGAAGTAGCTAGAAATGCTTCTAATTCCTCTTCTTGTGTGGGGCAAGGCAGATATAGACAGAGAGGAGATGTGAGGTATGCCGACTGTGAGAAGTCCAGGTGGCTCATAATTACTTATTACTTACAAACAGATGCCAATATTGTCTTTTACTACTATTTTTATCTGGTTTATCCTATTTATTATGGTGGCCTTTATTATGTTAGGCATTTCACAAAATGAACAAAAACATTGTTCCAGTAAGCATTTCTTCTTGCTTATCAGGAAACAGTGATGACTTCAAATAAAGATGGTGCTATTAGTGCTTTAAATAAACACGAGTATTGCTGCCCAGATCCTGCCTCCACAGAAATTATGATGGTCTGGTGATAAATACTGCTTGCTGTAGCCTTGTGTGCTTAAGGAATAATAAAAGAAATATTAGAGGGTCAGACAGGTGGCTGGAAGCTAACACATGCTATGAACAGACACTTGCTAGTAAAGACTGGTAGTTCATTCATTTTGAATTAAACTGTAAATCAAAGAACTATGGAAGTGTGGGAGGAGTGGATTAAAAATTTAACAAAAAAGCTCTTGGTTTCTTAATTCCATGATCTGTCACATCCCTCCATCTGTGCACAATGTGTGGGTGTTGCAGAAAAAACCTGAAAGGGTGGGATGTTAAAATCTTTTACACCGAGGTTCCTGTGTAGCGTGGCTGACTTGTATGCTTCCTGAACAGCACCATTTCAGAACACCTCTGCTGTTCTGTAGAATCAAGCCAGACATTTTTATCACCAGTCAGACAAAAAGTGATTTAAATAGCTGGACTGAAAATGAAATAAAGGACTTACCATGCTTGAAAAATGCCATTTACTTTTAAGTGATGTTTTCTACTTTGTGACCACTAATTTGAGTAATAACAGAAAACGATACTGGATATAAGATTCTGCCAGTTTGCATTCAGAGATTCTTAGGCAAAACTAAATCTATCCTTCGAGAACTAATAAGAAAGACAGAATATATGAGATGTGTCTGAAAGAAAAAATGACAAATGACTTTCAGGTTGTATTTTTAGTTTTACTCCAAAAATGGATGCTTTCTAACCTCCAAGTATTGACTGCTATGTATTTCAAAAAATGATGAAGGGAGGCCGGTCCCAAGAAGTGCTCTCTGGCAATGAAGTACAGTGCCCAGAAGCTGGCAAAACTAACTGGAAAGTGAATATATTTACAAGTCAAAGGAATAGTTCTAAGTGCAAACTCCCAAAATAATTTATAATTCCCATATCCTCCCAAGTTGCTGGACCTGTTACTTATTTTTACTGTCTGCATACTCAAGCATGGAGACACACATCAGAAAATGCGAAGTAGTTCATCCCTAACTATAGTACTAGCCTCTGTGCAGGGAAAGACTACAGGAAACCTCCCCTCAGCTTTGAACACAGTATGTTTTGATTCAAAGCGACTGGCAGCAATGCAGCTGGGTAGAGCAACAAAAGTAGTACCAGCGGACTTTATACCACCACAGGTTCCCACATGCAGCTCTACTTCTGTCATGCATGATCTTCATGTCCTGAAAAACAGCCCATCTGGATGAAAAGAACAGAGCAATAAAAATCATTGTACTGCAATAGTGTGGAGCCAGACCAAACTGACCCATAAATTGTCCCTACTATGCAGGGATCAAAGTAGGAAAGATGGGTTGAAGCATCCTCTGAAGCAAGAGTATCTCTCCATTAATAAAGAAAGATATTATTAATCATGATCTCCCACTATCTTCTCAGTCACATAATTCAGAATTACCATCTGGCTGGTGTTTGGGAAGTTTCATTACAGACCTTTCATATTTCTGGTGTCTCATTATCTCTGGAGGAGTTTCTTACACTATTGGCAGCCATTCCAGCTTGTCTCTGACTGTGAGACTACTCACAGCAGCAAGGAAGAAGAAAAATAAAATAAAAACCCACTCAGCAAACACAAGTGATGGTAAGTGGAAGAAGCCTACACTGAAAATGGAAAAAGAAGAATCACTGGAGACGTGGGCTGTGTGGGGGAAAGCCTTGTCCCGGGGGACCTAACTGGCTGGCTGGAAAGTGGGGAACTGCAAGAGGATACCTACAAGAGAAATACAGGAAGACTCAAATAAGAGAGATTTTTAATGAAAAAGCAACCATAAATGCAGATGATAATTCCATCCCTTCTTCCTGTCTCCTCTTTCTCCACTCTCAGTGTCGAAAATGCTGTTTCAACCCCACAGGTCTATTTCCCTTTCCTGCTCTGTGAGCTGGATCCAAAGCTTCCTGGAGCCAGTGATTTCAGTGGGTTTTACCAAGCTCAATGGGGTCTAGGATCTGATGACCCTGTTTTATGGGAAAATCTTTTTCAATCTCATAAGCTATCAGAAAAGAACAAGGAAAGGAGGCAAAAAGCCCACTATCCTCTTTCCTCCTGCTACATGATGGAGTGAGCAAACACATAGTTCCCTTTTGTCATCACTGTACAGACCAAGATCTAAGAAGACGCACAGAGATATCTCAAAATTCCTATTATGGATACTCTGCAGTCCCTGTTAACTAGTGGGGACAAACCAACTGGCTTTTGCAGAGTGGCTGGACCAGCACAAAAACCATCCCAGGCTGCAAAGCACAGAAGCACACAATCAGGGGATGGCTGAGGTGGGAATGGACCTCTGGACGTCACCTGCTCCAACCTCCCTCCTCAAGCAGGGCCATCTAGAGCTGGCTGCCCAGGACTGTGCCCAGACTGCTTTTGAGTATCTCCAAACACGGAGACACCACAAACTTTCCAGGCAACCTGTGTCAGTGCTCGGTCACCTTCACAGTGAAAAAGTGTTTCCTGATGTTCCTGTGTTTCAGTTTGTGCCCATTGCCTCTGGTCCTCTCACTGGACACAAAATGGGCAAAGCCCATTTAAGAAGCTGGATGAAACTCAGTCACTGACTTGCTGCTTCTATACTTCTTGCAGTTTCTTTTTACAGGTTAATTTAAAGTTAGCCTGGTTTTGCATTTAACCTGTTTTAATCTCACACAATCTAAGGTCCACAAGGTAATCTATCTTTTTTGGTTCCCTTAAACAACAAGTCAGATAAAAAAATACTTTTCCTGATCATTACAGTGCTTCAGTGCAGTATTTTAAGTTAACAGTGTCCCCTGAAGTTACCTTTCAGTTGCAGATGTGTTAGAGACAGGCATAGCCAAAGAAATATGATATAATAACATTACCTATGAGAAGATTCCTACATATTCATATTGCATATCTGGGAATGGGTCTTTCAACTTGACCATAACAGTAATAGTTTTAAAAGAAAAATGTTTGCATTTATACCACATTCATGAATTTGTTTTCCATTACGTTAGCCGTTTTAGGATAGCTGTATCTTGTACCCAAAATATTCTTAATAGGATCAGTCAGGGAATATTTAAATTTTAATTAATAAATATTCCAATAAACTAGAGCTTATTATTGGCAAAAAACAGGGAAGAGCAGCTTACTGCTCTTTAATTTAACGGTACTAATCAGCTCTTTTCAGTGTGGCTTTTCTGCAAACAATTTACCATGTAAAAGTATGGTTTTGTCATGCAAATCATTCTGAACTAATATTATACAAATTTATTCACGATAGAGTGCAAGTGCTTTTCAGAATAATAAGCTTTAAGTGGTTTATATCAGAAATGGGTTTTCCAAGATTGGAAATCACTGAAAGGAGAAACAGTGCTCACAAGCTCAGTTCAACAAGATCACAATCAGAACAAAATGGGTCTAATTCTCATCGCTTTCCACCACTGTAACAGTCTTCAGGATCCCTATTCCATTACTCTAAGCTACATTCCCAGGCCCTGTGAGGCTGCCTTATCACATGGATGAAGGGGAAAACAACCTTGACGTAAAAGCAAATCTCTTTCTCCAAGTTTGTAAATTCCTACTAAGATCCATGTAGTAAAAAGAAAGGAAAATGGATATCCCAGTACAGTGATGCTGAATGTTCTGAAGAAAATGGAGGTAACATTAGTAAAAGCAGCACATGTCAGGCTCGAACAATGGGAGGAGGGAAGTACTTCTGAAGAAAAGTCAGCTCACAGTACCAATTGGTAAATACATCTCACAGGGCTAGTATTTGATGCCTTGTCCTGATACAGGATACATGATGCAAAACGCATAAGCCAAGCGTGTCTGAAATCATCTAACATAGTACATAAAGTATAGCTGAGAAACTCAGAAGGCTGTGAGAGCTCTGAGGGTCCCTGAATGCCCCAGAGTTCCCCCTCAGCTCAACAGCTGTAAGAGGCCATAACTTTCCAGCTGCAAGGAGTTTGCAGCTCAGCAGGAGCCAAGGGCAAGAACACTTGCCTTTCTCCACAGACCAGATTCCTTGAGTTGTGTCAGTCTTGTCTGCCGCAAAACATGAGTCAGTATGCTGCCACAGGAACCTGGTTTGAAAGGTTTACAATAAGCAAGTGAGCTAAGGACCTTCAGGCTAATCCTGTACTGTCACCATACTGTCATGGGAAGCAAGAAGGTAAGCAATTATCTCAGCCCACCAAAGGCAGCTTCAAGCAGGAGAAAGGGAAATGGGTTAATACTGGAGAGGAAGACAAGTCCCAGACAAACCTGTCAAACTTCTTCTGAAACGACTGACCAGAGAAGAATGATTCAAAGAAATTAAGCAGATCTAAATCACATTTTTTTCATTTCTTTCTGTATGCATGTCCCATTATTCCCACAAGAAACTTCAATTGATGTCCCACAGGTCCTGCTTGGGAAGCTGTACAGAGCTCCACCTCTTCTCCCCAAAGATTTTCAGTTTGCCAAGGGGTAAGACTTGTACAGACACTAATGGCTACAATTCCAGGGTGAAGCCTATTTTGTTAGAAAAGGAAACCTACTTAATGCAGCAGACAAGCCCCAATCAGAATGTGGGATGCAAGACGCATGCCAGAACTTAAACACATCCAGTATCATCCGTATCGTATTTTCCTGCTCAGATCTGGGTTTAGAACAGACACATTTCTTTACATTTAATTAAATCAGCCTGCAAGGCAATCTCAAATCCTCACAGGAAATGTAAGATGTGTTTAAAAAGAAAATAAGAACGCTATTTAAAGAAAACTTATCAGCCTCCTGACTCCTGTACATTTGGGCCATGCATTTAAGTTTCTTCCCACAAACCTATCAGCTAGAAATTCACTTCAAAATACAGCGGAGATTCCAACTATCACTTGTTTCTGAGCTTTCCACATTGAGTATCATAGGGTCTGCAACCAACTGTGAAGACATGGCAACTCTGTATGGAGCGTAACTTCTGGATTTCCCTGAACTCCCCTCACAAGTCTTACAGATTCTTTAGTTCATTCCTTGAAGGTGCAGTTACACAGGAGCTCCCTGGATCTGCATGCGGATTACAGCTATTTGGCTATACTCTCTGAAATGCTTTCATTGTGAGAGGCAGTTCAATGCCCAGAGCAAATTGCTGCTTCTGTAATTGCAAAGTAGGCAAGAGGGAAAAATCCACCACTCCAGCTTGATACTATGCAATACAATGTACGTTTTTTCAAAGCATCAACTCAGCAAACAATGCAAATCATTTAAAGGTAAATTTACATGTTTTAAAGTAAAAAAAATGTAGCAAAAAATGTTTCACATAGATAAATATTAGCTGAGAGCATATGCAGCATTAAAAGTTCTGCTGTGAGAAACTTATATGTAATTTTATATAATGGTTGCAATTTCATATATAGTAATAATAACTGAATGATCAAATGGCCAATTATACATCTAACTGGTCATTTGCATTTGCAGCGATTATGACTAAAAGGTAATCATAGTAACTAGCCTTGCTATTGTGTCCCTGTTTAGCTGAAAAGCTAGGTCTACAGCTTTGAATTTTAAATCAATCTATGTGGAAATGAGGACTTTATTTACCCATCTATACTAACTTCAGTCCAGGGACCATGTCTTTCTTTTACAGCATCCAATACTGCTGTTTACACTAAGACAAGGTAAAGTGACTGTCATGCTGTCTTTCCAGAAAACCTGGAAAGTTTTTAGAAGAAATTTAAGCTCTTTATATATACTTGGAGGACTGACATTCATGTATATTTGGGGAAATCACCAAGAATAGAGCTTCACTGATGATTCAGTCATATTACTTCTTGGTTATTAGAGACAATAAATACAATGTCAGCATCAGCTCATATGGGACTACGGATTTGACTGAAATCGCACCAGAGTCAAGGGAAACATTGCTGTGGGGCTTGAGGATGCCTTCAGTGAGATTTTGTGGTATGCATGTACAGTTTCTCAGTGTGCAGGTCTGACTGGAAGATGGAGAATGGTGCTCACCAACACAAGCCTTTGCTTAAGCATTGCAGCAGGGTCAGCATGTTGCTACAGGGATGCACAGAGCATTCCTATTTCTCTTGTGCTGGGAAACCCATAGTATTGGAGCTGTCTGGGAATGAATCCACCTATCTGTCTGGCGCCAGCTATACAGCTGTGCTCCAAGACACTGGGAAATATGTGGTATACATGACACAGCCAGCCCATACATGCCACTTGTAGGGCTAATTGAAAATGCAGACTCATGTCTCACCCTCCCATATAGTATCAGTACAACCTGCAAGTCCTTCTGCAAGGTTAGGCTTGCATTCAAAGAGAAGACCCTCAGACAAACCTGACATTAAATGCAGAATCAAGCCAACACCAATGTTTGCATTACAGATGTAGTGCATATGCTGCCTTGCTGGGCAAGATGGCAGCAAGCAGACTTCCTTCAACTTTTCAAATGTGGTAATATCCTGCCTTATGAAAAGAAGAGCATGAGATGTGGGGGAAGAAAAAGGCAGTGTTTTTTTACCTTCCCCTTTACACACTTCTGTACTACTTGTTTTATTTCTTTTCACTGACAATTCTAATCTCCTGGGTCCATAGGAAGAGTTTATTAAAGAAAAAACAGAATTTAAAATATTAAGATTTCCTTCCAGTTAAAAATACAGAGCAGCAAAACTTGACATTAAAGGGTCATCCAAAACCAGCCATTGATTTTAAAGAGTAGATGGGAGTTCTGCACTTAGAAAAGTAGCAGTGAGACAACAGAAATATAAATGTGATATTGAAAGGATTTTGTTATTTTCCTTAGAATATTAAGCAGCTCTGGAAACTGATGTTGCTTTTTCTTAAAAACTGCAGGAAGCAGGTCAGTCTATTTTTCTGTTTTCATAATTTTCTGCCATAGTATGCAATTTTCAAACTTTTTTGCAGAATTTTATGGCACTTCAGTATTTTTTCTTTTTTACAGATTTTAACAGAATTCCTCATTTCCATTGAATCTGAGAGCTGTATTTAAGAAAAGAATGACCATTCTAAATACACTTTTTACTGAAGAGCTTAAAAAAGTTTGAAACAGCTCTGACATTTTGCATTTCTAATTCTTTCTTTCAAATATTTCACCTAGCTCTGACGATACTATAGAACTTCACAGTAAATTTGCATTAATGAATACTTTTATATGGCTAAAGAATTATATTGAATGCAGATAACTGTAATATAGTTTTAGCAATTATTTTCTCCCCCCATCCTTTTTCCCCTTGATTACTTGCATTGTTGCATCCTACGATACTCTCCTGTGGCAAACAGAATCATAGAACAGTTTGGGTTGGAAGGTACTATCAAAGGTTATCTAGTCCAACCTCCCTGCAATGAGATGGGTCAGGTCCCCATATTTTAGCTCCATCTGTATAAGCCTGGAGGGGAGGGTGTTTCAATCTTTCTACCAGGGCTACAGGTGAGGAGGAAATGCCCTTCACTGCTCCAGTCAGAGCTGGCTGGAATCAGTCCCCACACAACTGTCTGCTCCCCAGCTGGTTAAAATACTGGCTAGTGATAGCTCACCTCTTTTGTAACACTAATTGCTTCCACGCTTACATCTAAAAGGAGCCCAAATAAATCTAATGTTTTAATGTCCCAGTGCCTCTGGACTCTGATATTCCCAAGTAATGACAAAATGATGAATAGCTGCATGGTGCAACTGAAACTTTCATTATAGATAAATTTCACAACAATACCCTAGTACAGCCCATTTTTTTATATTGCCGATTTAACTCAGCTTTTAAATGGCTCTCATGAATCTGCAAAAAGGCCAGTTTTATACAGTTATTTAAAAGGTATCACATATACTTTGAGCAGAAGTGAGGAAATGAATTAGAAGTCCGTGTATGTATTTGGTTTAATTGGGTTTAAAAAATATACTCAGGTTGCAGACCTTTTAAAATGTATATTTGATTATTTTTCCCTAATAGAAAAGCTCCTTCCAAATTGGATTGCAGTCAGCTGTGGCATATAAAGCGAAAATGAGCACATTTGCAAGGCAGGTTGGAAGAAGGCTAAGTCAGACGGAGAAGATTTCTGAAGACTTGACAGAGCTTTAGTTTAGAAAGAGAACGGAGTTGATAGCTACTGAAGAGACATTTTAGTTATGACTAGAGAAGTATGTGGCACTTAGAATTGCTGAAAATCACGATTCTTTTATGGGCATTATGCAATTGCTGTCCTAAAACACATCTTTCACATTTACTGCATTATTTACCAGGCTGGTCGAAAACTCTGAAATCCCTTTTCGTGCAGATTATATTTAAAACTTACAAACTTAATTTGTCTCTAACATCGGTGTCACTTTGTTAAAGATGAAGATGGAGCTTCACTCCTGTCTAGGAAGTCTCTGAAGTCCACGCATCCAGAAAACCTGCTGTCAGAAACAGTCTGGATGGCCTCAGCCTGCACTGAAGGGCCTTCAGCCAGGCACTGCAATGCCTGAAGTCGATCTCCCTTGCCCCAGTAAGGTGACTGATAGCGCTGGAGTTTGGGGTCGAGGCCACACCCTGTCATGGTGGATTGAGAACCTCCCAAATGGCAGGCGGAGGAGGACGCACACACAGCCAATGAATTCAGGTTTATCTGTGCTGGTGCGGCAGTCAGCGAGCATTTAATTGTGTTATTAGTCTTATAATATAATGAAAGTCATCTTATCGAGCAAAACTGCCTAAATAAGCAAAACTCCCAGGGGTAGTACTGATGCAGCATCTCTGCCCATGCCAAGTGCCTCCAGGGAGGTGCCTGAAGACTCCCCAGGACCAACAGAGGAGCTGCAGGTAAGTTTATGGACTTCCTGGGCCAGGTGCTTGCTGAAGTGTCAGCATTCTGAGCATCCTAGGCAGAAAAAATCAATTTTTGACCCTAAAATAAGTGCTCTTGGTTTGCTTCATCAATCCCAAAGCAGAAATGATGAGCGTTTCTATCTACATACATGTTGGATGTGCTGTTTCCTCAATAAAGACACAATCGTGTTTCTGCACTGAATATTTGTAATTTTAAATTTATAAATATTAAAACCCTATAATATATGGATTTATACATGAAATACATATGTCTATATGTATGCGTTTTTATGGATATACATTTTTTTACACTGCATCCCTGTCAAGAGAAAAGGTACTGAATATTTTGCCAGGATTTCTCTAATCTCTAATAGAGTATGTATAGCTGACAGGCTGCATCTCTCAGTTTATGACAACCTTTGAAGACTTTGCAGTACTTTAGGCATCACACAAATACAAGGATTGTGAGGTTGGGCAAGAGATGGCAACACGCAAGCAATGATTTTGTATTTTTCTTATTTTGGCTAAGATTTCTCCTCAGCAAGTTGTTTGGTTGTGTTTGGATTTTTTTTTTTTAAGCGTCTAATTTACAATATTTTCAAGTCTAATTACTTTAAATCGTGACCTGTCATACCACGAATTTATTTACATATGAAGCAGACAGTAATGCATCTGCTTAAGAGCAAGAACCCATCACTGTTTCTTCAGAGCCAACAGGCAACTTAAATTTCTTTGTGAAAATTTGCACATAGGTCATGGCTCAAAGGCTGCCAGGCTCAGAGCATGTTTTTACATATTCTGAATCGTGAGATTCAAACAAATTAGAACACTTTGAAAAAAGGCAGCCCCCCTTTTTTGCACACCACTGGGAAAGCTGGGTACCCTGTGATGAAATGAAAGCAGAAATCCAACAGGCTTCATCAACAGACACAAATCAAACCCCTTTGGGAACCTGATGTGCCTGGAAACTGGACAGAGCAGACAACTGTCAGCCCAGGGAAAAGCTCATCAGGCTTTAGTGAAGGAAGTTTCATGGTATCCCTTCATCCCAGAGGTGGTTGGGAAGACCTGGAAAGCACTAGGTGTCCCATTGCTCACCACTGATGTTGGTAAGCGTGGACTCATATGAATAGTGCAGTGAAATCAGTAAAATCACTTCTGTTAGCAAGAGCTGGTTTGTGGGAAGAGGGCTACACCATCCAGCCCTGCGTCAAATGGAACAACATCCTTCGCCTTTCCAGGACCTCAGGTTCTCTAACCCATGCACTTGCAATGCTCCTGTTATAATGAGTCACTTGGCACCGGGGAATAAAATCACAGCTGACACCTTTTCCCCTTCGTTTATTGTGAGCAGCCTGTTACCAAGTTGCATGAGTAGAGAGCGTGGAAGTTTCAGACACCAGTGTCTGGTAGGGAAGTGGGCAATTTTACAGCAAACACTTTCCAACATGGAAACTGAGCCAGAAGAGAGTGAACAATTTCTTATGGCCAAATAGTGAGTTGAAGAAAGGGTCAGGAAAAGTTTGGAGAGTCATGAGGGTGTATGCCTTGAAACAGCAATGGGTGATACTCCTTCGTGGTACCGATGGCCAGTACGACAAAGGCTGACCTCAGTATTTCAGCTTGTACACCTAAATTTAAATTTATGTCTTCTTTTATGGTTATGACCACAATCCCAAAGATGTTACCACATCACCTTTCATTGGTTTCACAGACAGCAGATGTATGTTGTTTAGCAAAGCCAGCCCTTAGCATCTTGTTACTTCATTTTTGTATAACAGGGCTCTTCTGTGGGCTTGTTTTGGGGCATACTGTACATTCACACCTGCTGGGTGGGCTGTTATTAGCTGGTACAGTGGGAGTCATAGATCAGCTGGATGTTTTCACTCTTCATCACCAGCAGCAGGATTTGAAGTATCTCACTCTGAAAAGTATGACAGATTTCAATGAGAACACACTTGTACACAGTGAGACAGAGGACAGAAAGGGAGTGGGGAAATCCCACGGCAGGGGGATGTGAGTGCCCACCACTCCTTCAGAGAGAAGTCACAGTCATCAGAAGCACTTTTAAGCTGTCAGAGTGTTTAATGCATTGTGTCACAACTGGGTTGGCACTGTCATTACTCTTTTATGTGGCATCCTCCTTCCTGCCTCTGCACTGGTGTTGCTGTGTTCCACACGGGGGACCAAAGGGCACACAGCATGGGTGGCCAGGACAGTGAGGGTGAGCCCACTGCATGGGGCACAACCTTTACCCATGGGATGCAACAGTAAGCCATGACACAGCGACCGCCCACTGTACTCCCCTCAGCTACAGCAGTCTGCTTGTAAAGCCAAACTTGGGCTAGGTCTGGGAAAGGCTCTGAAGGAGCCAAGCAAACCTGAAGCTGTGTTTGAGTTACTGGGGCTTTGCACTGAGGAACTGAATAGCACATACTGATGAGTGAGGGCAACTGCATTTAAAAACAGCCTTAGGATGGTATTTGAATCTCTAACCTGCCTAATAAAAATCTGGTATATGTATCTAATACTAATCTAATACTGTGCATTTATAAAGTCGTCTCCTGACTCCTTCTGCCTCTGAAAGCTCTTTCTGAAGACAATCACCATGGGAAATGCACAGCACTCCCCTCCTTGGTGCCAAATCAAGCTACAGCTGGGAGAGTTTCAACTTTGATGTTACTTAGATGTTTTTATAGTTCCTTCAAACCCACATGTCAGAGGGACAACAAACTCACAGGGCTCAGAACCACATGCAGATCTTATACAGGTCCTTGTGAGGAGACCCCACTGCAGACCTCCTCACAGTGCTGATGTTCCCAATTTTAAATGCACATCTCCACCACATGCTCTTTTAAAGCAAGTATTCTCAAACTCCTGCTGGAGGTTAGATGTGAAGTGCTGTGAACTAACTAAAAACGTAATGTAGTTGTTTTTAAGTTGTATGATATTGCCAGAGGAAAGGCTGCATGATGAGACAGGAACTTCCTTCATGTAGAAGTAAAAGTTATCAGGAATTACTTTTGCTGAGTACAAAGTACTTGAAATTTGTGAGACTGTCTCCTGCATATAAAGGTAGCCAGCAAGGTCAGACTCTGCATGTACCTTCATGATGGGAACAGGTTACATGGATCCTTCTGAGAACTATTGACACCTTCAAGCAGCCAGTCCAATCTTTTCCCTGCAGTAGGGGAAAGTCTATAAACCAAAAGACTGGATAATCTTTGTATCTATGATGTGATGAGATGCTGTAGAGACAGGAGGAAAAGAAATGAGACACAGATAGGGTACGAAGATACAAGATAACAAAGATGTTATGGAAAGAATAAATCCAATTGAGTATAGAGTTGGGAGGACAAACGAAAGAGTATGGAGAAAGAGGGAGACTTGCAGTGCTGGAGGAAAGACAAGGAACTGGGCTGGTGAAGGACAACACAACCTGAAGAAAGAGGGGAAAAAATGAAGCATCAGGAGATAGAAAAACAGATTAAAATGATACTGACAAATCCCTGCTACTCAGAGTATGCCTCCATGACTCCTCAGTGAATGCAACTGCTTTCTGAGTGCGTGCTAGACTTAATTTGCCATGAATGATAGATTCCAGAAGAACTTTAAATTTCAACATGTGCTGTGAAATGTTCCCTGCTCAGCTGTTCCTGTAGAGTGGGGAAAATAGCAGGAAATCATTGCAAACAACAGTGAGTGTTATTTTGAGGGAGACATAATGGCTTGTTTGGTTTGACATCCAAAATAGATATAACTGCGACAAAAGCATTTAAATGCTAATCTGTCATTTACAGCGGGTAAACAAAAACTAACACGCATAAAATCTGTGGTGCTTGTGAGCAAGTGCTCTAGAAGCCTTAAATGCTACCTAATGTAGAGAAGACAGACTGCATTTCTCTGTAGTCAGAATTTATACCTGAAATATATGAATGTTGAGAGCAAATGTAGGTACACAAACCTCTTCTTCCTCGTGGTATGTTTGGATCACATAGTTATGGTCATGGAAAGGAGTGATTTTTCATTTGCAGTGCATTTTTCAGAGATGTAAATATGCAGGCAAGTATCTTCCTGAAGCAGTTGACTCCTGCACAGTCCTATCAAAATGTACCCCACATGTGGCCAAATTTGATAGATTACATAGAGATACATAGATTTCTGCCTTTTTCATATCTTCATGCCTGCAAAGCAATGGTAACTGTGATCAAGAGACAAGGAAGTAAAAGGAAGCTCTGGATGAGTCTGGAAGAAAGGTGTTTCTTTGATCACAGGCCAGCCTGCTTCATAAGACATTTCCCTGAGCAACTGAGAGAAGCTTGAAGAACATTTCTAAAACCACAGTGCCTGCCTCCTGCCTCCAAAGTGTCATACATAACCAGAGGTCACTGGGAATGATGCTACTGTCAGATGGCAGTAGCACCACTGCAGTGACAGAAAGAAAGGGTAGGTTTCCTTCCACTTCGGTCAGCAGCTCTAGTGTCAGCTTCCAGCCACACCGCAGACCATCAGGCCCAGGTGCTCAGACATCATCTTTCTATAAATAAAAGTTGGGGTTTTTTTTAATAGAAAAAGTCCAATATTTATGTTAGTATCTCAGGTTTAGTCTCTGTTGCAAGGAGTTCTCTATGAATACATAGTTTTTTGTTCAAGCTTGTAAAAAGATGAGGAAAACAGAGAGGCAAGAGTAATTCATTGCAATATATCAAAAAATACCTTGAAGTCCTTACTCAGTGAAGATTTCCAGTAACTTCTATCAGAGCTGTATGGATATACAGGCAAAGAGGGGAAAACCTCAGATTGTGCTGTGCACAAGTGGAGCTTGAGAAAGAAATACGCAATTTAAGATTCAGTTAGTACTTTAAAGTTTACTTGAAAGCTATACTGGTCTCACTATCCCTCCTGCTTTCCTTCTATGAAGTTTCTCATCCTGTTCTGCCCAAGTTTTACAGCTTCACTGTAGCTATGTTTGCTTCTTTTTTTTACATATACTTTTCTTCCTATTATGACTGCTTGTATGTGGAAGGCTGCAATACACAGAGAAATACTGAGAAAAAAAGAAGCTCCTACAACGGACAAAATGTGGTCATATAACTAATTTCAAGCAGGCAGACAAAATGACAGGAACAGAAAGAAACTCAGTACTCTGCTCCTACTTGTTACACGGTGTGGTTTACCTGCTTATTATCTACTCACGTGGCTTTTGTCACACAAGTCTATGATAACTGCTGAGTAACTTGCACAGAAAACATGCTTTTATAGAAATAGAAAAATATTTTAATTTCCAGTTGAAAGTGGCTGCCTAATTACACAAAAATAAAACCTAATGCATTCAATAGGACATTCTGTAATAATCTGTCTGGATCTGATCTTGACATGGTTTGACTACCTGTGGCAGAACTGGTTTTAGTCCTGGGCCTTCACTTGTTAAATTTCCTTTGTCCTTTCCCCATACACACTCTTCTGTAAAACAGGAAAAAGCTATGTGTCCTCTATGAAGAACTGCACTTTCTTGTGTTCTTAACATGTCCTGCTTTATAAATACGTAACATACGGCCCTGGAGTATAAATGTCAAACTTCTGTTGAGCTGGCAACTTTCCCAAGCCCTTTGGTAATTTGCTCTATGCCACAGGGAGGTGCTGATTCACGGAAGGTCTCCTGCACATCACTTGTCCGATGCTTGCTGTTTGTTCTGTGACTGAAAACAGTGAAGAAGTGGAGGCTGTGCCTTTCCTACACAAAGCCTCTGTCAAAATGCATGTTAAAGCCAGCTTCCTAGAAATCTTAGATTGTAGTTGACAAGTTCAGAACCAAATCATCCTCCACAGGAGAAAACATAAAATTCATTTGACAATCATCATCAGAATTTTATATTCTTTGTGATATTCTATTGGTTTTTATGTTATGTATTTGAAAGCACTGGTTGGATAAAAATCTGCAGAAACTTTCTTCTCAAAGAAAGCTTCCGTCTCAATTTCAACTGGAACTGTCTTAAAACTATTTTGTAGGATAAAGAAGCCAACTCAGTATTCAATACTGCATTTTGAGAGTCTGTGAAATCATTACATTGCTTCAAAATGTTCACTTATGCCTGTGTGGGCTTTGACATTGCTCTTTCAGCTGACAAACATAATCTCACAGTGTCTAAGCCTCTCCACATAGATTTTACAAGCTTTACTCTGTTGTCAATATCCTGCCTTGGGTTTCATGACCTAGGTTCAGTGAATACTTCAGGACATCCAGCACATGGCTTCAGACATCTTGATGACACCAAACCTTGCACACTTCTGTTTAATGACCTCTTGTATTATTTTTGTCTGTTGACTTTCTAAACCTATCAAAGTAGATTACAGCCACTTACAGTGTTCATGTCTTCTGAGTCCTCTGCTCAGCTTAATTCAGGAAGGAAATCACCTTAACTGTCAGATATTCACTGTACCCCAAAATCTCTCTAAAATACATCATAAACCTTCACCTGGACTAAAAAATGATCCATTTTCAAAGATAATTACAGAACCTGTTTTAAACATCTTTTTCATTCTGATATCCATAAAGGACCAGATTCTACTTCTTTCTCATTCTCTACTGTGAGTAGCTCACTCATGTCAGTGGTGCAAGTTATGAATGCAGACAGCAGGCTATCACTTTCAGTTATATAGCTCTTGATTAAAGATCCACATTTGTGAAATTACTTCAAAGCAATACAACATAATAATGTACAGAAACTGAGCCCAGGCAATGCAGGTACACATATTTCTCAAGCATAATTCTTGGTAGTTTTGAGTACTTACACCTAGGATAAAATTTGATGTGTGAAAATGAGTTTGTCTTGCTTTAAACAGCCACTTATTTTTACTCGAAAGGTGATTATAGTAGGATTGGCTGAGAGCTGTTGTTGTGTTCCCATCCTCTGTGGCTGCCCCTTCTCAGGTGAAGAAAAATTAAGAAAGAATAAATATATACATTAAGGCAGCAGCAAAGTCAATGCTCTACCGTTGCCAAGTACTATTTTGGAATATGTGATCACGATTGAATGGGACAGAGGAAAAATACAAGAAACGCTTTTTTCCAGTCCTTTTGGTTGGAGATATCTTTGCTTTGGATGTATCATCCGTAACCACCAACTCACAGGTATGAAGAAAAACTGAAGCTAAAGAAAATGAAAACTTATTTAAGTAGCAGGTGATGTTCTGTCTTAGCAAAGAGGTTAATGTGAACAGTGTATTCAGTTGTTTTGTTTTCTCCTCAAAGAAAGATGACACGCTGCATTTATGCAGGAAAATTTACTTCCACCTGACTAAAATTAGATAGTCCACATTTATGCTTTGAGTTTATGTCATTATCCTAGGAACGGTGTGGGAGTTTAAACCTATAATCTCTGCATACATGGAGAAAGGATGAGGACTATTCTGAATAAATGCAGCAGCCTCAGAAATTCAGGTCCTAGCATTTGACTCATTTTTTAAAGGATAGGTGCTGGAAAGCAAAAGTGGAGGGGAAAAGAAGGACAAGTAACCAAGTGTACCATATGGGTATTTAATGTACCTGCCAGCCTGCTGTTTAACCACTCTGAAGTCTTGTAATAGTATTAGCTGACACAGACGTGTGACTGTGCTTATCAGACGTCACTGATGACACGCTGCGGTGGTAAGCTCCAGCACTCCAGTTTACACGGCACGCTGCAGTTCTGATTTAGCTCCTGCTAGTCATACTTCCAGGTGTCCAGCTACTCAATAGATAACAAAATGCTGCCAGGTGTAACAACTCTTGATAGATTTTCTGATTTTTCTGAACTTCCGTTGACAACTTCTGCTTCACTGCACTGACAGTTTTTATTAAAGCATGATCAGAGCCCAAAGCCTTTGCAGTCTACCAGCAAACTGTAAGGGTGGGGGTGAGGCAACAGCAGCTCTCAATAAATAACTCCAGGTCTCAGTAAATTAGTCATATGGATTTGCCAGACAATTATAATTTCCAGTTCTAGCCCTCAGACCTGTCTTTCCATGGCAGCTTTGCGTATTGCAGCATATAGTGTACCACCTCTGCTTCCTACAGCAGGCTGTAAATCAAGAGAGGCAGGAAGTAAATACCTAATCCATACCCAGCATCAGTGTTACTTTGTTTGGATGCTACCTCACTGCACTCAGCTGCAGTGTGTCCTTCCAGAACTGAGCTTTTACAGTGAGCTCATGTTATAAAAATGGGTGCAAGGCAATATTAAAGAGTAATGGAAAACATTGTCATTTCCTTCAGATGCCTATTTCCCATCAACTTGAAAAACTGAAGTACTTTCACACTTACCTGAGATGTCTGTCTGTAAATCTGGTATCTTATGTTCCAGATCTATCATAAGCATGCTGGTTTGGATTGTGGCACAAATCCATGATGATTAAGATATCCCTTGAACAGTCTTAAGAGTAACTCATGAGCCTATAGAAAACTTCCTGCTCTTTTAATTCGCTCCAACTTCCTGCTAAATTCTTAAGAGAGTGTTTAACAGATGTAAGAAAGTTTTCGGAAATTCCCGAGAGGCTGGATCACAGAAGGAAAAGCAACTATTATCCTAGAAAGCATATGAACAGAAACCACTCATCTAAAAGCCAGGATACAGCAAGACTCCATTATAAGGCCAGTTTTGGATCAGGAAAGCCTTAGTTTCCCCTTACTGTTATTTCTCCATTATCTTTCAATCAATATAAAGCCAGAGTAGACTAGATAGAGTAGTTCCTTTGGTTTTCCATGAAATTATTAACTAAGTAGGCAAGACAACAATTGTGCATCATTTCTACACACATACAGAGTCATGTGTGTTCATCTTTGTGCATGGATAAGTATGTGTATATATGCTCATGACAATAGATTTTCAGTAAAAGTAGTAAGGTAAGCCCTGCAGGGCTAATTAGTTTTGCACAAAACCATGGCAAAATGTTCCCATTTCCTCCCATTTAAGAGTTTTGAGTTGAATTGGCTTCATTTCTGTTCAAGTCGAAATCTAGCTTAAGCGTTTGCAGCCACAGTGGGAATGTTAGCCTACCGTGAATAGTATTTCTCTGATTCAGTGCCTCAAACCTATCTTTTACTGTGGAGCTGGTGCAAGGTCAGAACGTGCTTGAGTTCAGTAGCCAGTCCTTATGCAGTCAGAACAGCCATGAATAAGACAATTTGCAAAATGTAGTAATTTATACGTTTTGTATAGAATTAGAAAAAGATACAATTCCTGGGAATATTCTGCTGTCAAGCCGATTGCCATTCCTTCCTTCTGTCAGATGTCCTTCGATCTTCATCCACCATTCTGTTATGTCCCTTAATTTTTTTCTCAGGTAGATGTCAACATGAGAAGCAGACCAAGGTTTTCTAGTTGGAGTAGAACTGTTCCTTCCACATCTTATACTGTCAGTTCAATATATAGCACGTGTTAAATCCTGAGAATACATCTGATCTAAATGGTCTCATGGCTAATAAAGTTATAGCAATGCAATTCATTCAAGAAAAATAGAGCACTGTCTGTCCCTATGTTGGTCAACAGAAACAGTAATAGAAAAGTTCATGCAGACTAGCAAATTACTCTCACAGCAGAAGACATATTTAGAGACTGAATAAAAAATGAGCACATATGCTTTTATTCCTGGAAGCGTGACATCCACAATATTGGCAGTTTGGGACCCAGCGTAACAGATTCTTAAGCGGTTTCCACCCTTCTGGAGTACCAGATTAGTTCTCCACAGATGAATATGATGTAAATATGAAACACTTGGCTCCAGCTCAAAGCAGTCAAAAGTGATTTGCTGACTATCCCACCTGCATTTCAGCAACCTCTAAGCTACCTTATTATTCCTGTCAGCAAACTCTTAGATGGCCAATGCCAGAAGGTTCTGCTCCCTTCCCAACAATGCAGCAAGTGCTAGTGAGATACTCGCACAAAATGAAACTGACATCCAGAATATTCAATTAAACACCGCAATTCAATTTCAGATTCTGTGTCACTGAATCAAAGGCAACTATCTGAGGGAATGAAGGACCTGGCTGTACTCTTGAAGTATTTAAAGTGCTGCTTCAACTGTTGCAAGCAGTTTTGAGAACAACCCTAATCAGCAACAACGTTGTGCAGGTGTGGTGTATGTGCAATATAACTTTTGAGTAGTAACTGATGAGAAGAAAATTGTATTTTCTTCATTTAAATTGCTAATCCATACTTTGATCTATAAAAATGCCTTATTAGACACTTCATTTCCTAAGCTGATCACACAATATGAAGCTTGGATATTACACTCCTGATACAAATGAACTGCTGCAAAAATGACCAGACTATAATGTCACCAGTCTTACACCAGTCTTACCAGAGACCATACATATATATAAAGAAACATTTCAGCATTTTTCCCCTTAGGCATAATGTACCTTATGACATTGTCATAATGAATCTGTTCTAATTTTCCCAATAGTGTGATAAAACTTTAGGACTTACTTTCTGTTTCTGTGCCTATAAAGACCATTTAACAGCACTACTCTCCTGTTTAGAATTGATCATGTTGAAATATGTTTCAAATGTTTCAACATGTAAAGGCAGACGAATTAAGAAATCTATCACAGAATCACAGAATCCCAAGGGTTGGAAGGGACCTCAAAAGATCATCTAGTCCAACCCTCCCACAAGAGCAGGGTAACCTACAGTACATCACACAGGAACTTGTCCAGGCGGGCAAGCCTGAATATCTCCAGTGTAGGAGACTCCACAACCCCCCTGGGCAACCTGTTCCAGTGCTCTGTCACTCTTACAGTAAAGAAGTTCTTCCTGATGTTAACGTGGAACTTCCTATGCTCCAGTTTACACCCATTGCCCCTTGTCCTATCACTGGACACTATCACATCTATATGAAACTGTCAACAGAACCAAGCTGTACCTGAGTGAGATTTTGAGGATCTAGAAAAAAGGTGGTTCAATGTTTGGTTATTTTACAGAAGGTGAATCATTAGACAAAAAAAGTGCTGTGTCTCGTCTCTGTTTCACCAAACCAATAATTGAACAAAAATGAATTTTCAGAGATGACTTGCAGACATGACAAAGGACAAGGGGTAATGGGCTCAAACTTAAAACAGGAGAAGTTCAGATTAGATATAAGGAAGAAGTTCTTTACTGTGGGATGCTGAGGCACTGGCACAGGTTGCCGAAAGAAGTGGTAAATGCTCCATCCCTGGCAGTGTTCAAGGCCAGGCTGGACATAGCCTTGGGTGACATGGTTTAGTGTGAGGTGTCCCTGCCCATGGCAGGGGGGTTGGAACTGGATGATCGTAAGGTCCTTTCCAACCCAAACCATTCTATGATTCTACGATTTAGGTACATGTTTAAGTTCCAACCAAATGATATGTACAAAATATAACCCACAAGTAACATAATGTGATGAACAACGTATTCCCTACTTATTCTGTAGACAATATGATAATTTTAATATTAGCTGTCATGGTTTCAACAACACCAACTACAGCAGTTTCTAA
Organism: Lathamus discolor; assembly: GCF_037157495.1. NCBI lineage: Eukaryota > Metazoa > Chordata > Aves > Psittaciformes > Psittacidae > Lathamus > Lathamus discolor. The sequence goes on along the minus strand of NC_088885.1, from coordinate 127,060,439 downwards.
GAACTGGTATGTTGTATGCATGTCACAAAATTTATTGCTTTGTTGGCATAATGCAAAGAGCAGCTCTTGGGAAGGGACATGCCTTTGTGTGAGTAGCTGCAAACTTCTTCAGAAGGTAAGAACAGTCTAAAATTTAAAAAAAAAGACAAAACCAACAAACAAAACAAAAACCAACTAAGGCATAAGTATCTCTTTTTCTGTCATTCAATACCTGGCTATGCTTCTGTGGAACACAGTTTGTTGCTGTGCTCTTAAGTAAGCCACTGATGATGAATATCTATTGAGACAAATTTAACTCATCTATTTCAGCTCAAACTAAAGATGCTGTTTGCAAAGAATCCTCAAAACTTTGAGACAAATCTAGCTCTTTCCTACCAGTAGTTTGGAAAAGCTTCAGCTTCCATCCACTCAGAAGAAGGTGGGAGAAGGCATGCAGACAACAGACCTGAGAAAATTGAGAGGTGTCTTGATGTAATATGATGAATGTGGAGCAGGACACCAAAACCTGGTTTTTCTTCTTTCCCTTTTTCCTACTTCTCGTGAAGCCAGGCATGCTGCTGTTAATCTTTTGAGAGCTACATTTCGTGATGCAGCAGCAGAAGACAACTTGGTAAGTCCTACCCATGTCACGCACGCAGGTGCTCTGCCTGAGGTCCATTCTGCTGAACCAAGGTGCCTCCCTGAGCCTTAAATTCCTTCTGCATTGAGTGGAGAAGGACACGTTACCTCAAGCTGCTCCCAATCACGCTGAGCTCCTGTTTTCCCTGACTATGGGAAGGAGCTGGAGACATCCAGACTCCTCAGACTGGGTGCTGGAGGCAGAAGGGATGAATACTTAGCTCTCTTGCAGGGGGACTGAGTCTCGATATCCAGTTCAGCTCCAAGGAACATGACTATATAAAGGAAGGCTGAATTCAATCTTAAGCTGCTGCAGATTTTGTATTTAGCAACGTTGTAGAGTAATCCAACTAAGCCAACATTTTCTAAATGCATGGAGTACTTGAAAATTAAAGCTCAGTACCTAAATGATTTAGACACCTAAGTAAAATTCAATATAAGTAAGAGTGCAGGGCAAGTTTAGATGGTTCACCTCTTCCATTCTTTACACTTTTTTTGCAAATGAAAAAAACCCGAACTTTGGAAGAAATACTGCCTCCACAGACTGGTATTTCATCAGCAACTGAAAATGCTGGAGTAACAGGAGTTCAGCTACTACGCACTTAAGGAAGAATATTAAAAGCCTTGGGATTTGTGTCAAAAACATTTCTGAAGGAACTGCTTATGTTTTCTCTTCCTTTCCATAACTGCTGCAAACTGCTGACAAGGATTATATCCGAATACATACATATACATACATATACATATGTTTAAAAAGACAGAACTCATGGTTTGAAAGCTGGACCCGATGGGAACACATAGCTGGCTGCGGCTTCTCTCGGGCTGTGGCTCTGGGGCCACCAGTGGGATGCAGCTCAGGGTGGTGGTGGTCAGGCCACACACCTCAGCAGCACTGCTGCGGAACTGAGGCTGTGTTACCCCTCTGCTTCTGGGCTTGCTGTAGGAAACCTCTCATGCCTGCTATAGCTCTTTTGTCTCCTGAAATTATATGTAAGATCTCATTGAGGGTTCTTCTGGCTTTATACAATGTCTCTAGGCATTGTGAGATTGTAAAATATTGGTGAATGGATAGGATTAACTCCCTATCACATGACCTGCTGACACCTGAAATGTTCTTTTGGTCTCCCTTTTATCTGCACAGGTTGTTAGACTAAAGAGCCAGACACCGTATCATTTTCCCTCACACAGACCACCTTATTTCCTATTGTTAGAGAAACCAAACCACCATATACTGTGTCAAGTGACATTTCTTAAATGCCTTAAGATATAGAAAAAAAAAAAGTTCTTTTATGTTTTAGATTAATACCTTGACTTCCGTTTCATTTCACTGCAATACATACTTATGACTACCGGATAATATATATTCCCTTACTAACCCCTCTTAAAAATCTTTACACAGGGACTAAAATTTGTTCCAAAGACATTTGATTCTAAAGGACAAACAACTGAGAAGTTGTTTTTTCTTAGCAGATTTCCCGATCACATACTGCCTTTGCTTCACTAGCTGAGCATATAATGAAGTCCTCTAACAACTGCCATATTTCAGTCTAGACTCCTGGAATGGAATTTTTATGAAATCAGTGGCAAGCAAGAAAATCTGAAACACAAGACTCCAGATACAAAAAATACGAGCTCCACTTACGGTACTCAAGTGTCACCATACTTTTATTTACGGGATTTATTCTAGTCCAAATCCAGTACAAAAATTAAAATTTTTATGAATTAAATAATTTTGAAAAATAGAGGGTGTACCTCCTGGTACAGGGAGCGAGGGGGGAAACTACTGGGCTGTAGTATTATCTCTGTAGTCTTGAACTTGTTCTCTATGGTTGGCAACTTTTATCCATCTCTCTGAGAAATTGCAGAAATGGAAGCAAAGAGGTAATCGCCTTCCAAACGAATCTTGGCTTTTAGCTAACCCCTAAAGAAATCAGCATCCATGGGGCAGAACGAGCACTACTGTACAGTATGACAAGCACGGCTTCCACATCAGCCTTGCCTGAAAGCAGACCTGACATAAGATACTCCCTAACATGCGCCTGCTCCGTATTTGCTTTCCACACAGACTGTTATGATTAATGAGGTCTCATTTCTTTGCTATTTGTCAGTGATTCACACTAGCATTCAAAAAACACTCTCCTTTAATTCCCAATGAAACATTTTATGACCCTGAGAAAGCCTAGTAGCGAAATGCTTTCAAGCCATAAAAGAAAAAACCCTGAAAACACAACAGAAAGATCAAAACCTGCCTTTACCAAAGGAAAACAACAGTATCTCGTGTAGAGCCAATGAGTTTAGCAGAGATACTAACCAGCTGTCAGGGAGCAGCACAGTGTTGTCTTCTACATCGCTGGAGAAGGGCCCCAGCTGTGCTTTGTGACTGGCCTCTTAATAAGGGGAGCTGCTGTGACTTGGAAGGGAGGGGGAAGACATTTCCCTTTATAACTACATTTCCGCTAATTCACCTCTGAGCTGTGCAGGGTAACGGCTTCCCCTTCAGGAGAGTGAGAAAAAGCACCTACAGTCGCACCTTGTTTGATCAACTGTTTGGGTTTGAACAGCACAAGGACACAGACTGACTGAATAAACTCAAGAAACTAAAATAGCACTGTTAACCAGAAACAAGCAAACTAACACAAAACTGAGATTAGCAGCTGTGTGACCTTGAAATGCCAAAACATGCTCGGCAACACCCTCTTGCTCAGAAAATTTAGGGCGCTGCACAGTGTATGTGAAAAAGGAGGATGAGCTTTTCCTTAGCAAAATAAGGGGAAATGTTCGTGCCAGAGAAGAGCAATGGCTCACCTAGCTCTTCATTACACATCTGAAAGTTTCCAGTACCAGGGAAAGAGTATAAAAGAGAAGAGCTCAGGGAGAGATTTTCCTTGGTTTGTACTCCCAACCTCAGCAACCCATGGCTGGGGCCTTCTAGAACTAGAGGTTAAACCCACCCAGTTGCCTACAGCTCCATTTGAGGCATCTTTCCTTGTGTTTATTCTGTTTTCCTTGTTTGGACATGAGTTCCAGTTTCAGAAGGTTTATTCATTTGGAATAAAACTCTTTGATTAGCTGTTTTACTATGCCCGTCTGTAGAATTAATTCATTTCTTAATAAGTGCTAATATAATTGCACCAGTTTTGGTGGTGTTTCATTGTTTTTACTTTTCCTATCATATTTGCTCCTTTCAAGTCGATTCCAGTGAATTTCCCCAGCTTTGTGGAATCCTTTATTTTTAATATTAAGTATTTCCATAGTGGGTCTTTTTTATTTTTGGTTTTTAAATTACAACTAATTTCCAAGCAATATGCTCATTTTAATAGCTTTTTTATGGTTATATTTTGAAACATACAATTATGAGATCTAAACATCTGCTTTTTATAGCACACCTTATCATATGCTTTTTTGCCTTTGCAGGCTTTTTTTTTTCCTTCAGCTTTTCACAATCCCTGTCCTCACCCCGATGAGGCAGCGGGTAATACAGCTGTGGGATTTCATTCTTTGTGTTTTCACCTGGGAATCTGGATTCTTCTTGACAGTGTGAACGCCTCACTCCTAATGTATAGGAACTTTTATCCAGTCGTTGGACTGTCTGCCATTGATAGACACCTTGTAGACTGATATTACAGGTTGATGGATTTCCTTCCATCAAGGCTCTGAAACACCTATTTGGCTGATTTCCTAAAATAAAACCAGGCGTTTCACTCCATTTGCCTTACATTTTTAGAGTTATATAATTTACATAACACCTTGGTATATATTGATCTGTCTATTTTCACCTATCTGGCTCAATTAGGACTTTGCCAGTACTGGGTTTTTTTTATTGATCATTGCCCTATTTTTTAATTAAGGAATGGGGCTTTTTTTAGCTTTCTCCCTAGTGATGACTTTGTGTGCTTCCTCACCTGCCATATTTTTCCTACTTTTTCTTTGAAAAAAAAGAAACCAAACCAACCTGTAATGTCTTCAGTTCGCTTGACTGTGATACAGAGAAATGACTAAATGCAATGTTAGGTGAAGACTATCTAAGCTTACCTACTGCATCAATTCTGTTTATCGGGATGCTCAGCTTATCTTTTTTCTGAGTCATGCAACAGTGAGAAACTTGATCAAAGTGAAGTGAAACTAGAAGTTAACTCCATTCACAGAAGATTCATACATATTGTCTAGGAAAACAGAAGCTCCAGAAGCCCAGCTGGCATGTTCTAACAGCACCAACTACTTCAACCACATCCCTGCTCAACTCCATTGCTGCACCCATGTGTTTTTCCTCCCTGCTGCCCCTCACCTGCTCAGCCTATGAGCTCTCTGAGATAGGTGTGGTGTACGCAGTGATTCTCTACTGGCTGCTGCAGCACTACTGTAATGAAGATTAATTGTGACCACAAGCCACAGTGGAAAGGAAACAAATGTCCTGTCCAGACTGCAGTTGCAGGATAGGTATGACAAATTATTTACTGTTCTGAATGTCATAATTGTTGTCCTGATTCAATTTGCAATAGCTTTTGTGCTTCCCTTGTCCGACAGCAATAAACTTTGTTTCTTCTGTTTTACAACTCATTAAACAAAAAAATTGGAGGATGCAAATCCAATACAATGGAATTTCATTCTGAAATCCAGTATCACTGAGCATGCTGGTCTATCCACGATGCACAGCAACACTGAGGCTGTGGCCGTGCATCCAAATGAGTAAGCACTGCTTCTCACCAAGGTGAATTAATATAAGGGTATCACCAAAGGGTGATGCAGCAATTCAGCTGCCAGTTCTAGGATTGACCAGCTCGCATTAGCTCAAGACTTTTTGCCCTGCAACCCATTTTAGAATCTGGAGGAAGCTGACTGCACTGATTATAAATTCAGCTTGTCCAAATATACTAGAAGAGTGGGCAGGTTTCAGCATCTCAGAGGAGATGCTTCACATCTGCTTACCAAACAAAAGGAATTTTCAAGCCAAAAGACCAGGAAGGAATTAAGAATCAATGACTATGGATAAATTTCTAAAGCAAAAAAATTTGGATACAGCTGAAGACTTCCTTACTCTTTTATCTCTGCTATTAGCGTTTATTTTTGTTTTCCCACCCACCAAGTCTTTTTATTGACTTTAAATTAAATATTAATTCACTTTACAAGCTACACTGTAGAAATCTGATCAAAGACAAATTGTTACTATGATAAGTAGCAGTTAAATTTCTGAAGTATAGAGGAATCTATAAATTTTGTTTTGAAAATCAGCATTGAACTAAACATGTCAAAAGACTTTGGGATCCACTGACATGTATACCATTACAAAGATATACCCACAAAATATTGGCTGAAATAGCTAATTTCCCATTAAAAGGAATAGAAACAGGACATCTGAGTCCCTTGGGCTTTTAAGCTGGAAAATTTCTATCAGCATTATTAAATAAGAACATTACTTAGTTAGTAACAATAAGGGAGGATAACCTCTGCCTGTCTTAAGTCTAAAATACGTAAGACAGGTTTCCACAGACAGAAAAGATGGTCCAGATGTAGGGGGCTGTGTAGAACATGAAAGATTTGGATCCAGTTTCCTGCTTTGTCATGGACTTTCTGTGTGACCTTAAATTAGCACCAGTGTACCTCAGGTCCGCATTTGTACAAAGGGCTTCTCTGCTGTGCCAAATGACTGTGAATCTCAAATCACTCATTACAAGGCACTCAGTACTCAACCAATGACATTAGGGACAGATGAGAACATACGTCCACTTGTCTGCATTTAATTTGTAAGCAAGGCTCATTAACTGTACTCCCCAAATACTATAAAGTGTTCATGCTTTCTTTAGTAGTTGTGTTTTCACCCCAGAGGTAAACTTCTAACACTAATTCTTTACTAGTTGTGATTTATACAACAATCCCTGACAATATCATGTTAAATTTTTTCTCAATCACAAGATATACAGCTCTCTGGGGTATATTTTGATTTGGGAACTGTGAGGTGACATGCTTGTGAGACTTAACGCAGCTGCAAAGCACCTCGCTTTGCACGACAACTTTCACATGCACATGCCTAACACGTATGCACCAGCTGTCAGTAAACATGAGGGAACAGCTGTCTCCTGCTTAGTTTAAAATTCTGTCCTACACAGTTGGAGAAAACACTGCTTTGCTTTCACAGAAGGAATAATCTCACTCACAAGTAGGTTAGTCATCAGACCTCTCTTTTAGTAGATGGCTGTCACTGTGCTGAAGTTCTGTGCTATGAATTAAGACCTGGCAAACTGAAGAACCTTTGCATGAAATCATATGGCCAGCTACCATTTCTTTTTGACCAAAATCTGATAGTAGAAACAAAAAGTTGTGTGAGATATCAAGATAAGAGTTTTTCAGAAGAATTTAGGAATATTGCTGTGGCTTTTAGGGTCCAAACTGTACTACATACTAGGACTTCAGCATATTTAGATACTTGGTGACTATTTTTCTCTTACTCCCTACCTTGTCCATAGCTGTCTTTTCTGCTATTCTCTTCCAGCCTTAGGTATCTTACCTGGTGACTTAGACTGCCTATTCAATTTTTTCTTTGACTCTTATCATATGAAATAGTGTCAGCTCTACAGCTCAAATATTAGATTACTCACACAAGGATGCAAACATAGTTGTCTAAAGTACATGTGTTATTCCAGCCATCATGCTTCTTCCTTCTGATACAGGTTTCCTTCCTTTGGCACATGACAAGCCAGCCAGAGCACTGACACCCTGCTCTGTCCCCAAGGCAGCTAGTTTCCAAAGCATTCTGCAGCTCAGCAACCCCAGGAAACAAGCCCTCATCCATAGGCCTCAACTTTCCCAGTGCTTTGCTGTGGTAAGGCTCCATGCAACAGCAGCTGCAGTGCAGAGGCTGAGCTCTCCTCACCAAACCTGTCAGCCCAGAGGGATTCCTACAGTCAAAGGACTGTAGTGGAGATATACACTATTGTGCAGAAGAAACAGCATTCCCCGGCTCACCTGCAGCTGCAGATTTTGCACGGAAGGGGAAGAACAGTCTGCTTTTACTGTTCAGACACAACCTGGCTCAGTGTTCTGTGTCTTCATTTTGATCTACTATCTCGCTCCCATTTTTCTAGAGTACTGTAAATCTCCTTTAACAGCAACTGTGTTTCAAAATAGCACCCTTAAGCCTAGGAAATCTACCTTATCTGCAACAACTCACCCAACAATGAATGCCAACATATTTGACATCACTGTATAAATTTATCAGGGGTTTTCATCCACTGAGATGGATCTTCTTGTTTTCTTACACACAAGATCAATGCTATGGCAGCGTACAGCAGAGTCAAACAGTGTTTGTCTTTCTGCTATAAACATCTCAAGATACTTAGGTATCCCTCTGAAGGGAAGGTTTCACTTCAGAGAGGTTTTAAAACAACAGTTATGGTAATATTAAAAAGTAAACATTTTAGAAAAAATATTAAAAATATTGTGAGATTCTTCTATATAGAACTTAAAAAAACAGAAAGCACTGTGGGGTTTTGCCTGATTCCTTTCTGATTGATGAATGACTCCTTTCATGCATGTATAATAGGGAAAACTGTGTTTATACAGGCATGGGAAATGAAAAGTGGAAATACAGTTGAAAACCTCTATCCTTCTTCTGAGTTTTATTTGTGTACCTCTGTGCAGGTTCACTGTCTTTTCTGCGTCTGTAAGTGCTATTTGCCTGTGCCTGAGCAGTGGAGGACATGCAGGAGAGAACTGCTTCTTCCATCCATCGTCACCCAGTTAGAACAAGAACAATTACCATGTGTACTCCTCTTGGTAAATTGATCTGTCAAAGGCATCCCCTAGTTAGTGTATGCCTTTGAAGCATTGCTCCTCCAGACAGGGCCACTCTTGAGTTCACCATAATTCCTGAGGTATAACACTCCTTTTCACTGGAATATGGGGAAAGATTCAGAGGTTTTGAAGGTTTTCTTCCCATCTTCCCTTCTGAAGAGGGAGGGGGCAAAGGCACCAAACTGATTTGCAGTTGTGCCTCCTTTTCACAGTGACTGACAAGGGCTCTCCTGCAGCTTGCACACTGACTTTCAGCTTGACTTCACATGCAGAAGACATCTGTGCCTCCGCTGTGCCCTTTGCAGCTGCACCGTGCCTTTCCAGAGAAGCCCTGGGGGAGGATGCCTCAGTGAAAGACTGGCAGCAATAAAACCCTGATAGCAACTGCGCCCTGTTAACTACTCTGTCACACACAGCCTCCTTCTCAGGAGCACAGGCTTAGCTGAGGGTTGGGTTTTGTTTTTAAATCAAATTACAGAGAAAACAGGTGATGCTGGAGTTATAAATGCTGAAGTTACATTAACGTGAATGCGGTATTGCTGAAGTGTGTCAGACACGGTATCAGGGAGTCAGTGCAGTAATGAATATTTCCAAGATTAGGCTTGTGCTTTCAATTTCATACCTGCCTAAACTGAAGAGTACTATCAAATGATGATGGAAATCAGTCTGAGAGGCAAGGACACCTGTGAGTCAGACACACCAGCTCTCTTCAGAGAAAACTCATTTGCTTTCAGAGAAGTATTTCAGAAGAGCTTGTTCTCCATGCAGGCATTACTAACACCAGTGACGCAATACTGTAAGAAGACTTGTCCAACCATCCCGTCACTTCTGGCATTAACTAAGAATGCTTCCTAAAGAACACATCTAGCCCTCATTGTTTTCTCTCATCTAACAGATTATTCTTCAGTCCAAGATTTCTCATCTCTGTTAGCTACTCTAATTAAAAAAAATCTCTTCCGCATACTCATTTCATCCCAAACTACACATACAAGTACATAACAAACTGCACTGGTCCTTCCTGAATTCAATAGATGGAAGAAGCTACTGAAAAGCTAAGAGGAACTATTCACCATTTCACTATTACTGCAGTGCGTATAGTATTTTTGGGTTAATTTTCCATATGTAGTTTAGAATGAAATCTGCATACACCAACCTCAGCATTAGACAGCAGAATATGTCAACTTAAAATTCATATTGCAATAAACTAGGTTCACTGAAGCATGTACAATGATTGATCTCAGGGTCAAACTTTGGCTAGCAAAAGTATTAATGAAATACAGCATTTATCACAGGAAACTAAATGCAACTAGTAATTAGGAAATTGTACCTATCTGTATGTCTGTGATACTGGACTGAATTTTCCCACTTAAAATGGCCAAACAGAACCATGACAAATGTAAATGATTTAACCACTCGCTCCTCTCTCTCTCTCCATTCCCCCTCTGATTAAAATGTCTTTTATAATGAACTTCACTCAAGCATGAAAACACAGCATCCTTCTGTCTTCAGCTTCCAGCCTTCATGTATCCTTTATTGAAGTATGTGAACACCAATCTAGATTTCTCATCCCGTCTGGAGAACCATCCTCTTTCTTCCCAACACACAGGCTGCTCATCAAGGTGATCCACAGGACATTCAGCCTCGTGCCTTATTCTCTGGACCTCAGCTAAACACTCTCAAATACAGCAAATTGCACTGCACAGACCTGCAGTTAGGTAACAGACTGTAGAACGACATGGAAAATGTTGAATCATAAGATGAAAACAAAAATGCTGGCCATAAGCAGGTCATGGGCCAAAGCAAAGGCATGAGAAGCCACCTGTGCTTAGTGTGAAGGGTTATTAAATGTTCTGCCAGGGCACAGGGGAAAACAGTAGAAACATTTCAAAATTACTCCAGGCTTTTGGTCCTCATTTTGGATTCATGAGCATGGCCTACCCACCCCTAGAGCTTTAAGTGTGTTTCCAGCCATCTGAATTGGAGATGCAGAAGTGGCTAGTTATAATTCCTGCCACAGTATTTTAAGGGCTTAACATTTCTGCAATTACCTAATGCACTGTCAGACTAAACTGTGCCATGCTGGCGTGAGGTACAGAAGAGGCTTCTGATCAGGTAATTCCCGAATTTACGGCCTCAGCTCTAAATTATGTCTAAGTCACTTGTCCCTCCTCCTTCAATTCTAAAGAAGTCTGTAAGGTTCAGTCAAACAGGCCTGGCCTCATACCTGTGTGCTCTTTCATATTAGATGTTTTGCTTTTTTGTGCTAAATGATGGTAGGAATGGTCTAAAGTGCTTTGAAGTCAATGTTTCAACAGAATTCAGGGGCATTAACCAAGTTTTTCTGCGCTATAATGTCACAAAATATATTTCCATGCACGCACACATAGAACACAGACCAAGATACTTTTGTGACTTTTTTTCAAGTGGCATTTAACTCCACAAAAGAATTTGTATCAATATTTTTAAAAGATAATATATGAAATATAAAGACTTTGTGCAAATAACAGAAATGGAAATGAGTTCCCAGTTCTTCTCAGAACAAGCCTGTAACACTTCTAGATGATCTTGCAGTCTGCAAAACCTTAACTACTTTAATTTACCAATGTCGACTGTTCCCCAGAAAAAACCTCCCCCAAAGCCAAACACGATGGTAGAGGCATCAGTAAAGCAGAACAGACAGATCACCCGGGGAGCCTTCAGTAAGCAATCCAAAAAGAGATTACCGTGCTGTGGTCTGTCACAGAAACCTGAGGACAAAGAAATGGCACCATCTCAGGAGTTCACCAGAAAGACCATACAATACATTAAACCAAAGCAAGATGGACTGTTCCAAAACAAACCAGCAGCCACGCCTTCCAATGGGGCATTCTGCAGGTGGCCAGTTACACCCAAAACTGTCACTGCCACTTGGCGGTCCTTGGGATAGAGCTGGCGTGTGCCATACCTCAGCTATTTAAAGCAATGCCTAACCCTTGTGGTTACATCAGGAGGAACCCAATTAAAGATGAGTGAAGACACCAAGCTTTGGGTAACAAATGCTCCCTGGCATTCTGCATTGAACCTCATTACTGCCTGGAGAGAAAAGATTTCCCTTTAAGAGCTGTGTTCTGAAGAACCTTGCTCCATTAGGACTTTCATTTAACTTGCCTTTTAGAGGCTAGAACAGAAAAACACAGATAATCCTAAAGGCTTTTTTATTACTCCAGTGAAGTGTCAGTGTTTAGGCAGGAGCTTAGAAGAACACAATACCATCTCCCATAAACTGCAAGCATAAAAGGTTCTCAGACAGGAATGAACCTGAGCCTCAGAGAACTCAGACTTCAGGTTTGCATCCTGTGTTCTGGCTCTTACTTTTCCCTATATTTTAAAAGAAATCCTCTATGAATATTTATAACAAGTAGCTACAAGATGACTTGAAAATGCAGCGAACATGAATCAGGCAGTTTGTGGGCACTTAAGTACTGAGACAAAACCAATGTTCTGATTGCTTGCACCATGTCACACATCTTCTCATTGCTCAATATTGTGTTAAAAAAAAAAAAGGCTCAGCTGTCAATATTACATATACTTACACATAGGATATGCCTGGCTAGAAGCTCCAACAATCCCATACAGACTTTTTGGAAGTAAGAACTACTTTGTTAATATGTAGACTTAATGATCACAGTGCCTAAGTGTGCTTTTCAAAGACAACTTGCCTCTTTCTATTGTTGCTCAAAAACACTTGAAGACCTGTCTCATTTATGGTATGTGGAGTACAGGTATTCCCTCACTCATAATTCCGTAACATTCATGTGGAAAGGATACTGTGTACTTAACCAAACAACTTCAAACGTAGGGTGTTGTCTGGGTCCCAACTTCTACAAATCAAGTACATTTAAATGGATATACACTTACATATCCCCACCTGAAAACCTAGCCTTATTGCATGCATCCTCAAAGACAGAGTTGCCAAGGCATGTAAAGAGCGGACTATGGTGGCTTCATAAAAAGACTCTACTGGGATACTTTTTTGATCTCAAAGTCACTTTGAAACAGCTGTGCCAGTGTCACATGCTTGTTTTCAGTATTCCCTCAAAGGACGTGGGGTTCAGTGCTATGTGTCAAATTTTCACATATCTTCATCAAATAGAAAACTCATGAGTCTGCCATATGTTATAATAAACACCACAGGTTTTTTCTGAAATAAGTAACATGCAGAAATCTGTTTAGCTTCCTGGACACTTGGGAGCAGTTTTTGCTGTTCTACATATGGCAACAAAATCAGAGACTCAAACAGAAAGGCCAGTTTGTGGGTTATCATATAGATTAGTTTTGCTCTCAGCTTTACAAAAGCAAGATGGAGCCTGTTCACCCAGCCAGTCAGGGCAGTCCTGTGCTTCCAACAGATCTGCTCTGGATAATCCTTCAAATAACATCACCTTAACATCATTTAATTTATTAGTGCATGTCCCTGACATCTGATTGTTTCCAAATATCCTACATGAGAGAAGACAATGCACTGGCAGCTGCTTCTGAAAACACGGAACGGAAATGCAACATTTTTAGGACATATGATCTGCCTCTGGGTGAAGGGAAAGGCATAACACCCTGGTCTGTCCACTCAGGCATGACACAGCTTAAGTGACATGTCACAGCTGAAAATCCAGCTTGCGAGATGCCTCTGACGTTACTGAGGGGCATGCTGTAATGCACAAAACATTACCACCCTAACCCGAAATACCGGAGTACATGTTTTAAAAGGTATACGAAACTGATGCTGCTCTATACTGAATTCGTTGTTACAGCTATTAAAAAAGGGACATGAGCAGCTGTAAAAAAAATGAGTCATTGTAGAGTTAAACTGTTCTCCTAACTTAAGGACACATGCAGCTGAGGTAAATCAAAATGCTGCTCACTATTGTGGCAAAGGACAGCTATTCTCACGCAGATTGTACCTGCTGGTAATGCGCTGTAATCTCGTATATTCTAAATCCTAGCACATTTCTATGTGCAAGAGGTACTGTGTGACTCTGTGAACGGCGTCACAAGTGCAGGCACACTCTAGTCTTTACTTTGAAATTTTGTTTTGCAAAAAATTACCAATTATATATTGTTTCCAAACATGGAGAATCAATTTTCCCATTTTTAAAATAATTATTCTTGCTTTTTTCCCCCTTTAGCAAGATTCATCATGAATCCTCTTTAAATTTCCTTAATGTATCCATAAAACCAGAGTCAGCGAAGCCCCTTCTGACAGCTCCAGGAAGGAAAGATCTCTTCCTGCTGTTCATGCAGTGAATGGGATATTCCTTGGCCAGTGCTTGAAGCCAGTGATAGATTGCTTGAATACAAGTCATGGTATCTTTGCCACTGGCACTGCTTCCAAAATTTCAGCATCTGATTTCCTGATAATTAAGTGTAAATAATAAGCAGGTCAGTTCAAAAGACATTTTGATCATCTTACTCCAATAGAAATTTTTAGTAGCTTCTTTTAATAAGTTTACAGCAAGGCCTTTCAGACAGCACATCACAGATAATTTCTCAGGCCTGGAAGGAACCTGGCGATAACTGAGGTATTAAACATCCCCAGAACAAGACAGATTGTAGCTCCATTCCCATAATACTTAGGCTGACCGAACATGCTGAATCATGAGTTACATGATACTTCATGTAAGAAGCATAGAAAAGGTAAAAAATCTTTTAATGACCAACTTAGCAGTGAGCATACACAAGCTCTTAAAATCAATTAACTACTGCCAATCTACTGTGTTCCTTGATATAACTTCTATTGAAAAAACAATATATTCACTTCTCTTTCAAGACATTAAAACACTTTAGTTATTAAATATGAATGACTAGGATCAAACATAATCTCTTTGTTTTACAGTTACATCGACTGACTTTCTGGCTTGGCACAAAAAATAACTTCATCTTAAAAGCAAAGAATGGCAGTAAGTGTCCTGGCCAGAAACAAAAGTTAGATGAAGACAGGCATTTATTACCAGTGACCATCCTCTCTGCTTTACCATAACTTAGTTTCAGCACACAAATGTCTTTAAATTATTGGAAATGATGATGCAAACTATAACATTCCTGGTAGTACATTCAGATGAATGCTCATAACAGGATTCGTCAAAAAAGTCAGTTGAAACCAGAGATCAAACAGAAGTTCAACCCCCACATCAGCTAGAAAACACCACTCATCTTCAATGATTGTTATCATGCTCTGAGGTATATTATGTACAATACAACAACTTGCGGTAATTAAAATAGTACAAAAGTTATTCCTCATACTTTAAAAAGAGATAGTCTTAATTCTCAGTCATCTTCATCTTTGGTCTACAGTTAGGTGAGAAGGCACACAGAATATAAGCTTTTGCAGGAAGAAATATTAATAAAGTCAGGATGGCACACAAGATGTAAACCTAAACTGAGAAGAGAATATATGTGTTTTGTTCATATAAAAAAGGATGAAAATACAACAAAAAGTATTTATTTCACTTGATCACTTGAACACTCCAAGTGCAAACATTCAGCTGTTGATAGACACTTTTCTTATGTGGTGGCTCTCGTTTGCAATGCAACCAACCAGCTAAAAGTTCTTCTAAAGTCCTCTGAACATGTGATGTGACCTTTAATCCAAAAAGAACCAGCAGTGTATCATTAAGGTTCACCCTGAATGAACACTGTGTGACAATCTAGGAGATAATTTATAAGTACTTGCAAAGAAATACTGAAATGGGAGGGGGGCTGGAACTAGAAGATCTTTAAGGTTCAAGGCCAGGTTGGACAGAGCCTTGGGTAACATGTTTTAGTGTGAGGTGTCCCTGCCCGTTGCAGGGGGGTTGGAACTAGATGATCTTAAGGTCTTTTCCAACCTTAACTATTCTATGATTCTACGATTCTATGGTTCTTTCCAAACCAAACCATTCTATGATTCGGTGATATGAAGTGCTGACTCTGCCAATTTGCGCTTACCCCAAGATGACTCTTATGGTGCTCTACAAATTCTAAAGAGGCAGAAGCATCAGTGTGAATTATATATAAAACAGACTTACAGAAAATCAGAATCAGGCACCTAATGAACAATCGGTGTGCCTCTCTTCTCAAGTCATTGTAGCAAGCCTAGCCATAATGCACCTGGTAGCTACATAAGTATCAGTGGCCTGAATCTCTTCTCTCATGCTGCCTTTTTTTTTTTTCTTGCCTTTTTTTTTTCCTTCCTTTTTTTTTCTTTTTTTTCTTTACCAAAGGATGTTTTTTCACCTAGGGGATTAGTTACTGAATGCAGCACACCAACTACACAATTTCCAGTCAGGCTTGGGGGTAATTATACCTTCTGTAAGCCACAATCCACAGCTGATAAATTAGTGTGCTTTTCACAAAGGAGGAATACTCATGTCACAGTCAGTAATGCAAAGCAAAAAACCCAGAAAACAAACCACAAGAAAAAAGTATTCGACAAAATAATACAAGGACAAATGAGCCATGCAGTGAAACAAACAGAATTAAGAGAGAACACTTTCAATCCCATCAGGCTTCATGTAACTTTAAAGAAAGCAAACCCCATGCTGCAAAGCCACAAAGGCCAATATTTCACACTTCTGTGTATGTGCATCAACAGGGGTTTGCAAAAATCAAGGACAGAGGGCGACTGACTAGTAATTTTTTTAATGACTTAACTTACTTATACTACCTTTTATGCTTGATCAGGTAATAGTCACACTGAGGTTTAAGGAAACTCTTAATGTGAGAAAGAATGTCTTGCACAAGAAAGACCTGTAGAATCAATCCCAAGCTATTACACTCTAGTTTAAGCCAAAGCCCAACCTGTGATATGAAATACCAAATGGAAAATCTGAGTTATATTTATTGATAACATTACCGTAAGGTACTTAAAATACTCTTGTAGATTAAAGGTGATTGAGTCATTATCCAGTATCTTTAGGCACACATAGGCTCTCCATTTCTTCCAGATATTCCACTTACTTCTGACTTCATTCACATTGTATGTATAGTAAATCATCTGCATTAGAAACATTCCATATTTATTTAGGATTTAATCTAAATAAGTTTTAGCAATAAAAAACAAGTGCGAGAAAATAACTAGGCTCTTGTATTCTATAAACAAGATGGAAAGGAAGAGCTCATGCATTAAAACTTTGAAAGAAACACTAAATTTATGGTTTAATTTGATTGACAGTCATTCCGAAGTCAGGCCCCTCTGATTTTAAGTGCACTGCACAGAACAGTATAGGACAGATGTAGTTAAAAAGGCATCAGCTTAGCTAGGTTCATCCTTAATATCCCAATTCAGCAAGGTGCTGAGTCAATTCACATCCACTCAAATCAATGCTCATTCTGCTATATGCTGAGGACTTTCACACTACTGATAAGTTAGTCAGATCTGCTGCTGCTCTAAGGGAGCTGTTATAGGTCCATCAACTGTAATTAGAAGACCAAATGATGACTTTTTTATTTCCCAGAAGGTGAAAGACAAGACTTTTCTGGAGAAAAACATATGTACCATGACCCTGCTCTGGAGAAGATCGATTCTGCTTCAGACCTCTTTGCCATAAAGTTTCAAAGTATTTCTTTGTTCTGGTTTAGCTTCACTGTGCATTAGTATAATAACATTTTTAAAGGGTAGCTTTCACAAAATACTGGTTACACAATAAGTATAAATAAATGCCTGGCTGAAAGGCTCAGATGTTACTGTGAATTAAATAATGCCATACTCTTGCAAAACTCTGTGGAGCGGGGACCAGGCTTTGGGACTTCTCTGAGATGCAGAATATTTGTCTGACAGAGATGAGTTTGCATATCTGCACTTACTAAAAGTAAAAAAAAAACAACTCATAGTAAAGTGTGCCTGTATTGTTCAACAGGACTTGACCATAATATTCCTTTTTTTACTAGGCAACTATAATGTTAATTTCTTGCCAAACATCCTTATCGCTCTCTTCTATTTATTGTCACAGGCATTTTACAATTATTTATTATAAAATACCTGCTGCTTATACACTCTCACCTTGTTGTATGTCACCTTGCTGTGAGTGAAGTCAATGGTGAACCTTTGTTGACCTTGAAAGGAGCAGGATTTGTCCTGAGATGCCTAATCCAAAGTGGACACCCCCTTAATTCAGTAAGCTTCGAATCAGACCTAGAAGGGATCTTAGTAGAGGAGTGGCAAGACATAGCCACATATCAAAACCACATCCGAGCATTTATCTCACATTCCTAATCTTTTATATGAAAGGGATTAAAAGCAAGCTGTTTCCATCAACTGCTTAGGTGCTACACAAACTATGAATGATTGAACAGACATCTACAGGATAGCTATGCATACTGACATAGTCTCCTTCCACAGAAGTTCGAAATGGAACAAATGTTTGAATTTGAAACTTCATAGCAATATTCCCTCAATTTGTTTTCAAGTACCCACTGTCAAAATCCCACCATCCTTTCTAGTCCAGCAGAGGAGAGAAGATGGTTCTGCCTCTTGTTTCAGGACAAACTAGCAACTCACCACATAATGGAACAAAAGATAAGAAATCTGAAAGTGATATTACCCAAACACTTCAGTTAAAACCTTGCCACAGAGCCTAATACAGCCTGTGATGGCTCCAGACTCTTTGGAAGTACATGCAACTGATTCTAGCGTATCTTGTTTTACATGCAGCTCCGCTTGTTTGCTTATGTTCTCTAAGTCTGAATGCACTGAGTTTTTTGCTGTCTCTTATGCCATTCAGCCAAGTTTCTACAGATGTTCTTGAGATGCCACGGATGTATCTGACTATAATTTTGGCCCAAAATACATATTTATAGACTGAGGGTCACTAAAAAGAGAAACCAGGTACATGTAATATGGTGACTTCCAGCTGCTACAATCACAGAAACCACATCAAATGGCATCAATTTAGACAGGAGGCAACTGAAACAATGAAAATCATTGTAACATGTATACAAATGCAATGTGAAACTCCCCGTAGCAAGAATGCATAAAACTATAACATGCAATCAAACCAGTAGACAAGCGAAAAGGGAAATAAAAAAGGTATAAAGTAAGCATTTAGGCATCTTGGGAAATGAAAGAAATGGCCACTTCCATCTGCGAACCCTGAGGAGAAATCTGGCCTCAATGGCCAAAGCGGGATTTTCTTAAAAGCTCAGAGTTGGCCTGACTCCTTTCAATCAAAACCATGACGGGGCACTGTTAAGTCATGAGAAGGGTTTGGTCAATGGCAAGCACTCATGCAAGTTTAACTGTGCTATATTTCTACATTTATCCACAAAAAAAAAAAAAAGAAAAAAAAAAAGTGAGTCATAGGCAAAGAACCTAGGAACCTGTATTTCAGTTTTGCCCTTTTCATCTGGTCCATCTTACTGTGTTGCCTACTAGCTAGTCTTAGGGAAACACTAATTAAGCATGTATCTGAAGATGTCTAGGTAATTGGCTTCTTTTCTATGGTAAAAAAAACCCCAAAGATACCACAAGCTAACACTTGGGTTTTCTCTCCCCTCAAATCTGCCTGCCAGGTATGGTGTGGGAGGTAACTGAGGCAGCGCCTACAGCAGGGATATCTCCCAGCTCACACACAGCATGTCCCAGCCACATGGCTCCACAAGGGGTTCCTCCCGCATCCAGGAGGAGGAGAGGTCTGTTAGAGACCTCATCCGTGATGTTTTAAGCTGTGCAGGACTGAGAAGCTGGTCCCTGACTCCTGCAGGCTGTGTAGCAGCTGTGTCATAGCAGTGCTGCGGCTGCTGATGGATGCTAGCTTGTACCAGGGGATCACGGTGTGTGACACGGCCTCCCTGAACCCTTTTTGGCACAACTTACACCCATCTGCTTTCCCTCTGCTCCTTCTCCTGGAGAGGAACATATGGCCCAGAATATGTATCTCAGAAGCAGAAAATGTATTCATATAGTTTTTAAAATATTCTGAATACCTTCTTTTCTCTTTTCTCCTATAAGCTTTTATTCCAGTTCTGAACCTCATATCCTTGCATGATAAATATTTTTTTTTACAAAAGTCCTTGTTTAAACAGCAGGCCACAATGAAAAATATAATTTAAAAAAAAAACAAAGTGTATTTCACCTTGATTACAGAAGTTGCTATTACAAGAGAAATCTTTGCCAGGATTCTGTTTTTTGTCCATTCCACCATGTTATTTTAATACTTACCTTAGTCCAACAGGGTTGCATCCAATAACAAATCAACAACAGAAGAAAATAATGCCACAGTTAAGCTTAACAACGTTTTCACTTTCAGTGGTTCGAACTGGAGACATACTTCCACAATTTACTTCACATCAAATAGTACATCACATCACAAATACAACAATGAAGTTCCTCAAAAAGCAAGAAAATCTCTTTTAAATAGCAATACCAACATCCATGTGTGCAGTCCTGTGTCCCTAACAAAGGTAAACTGTTCCACTGCATGAGTAAGACTTTTGCCAGCTTGCCTATTTGAAGATAGCAATATTGGAGCTAGGCTTCATCAGAATGTTTCCTCATTTCTGCCTGAAGTTATGAAAATTCTACATATATATATGTATGCATGTATATTTGTATATATATGTATGTTACAACAGATATTTTTATATACATATACATTCATACATGTATATAAATACTATATATATGTGTATACACATGCTTTTGTATTTTGGTAATTTTTTACAGAGCACTCTTAATTCTTGATTGCAAACATACAGTATAAGAGAAAAAATACTGCAGTTCTTGCCCAGTGTAAAAAACCATGCCAGGCAGCAGCTGTTGACACTAATGTCAGACAACCTATCCAGCACACCTTAGAAGGCACTGGTACCAGACCTAAGCAATGCCTGTAACATGACAAGTAGCAATACCGAACTGTATATTTCTCATAACCAAATGCTTTTTTTTTTAACAAAAAAGTAGAGTTTCCTTTAGCTGTATTTTCATCAAAGTATTTAATATACAGTCCATTAACAATCACACAGATGTTTCTGTTATAAGACAGCAAAAGTAAAGTGTAGCAGTTGCCTAAAATCAACTGAAGTCAACAGGATTCCTTCTGTGGATTTCAGTGGGTTTTAGGACAGATTTGGGTGTATTCACTTGATGTTATATAGACTTTTAGATTCCTCTTTTCTCGTATTATATTAGTGAAAGTTGTTGATTCCTCCGTGCAGATACATGGTTCACAAAAACATTTTCTACTGTCTTTGCATTAAGCCTACTGTTTATCCTACCTTTGCTGCCACAGATGAGTTGGGTTTCTCCAGCAAGTCCCAGAGCTTCTTCCTCTTCTCTGGGCAGCAGGTATTATCAAACTCTTCCCCTTCTCTCTCCCGCATTGTTTCGGCCTCTCTCCTCAGCTCCTCATTCATCTGCTCTTTCTTTTGATGGTATCTTGCCTGGCAGCAAGATTCTAAATATATCTCATCAATCCCCCAGTAATCAAGCTCCTGGCCAAAAGAAAGAGCACACATTTCTTCCATCATATGTAGTTTCCCTGTCCTGTAGAAATTCAAAATGGAAGTAAAAGCCCCTGGGTGTCGATCAAAAAAATATTCATTTTCATTTAGATTATAGTCATCACATACTTCCAGCAGAGATTCGTGAGTATTGCAGTCTCTGAGCTTTCCTAATCGTGTCCTTGGAAGTCTGTCCAAAGTCCTCCACAGCACTTCATGGTTGAGCCCACCGACGTTTATTTTAACTCTCCGCGAGCAGGCTTTGCTCCTAATGATCTCCACTGGTTCTGGAGGCAGAGAAAGGGTTGACCTTGAAGACTTTTTGTTGATCCCGGGTGGGGCCTTCTCAGCCATTCTGAAAAAGGTGCAGTTGTGACACCAGAGTCTTTAGGAGAATGAGCTTGGAGACTACAGGTATTTGGGCAGAGTCCTCTTCAGACAGACAGCTCCATCCCTGAAGCTAAAAAAGACAAAGAATCAGAATGTACAATATATTCCCCAATCTCTGTCTCTCTCCTTCCACGCTTTCATATGCAGATGAAAATTTAATGATGGTAATTTGCTTTCTGTATAGTGAGACTCTTTTGTGGTAGTATACAGAACCACTGGAACAACTGGAACAGTTAAGAGCACTATGTTTAAGCAAAGGAAAAAATTCACTGGCATTTCCGCATTCATAAAAATCAACAGTGACAGTATGTACAGAGATCTTGTTCTTTTGTTGGTTTGTTTAATCAGTTTCTGATGCAGCCATATTAGGTTAATCTGAATACTTACCAACTAGCTCGTGAGGTGTGCTAATGGAAAGATTGAAGGGATAACCATAAGGGAAAAGTGAGACGGGCAACCTTTCCATTCAATGAAAATCTCAAATTTGGGAGATACTGAAACTGAGTAAAACAATTAGAGCATATCAAAATCTCCTGTGAAACTAAACTGCTTCCTTCCCTCCCCCAACTCAAATCTTGATTTGCTGTATTATTTCATGGCTAAACATTACTCACCAAACAATTCAATTGCCATCCAGACAAGTTAAATTTTCTAGCGCTAGACAGTCCTGATTTCTTTACAAATAGGTTAAAAGAATCCTAAATCTTCTGAAGCCAACTGACCAGTAATACAAGTTATATAGGCAAGGACTGTGCATACCATTCCTTGGCTCCTCAGAAAGGCTCCTTGCACCCCACTTGTTCACCTGTTAAGTTGCTGCAGGGACAAGATTGCATGACAGGAACCAACAATCTCAGTTTTAATAATCCAGACGTGCATCCTCACTCATTGTGCCTAGTGCTTCAGTGAACTCTGAAGTGAAACTGTACATCACCACAACTGGAGCATCAGTATCAAACAGGAAGGAAACCCACCCATTGTTTCTACTAGAGTAAATAATTATCTGATACAGTGCTTAAATAATTGCCCCAAAAGGAAGAATATTAATAATGCTTAGAGAAGCATATCTTCCAAGGTAGGAAAGTCCTCCTTAGTAACTTCCCTAAGTTGACATCTCCTCCTCCCATTCTCTCCAAATCAACAATGCAACAGTTTGGGGTTTGGTTTTTTTCCTTTTTCTTTTTTTTTTTTTTTTTTTTTTTTTGCTTTGTTTGTTTTGTTTTGTTTGGTGCGGGGGGGGGGGGGGGTGTCGTGGTGGTGGTGGTTTGTTTTTTGTGAAATAACTCCAGCTTTTAAAAAGCATCTGATGTGAACAAGAATTTGATCCTCTTTGCAGAGTAAGCAGGAAGGTTGTGATGGAAGGGATTGTTAAATGTATCAGAGGTAAACACCAGGGAGGGAGAAGAACCATTTGTACTAAAGGACCA
Source organism: Lathamus discolor (assembly GCF_037157495.1). NCBI lineage: Eukaryota > Metazoa > Chordata > Aves > Psittaciformes > Psittacidae > Lathamus > Lathamus discolor. The sequence continues at coordinate 127,037,766 of NC_088885.1, read as the reverse complement.
TGATGGCACAAGAACAGATGAGTACAAACTCACCATGAAAAAAGGTGGAAATTTGAAAGGGAATTAGAAGGTCGCAAAGACCAGATCCCTGCCAGAAAAGCAAGGATCTAGAATAATTACTAAAAGTATCGGGAAAAGCAAAGAACTATTTCAGCATGTCATCTGAAATGCGTATGACTGTGTGGACTACGTTCCTAGTGGAAAATTACTAAACCTCATTATATCTAAACTCTAGAAGTTCCTTTACCAACAGCTAACATAACAATAAGGCTCAGCCATGTATCATACAAGTATTAACAGACTTCCATGTCCAGAAACATCAGAGAAAAGGGAAATTACCCATCAGAGTAATATTTACAGTTAGACTATTTTATTATTATTTTTTGCTTGATTGATAACTCACTGTCTACTAACCCCTATGATGGCAGCAGCCTGATAGAGCAGCATGTTAGCAGTTTCACTGCCAAGCTAACCTACTTAAAAAAATCACTAGAGCTAAAATATTCTGCCTATTTCCATCCTGCCTCCAGCACTGCACTGTGAAGCTCCCTCCTGATCTCCCAGCGGAACCCAGAGCACCTCTGTATCTATTTACATAAGGGTTTAAGCCTGTAACATTTACCTTCATTCATGAAAAAGATAAGCTGATAACTTCACTTGCAAAGATAAATGTCACATCAAAATCAAAGCCCCGACATCAGTAGGTTTACATAATATATATTCCTTTCTGTTGTGTTTGGTTTGAGTTTTGCTTTTTTAAGTCTTCACCTTAGGCTGATTTTTTTCTGGTTTTACCCTCTTTCTATTGCCTTTGATGGAAGGGTTGATGGGGGGACTTCTGATAAAGGGGGGACTCAAGTCTTCGCAGAGTCTTACTAAAGCGCCTCCTAGTGGTCTGTGATGCATTGATCAGTCTTCTGAGGAGACAACCACATAAGCACTAAGCAGTTATGAGAGGATATTTCTGCACAGAGGAAGCATTTACAATCCTTTTTGAAAAAATCCTTTTAGACTTTAATGTACAATGATGTTTCTCCTTTAAAGGATGTCTTACATAACAAACCCCAACAATTTAAGAAATTCGTAGAGAGGTTCTGTCATTCTCCATGAAATCAGTCAAGTCTTCAGGCAGTTTCTACGGAGGTTCTCTGATTTATTCAGCACTGAATCTCAGGGACGACTTCTTGTTTTTAATTAATATGCATACCCTAACATTAGAAATACTGAGTAAAACACAGCAGAAATCAAGCACTCAATCTGATTAATCTTCGGTTAACCATATCCTCATTTGCTTTTCTGATTACAAAAACTAAAGATAGGCAAGACTATGCATTAGTTTAGCTTTTGTGCAGTGTAGTTACCACAGAGATTTGCTAAACAATGTGAAATTATAGTGTCACCAAGACTGGTCTAAAGCTGATAAAACATTTTCTGATTTGTCAGCGTAATTATTGGTTTCATCTTCCTACTTGAGGAAATGTGGCTTTCCTGAAAAGCTTTAAAAACCCTGGTTAACTGTGGTCATACTGAAGTCAGCAGTGGAAAACCACTAAGTTTAGTGTTGAGAAGACTGGATCCAAGGTGCTGTATATGTAGGTATGTAATAAGGGATGAACCAGCATTCACAACATATAGCACTCTGAAAAGATCAAGAGAAAAGAAAGCATTTTCCCAAATGAAGAATCTTAAAACATGAGGGCTATTTCTGCTTTTCAAGCTCCTTTCATTGAAATACATACAAGTAAGGGACTACATAACTTAAAAAAACCCATAAAAATTATAAAAAATCTTTGGTTTGCTCCCTAAGTGCCTTTCATCACACCTTGCTTTGTTTTCTGATGATACTTTATACAAATTTCTTCCTGCACAGCTTTTTCCCAAGCCTGGACTACAGAGATTGAGTATTTGAGTATTCAGTAAATGTATTTAACTGTGCCTTTAACAAAAATATAATCAACAGCCTCTCCTTTAACTACCAAGCATTAACTTTATAATCCACATTATAAATTTCACACAGATCTTTCTTTATAACAAAATGATGCAAGTGAGGTTACCTTTAAATTTCATTAAATAAGCTTTCTAGATTTTAGCTACTGCACTTAGAATCATAGAATCATAGAAGTTAACCCAGGACACTGGAATTCTTGCCCTAAGAAGGCTTAAAATATTTTTCAGTCTAATTTATTGCCTTAATCTTTTGTCTGTGTGTATCTCCACCATGCACTTTGTCCACCATGGGCTAGTGAGAACTGTGACTCTCCCTCAGCAGGCAAGCAGAGCCAGTCTGCTACTCATCAGCACTGCTTAGCAATCAGTGGAGAAACACAAATTCTAACCACAAATACATAAAAGCAACTCCAGATGAACCCCTTGCAACAATACAATTACTTTGTAGGAAAATACCGTGTAATAATGAATAAAACTCTTCTGAATCAAAGCCAATTCTTTGCATTAAGTAAAAGTTAAAACTGCAAAGGCTACTACTCAAAAAGCTAGGGAAAGCCAGAACAAAGGTTGTCTTCCCTCACACTGTATGTGTACAGCTTTTAATGGTGGTGATTCTCCCCATGCCTTCTGCTTTGAGTGAAAGGGTAATTTTTTTTTCCATTTCTTTTCCTCTTTCTCCTCTACTATTTGGCCTCTGATGTTATTTAGCACGTCCTACTGCAAGCCCAACCCTACACACAAAGTCCTGGATTTCCCTCAGGGAGCTCTCATTATCCTACCTGAATGCTTCCAGGGCATCCCAACGTTTCCCTTCTCAACATCACTAGAAGGCTGTTACTGCCACTGCTTTATAATGGAGAAATAAAGGTCATCGATGTCTGAAGTATCCACTAGTTTTGGCTGCTCACACTGAGATAGCTGTATACAGAGTCCTTAGTGTTTTTATCACATTTGATGGGCATGCCTACATGAGCAGATTAAACCCACAGGCAGGCAAACTCAGTTGCATGTGCCATCATGCTGCCGGAGCACGGCACAGTTAGGACTCCCCTGAATCATTTGCAGTGATAGCTGGAGATTCACCATGCTCCAAGGTCTGCTCCTAACAAGTGGTTTATGCAGCCATATGCTTTGGAGCCTAGGTGAGGTTAACCACACACACAGAGGTTACCGTGACAGCTGGCCTGAGCAGCACCAGCCCCTTCCACAGACTCACGCGCAAAACCTTGCTCCAGACAGATTCACATCCAAGCTATTTCTGCATGCCTTAGTCATAAACTTCCCTCCCAAACTTTGCCACAAAAGTTGCATCAAAGAAGGTGGAAATACTATGCTACATAAGCACGCTGCACTGTTGGATCATGTCCTCTCTGTGCAAAGTGCTGTAAGTAAGTACATTGTTTATAAAAAAATGCTATATCATAAGGAACAGGCCCTCAGGAAAGGGGGAAAAAAATCGCTTTGTTCTGATTTTTAAGAGAAAAACTTATTTTTGTCAGAAGATGCCCTTTTGTGAAAACTTGTCAAGTCGTTTGCAAGGCAAGATTGTATTAATTCATTTCTTTGCTTTGGAAAGAAACAAAGGAAGTTTCCAGGATTCATTGCAAGTCTGTCTTCAACATTTACATTTATTTAATCTAGATTTCTGTTTATAAATGTACTGATGTGCTGGGGTTTTTTAAGGTTAAGTAAGCTCTGAATCAAAACAAGACATTTTGAAATCATTGAACAAAATTATTTGGGTGATTCCATTCAATATTTTTTTGTTGTTGTTGTTTTATCCAGGTCTGGCAATTATAAGATCAATGTTTTTTTATCTTCCCAGGCAAAAATGCTCACTGAAATGCAAAAACAATCTGCAGAGCTAATTGTTGCATTGGCTAATCTGGCTATTAAAAGTGACTTATTAAAGTGTGACAAAAATACAGGTCTGCAGTCTGAACCCAATGTACAGACTTTCCAGAAAACAAGGTTTAGCAAGTTGACTGGACTTTAGGAAAGGTTCTTCACTGAGAGCGTGGTCAGTCCCTGGAACAGGCTTCCCAGGGAAGCGGTCACAGCACCAAACCTGTCAGAGTCCAAGGAGTGTGCGGACAACACTCTTAGTCATATGCTTACTCTTCAGTTTTAGGTAGTCCTGGGAGGAGTAGGGAATTGGACTTGATGATCCTTATGGGTGCCTTCCAATTGGAGATATTCTATGACTCTAAAAAACTTTAATAAGCCTGTGCCCACCTCAGCACCTGACTCTTGAGGCCTATAACCTGGGATACAGCCAGTTAAGAAAAGGTAGAGCAAGTTAGTTGTGACAAATTAATAGTTTCTTCTGAGTAAACAAATGTTTAGAGCTTTATATGCTGACTTAGTTGGTTGTATGAGTCTATTTTTTCCAACTTCCGCTTTGTTGTAATATCTCTGCTACCACAACTCAGCTATCAAACGTCTGTTCTTTGTTTCAAAACATGAAGGCCTACAGTTTCTTAATGGTGAGTGGTAGGATATTTACTAATAACACTTTCCTGTTATTTCAGGTTCAAATAAATGGCTGAGGTGATAGCTAAATCTCTGAATAAAAACATCCTGCAAAAATGAGGTGTTCATTATTTCTATTCCCCACCATTACAGAAATCACATCCCATGCAGTTAAGGACTGGCAAGCATTCAGGCAGCTGAATGTCAGGAAACGTGTCCAAGTATTCCTGAGCATCGTGTGTATGTCTCAGATTCAGATCCAGATCCAGATCCATATGCAGGAATACATGCATGCACACACAGAGGAGAAGTAGCTGAGCTTTCTTTGATTGTCCAGACTACCAGTGACAGCACCTGGGCTCAAGATCCAGGTCCTCAGATTTGATCCTCAGATCCAAACAGCTAAAACCACTTGAAGCTATGTGGCCTGAAAAGGGAAAGATGGAGCCTGACACTGTCTCTCCTGTGACAGAGCTTCCCTGCGAGCAATGGCTGGCTCATGCTAGACCATGACCATGGTCAGACCCATTGCTGGTGGGTGGCAAACTGTAAAAGAGCTGGGTCCTCCCATGAGCTAAGACCAAATCACACCTGAACCCTGAGAGCTCTGCTTTCAGCTATGGATGGGCTGGTCTGTGGAAAATAAGGTCTTTCTTTCAGAATAAATCCTGCAAAACCAGCTCTTGGGGCGTTACTATGGATAACTGGTCTAAATATGATGATTATTTCTATTTCATGAAAGACCTCACAGATGATTTATTTCTGGTATGTGAAAATTTAAACGCTGGCTGCACAAAGTCTCAGAGATCTGCAGGAAACACTCTAAGATGGGGCCTTTTATAGATGAACTTTTCAAATTGACTAAATCAGTCTGTCTGCTAACTCCCTGTTCTCACCATCTTGAGCACAGAAGTGTCTTTTAGATGGATGAGCTGAAGTTCACTGAGTAGCAGCAGACTCAGAGGCTTTATACGTTCCCTAGGAGCCTTGGATAAGAAAAGACAGACAGAAATAGGTAAGGACACAAAAGACAGAAAAAGAGGGAGAGTATAACACATTTGAAATCTTGTAGTCACACAACCTTGGCAGTTTTGGCCTGAGTTTTCTAACTATGCCAACAGCACTTGCAACTACTTACTGCAGCTCGTACTCAAAGCCTCATGGGTGGGCCCTAGACTCCAATACTCCTAGACTGTTTACTGATGTGGACAACTTTACACCAAAAGGCTAAATGCTTGTAAACTCATAGGATCATAGAACAGTTTGGGTTGGAAGGGACCTTAAAGATCATGTAGCTCCTTGACAGTGTTCAGTGTAATTTTACTCCAAGACTCAGAATTTAGGACTCAAGTGGCCTTTTTGAGTAGGACCTCACCACAGCTCTGGAGCTGAGAGCTGGGTTTGGAGCACTGAGGACTCAAGCGAGTAATAAATGTGGCTTTGCAGTCTGTCGCAGCATTGAATTAAGATCACCACCAGCATTTACTCCAGACCAGCTCCAGTTCCCTTTCTTTCCCTTATTAGCAATGCTCTACTGTTGGTGCTTATGACAAGCCTGGGTATATGATCCTTAGAAAACAATCCTGGTGAATTCCTGCTTGGTTTAAAAAAAACAGTTGCATTTCCATTGCACCCCAGGTTGAAGTATCTCTTGTTTAGGATGTAATTGTCTGTCATGTCTGCACTTTACTATTTATGTTTACAATCGGTTGCTAAGGGCTGAGGCATTGCTTTCGCCAAAGATACTGTCTTTCACTGCGTATTTATCCTTCCCTGGAAATTTTAGAGGGGATGAGCTGTCACAGACAAGTACGAGGCCAAATGGCAGATCATTTTCTTTAATTTCAAACAACCAGATATTACAGAAATGTGGTTATGTAAGATCCTTATTTTCAGGGCTAAATCAGACTACATATTTATATCCCAACTAGCACTCTGGATCCACAGTTTTGACGGGTGCTTCCATACAGCTCTTTAAGAATGTACAGGTATTACATATACAGGATACAGTAATAACAACAAATACATTACTATTAATAAGTAGGAGTTTTTAATTGCAATTTATTCATCCATTACTTCTTTTTTTTTTAATTGCACTGTAGTGCATTAAGATGATGGAGGAGGTTGTCAACACATCATCTGTTCTTTGAGGAGGCACTATTGTAACCAGTTGTCCTAAAACAATTAGTTTTAGGGCTATTCTAAACAAGCTATCTTCTGTAACCCTTCTGTCTTCTACAACTGCCTACCAATAACAGTGCTGCCAACTAGCTGAAAGCACTGAAGAACTTTGCAGATGTCTTTTTGTTTTCCCAAAGAAAAGCTTACACAGTGTGATACTGAATGATGATTCTAGGTTTCTAGGCAGAATATTACAAGAGGATGTATGTCTGAAGCAGTGAGGCATATTGAGAAGGGTCAGGTTTTATCTGTCTCTGAATGAAACTGCAGCCAAAACTCTGGCACTTTGACCAGAATCCTAGCATAATGTTTGAATTTTCTAATAAAGGATAAGCATGCACCACCACCATTCTAGATCTACAACTAAGGAAAACATAGTTGTATTCTTAAGTGACTTCTTTGGAAACGAAAACATTTTGAGTTCAGTTGCTGCCTCTCTCAAAGATTTCACTTTGAGCTTTGGACTGTTCCCACACTTAATCAAGGAAAATTGACAAAAACACTTAGACAACAGATAGGAAGAGACACGGCCAACAATTTCAGTTTGAGATGGGCAGATTTACTGAAGAGACGTGTGCCTCATCCCTGTCACTGTGCCCAGCCTATGCTCCTGTCTTTGGTGCTTCAAGAAAGCATTGATGCTGGAAGGAATGAATCAAAGCCTTGATTTTTGTATGACTCAGTTCTGACAAGTGCCTTTGTATATACCTGGAAATGTCCTCAAGGTCACAGCATCACCAAGTCTTCACAAAAAGCTTTCAGCATTAAAAATTAAGACAAATTTCAGCCTAGGCTTGATTCTGGAGAATTCATCCCTTCAACATTTTGAGTTCTTAAACCCTTTTTTAGGGTTTTAAACCCATTTTGAGTTCTTGAATCCCTTGGGAAAAAAAAAAAAAAAAACAAAAAACAACGAACAACCCACAAACTACTACTAAAAATTGCTGTGCAAGTCCTATGACAATTTATCATCTTATTTTGCCCACCTGAGACAAGCAGTCATCCAGAAAGCCAAAAATTTTTGAGTCCTGACCTTATCTACAGTGTTTTGGTTCCACATACTGCACAAGGGTATGGCTGGGTAAGGAAGAGCTGCCCTCAGGAACTCCAGTTTAACATTGTAGAGAAGAAGCTACATTTCATTTTCATACTGACTTTTATTCCAACCATGAGTGGAAACAGCATAAGTTTTGGAAAGCAGAATGTCAAGCCTAAAGGCAGCTGATACCACGAATATTGACATTTTTCACCCACAAATTGACCTGACAATAGAAAAAAGTAAGGACTCACTATCATGCCCAACCCCATGCTGCTGTTGCTATAATTCTCAAATCGAGACAGGCTAAAAGGAAAGTTTTTATAAAACTGCCACTGTAAATTAATTTATTTACTTCGATCAAGCCAAAATGTATTTTTAAAAGCCACAGCATCCTCTAAAAAATGTGCTTCATCAGAGCCATTAGTTCAGGGTTTCTAATATTAAACATGCAAGACCCAAGTTCAAAGATGGGTTTGGGAACATCTAAGGCAGGTCAGAAGAAGACACTCTGAACTCCTGTCCAGGCTCAGTGCATAAGCAGGATCAAAAGGGACACAACTCACCCACATGATATTGATAGCCTCGAAACCTCGTCTTATAAGGGGCATGTAAATCACGGTCCTTCAAAAGAACTGGACAAGGTCCACTCTTTTCAACATACACCTTGAGCTGGTGATAACAACCTACTGATGTAATTGGCAGGTTATTAAACATTCACCCAGGGACCACATTCATGCCCAGTGACTCAAACCTGCAGTTTGTATTTTGTAGGCTACTGCTGTATCAGTAACCCCAGGATGGCTATGGGGGATGGAGAACACTCTTCCCATTCCTTCGGAACTTGAATGAGGCAGCCAGCCCTTAGAAAGGAACAGGCATGAGTCTGTAGCTGAGAGGTATGAGTAGTTCTTTGGCTGGGGTGAACCTTGGATTACAAGAGGTGAAATATTTTTTTGCGTCATGTTAATCTAAGAAAGACATAAAAGTTTAATTTTTCTCAGTGAATACCCTAACCACAAGGCTACAGAACAAAAGCCAGACATTTTTCTTCTACTACATGATTTAGAAAGACATTGGAGCAGCCAAACATTCCCATCCCTTCTTTAGCTCAAGGGTAGCAGAATATACTCAGCACTGCTAATGCTACTTTAATGACATGTCTAAATAGGGACTAGAGTGGCTATCGATAGCCAGGTACCCAGCACTGTTAGTGCTACTTTAATGACATGACTATAATAGGGACTAAAGTGGCTATTGGTAGCCAGGCTAGTCCTGAATATAAATTCAAGCACAATGCTTACCCAGTTGAGAAATTTACTCTATGTCAGCAATAATGAGAATGAAGAAAGCATGAGATGGAAATATTCTAGTATGCAAGACCTTCCAGATGGCACTGCTGTCAAGGTAGATCAGCTCTGTGTGCTATTAATCTCAGCAACCACTGGATGAGCACGTACAATAGTGTCATTCATAGCTTTGTGATTCAAGGCTAATTAGGCCAGTTCAATGTTTTGAGTCTGCTTAAACACATTAGTGGGATTCTCCTAGCTGCTGCTGCCTGCCAGCACTTTCTGCTCAAATTGTCTCTGGATCTCTCTGGTATATGCAAATTTACACTGAACTTATGGCTGTAAGTTCTAGCAGCATTATGCAGTCATTTGAGTGTATGTACAGCTGATCTGAGGTCATCAACCTTGTAGGTAAACCAAAACCTTACATTTTAAGAGGGCGAAAGACACAACTGAGAAGTCTGTAAAAAGCAGCATTATGGCCTCATTTTGAGTTGTTGAGTTTGGTTGCAATTTTTACTTCTATGTATTAAAAATGCAGCTAATTTTCTAAAAGTTAACTACTGATAAAGTACTGTGAAAAAATATTTTATGAGCTGCCTTGAGATGTGTTATTAATGCTCTCAGGCAAATTTATTCTGTATTTGGACTGTACAGCCATATTTGATTTCTCTTTCTTAACTTGTTGGGCAATCAGGGAGAGAAGCTCATCTCCAGTGTCATCAAAGAAGATTACGTTTGAGAGCTTTGTTCGGTTAATTATCAGCACAGCTTTGCATTCATTTCCTCGTTACATGGTTTCACCTGAAGGGCTGATGTTTATTTCCTAATAAGCTAATACCAAAATACAATGGCAGCATGAAGAATACCCTGCAATAGCAAGCATGACTTCCCAAGTAGAAGCACTGACCAGCGTAAAGCCTTCTTGAGAAACAAGTGCTGGTGCTGTGATAAGAGAACTGCATGCCTCCCCAAGGCCCACCCCCCCCACCCCCCCCCCATCTAGGCTCAGACTCTATCTGTTCTCACACAATGTTGCAGTGCACTGCGGTTCCCCTGTCATGGGGAAGGTAAATTGGTAGATTGCCATGGTTCTGTGTAAAGACTACAACTGCTGCTTATCACAGCCTACTCCTAAATACTCAGAGCTGCATTATGCCAGCATGACATATATTATTTATTAGCTAATATATTGTTGTTCTGACTCTCTTGCTGCTGCCAGCAGTGATGCTACTGACTACTCTTTATAGTCATCCAGAGAAGGAATAGGGCCATAGAGAAGCCAGACACCTAAGTCACAGCTGATCTACCATTACAGCTAAATATAGATTTCCTGCATTAGAAACAAATAAATTAAAAACCCCACCAATATTAGTGGCCTAAGACTTTTCCATTACTGTTTCCATATTGCTTATGCGGTCACCATAATCCATGAGCAGGTGCATTCAAAATAATACTCATTATTTACTGATGACGCAGTTAACATCGTATTTCCAGGTGAAAAAAAGAAGTAGCTCCTTAGTTTAAAAATTACTCAGTTTGCTCCATCCTTCCAGCGTTGGAAGAAAGCAAGGTATTGAGCAGTAAACAAATGAAACTACAGGAGGACGCCAATGTGCGACTTGCACTGAAGTTTCAGCATGTGCTCTAACAAGCACCAGGCAGGAAAGACAAAAAGCGGAACAGCCTTTGCAGTCCTTCCAGCTTTAATGGAGTAGTTTTAAGCTTAATAGATCTAAAATATCTTGGCTGATGCATATTATATCTAAGGCTTTTATGGTATTTAGTGATCTGGGAAGCTATACTGGGACTGCAGTTATACCTATAGCTAACCCAGATAAAAACCTTCCAAGTTCTATTCAATAAAAAAAATGAGTTGTTCAGTTTCTCATTTCAATTTTTATATTTAATCACACAATTTAACATATATGCATTTTACTTAGATTGAATCTGATTATTACAGCATGCAATATGTCTAAAATTCCAGAATACTCAAGAAAATAGTCAAAATAATGAAATTCTTTCCAAATCCTTCCCATATAGCCAGAGAATTATAGATAAATAAACATAGGAACCTATGGAATTCTACAAAAGTCTATATTTACTATAGGAAAAAGATCTAAAAATCTAGTCTATAATGTCCCATGCTATTCATTTAGACAGTATCCCCTAAAACACTGCTCCATGATTTTGAGATCTCTGCAATTAAAAATTGAAAGTTTATTTTGATTTACAGTTCAAATTATCATTAGGAAGTAGATCCTGATTTCTACCTGCTAAAATGAGAACTAAAACAACATGTCCCAAAGATTTATTATAAAATCCAAGCAGTGGAATTCCCAGTGGCACTGCCTCAGCAGTAACTGTAAGAGAAAGATGACAGTTACTTACGAGAAATAAAAAAATATTTTCTCTTAGGGTGCTCATATCCTGATACGAGTGGAAACAGCACAACTCAACAAAGTAAACAACAGCCTGTTTTTATCGGTCGCCCAAGTTTATAGTGTTCACACAGCTATTAGGTAAAAACCTTATTTCTAAAAATGAAGACTCCGATAGCAAGACTATAAAAAAGGGAAAGAACTTTCAGAGGCAATTGCTGTTTAACTCCAAGAGCTGTGAGCATACCGTTGCTGTGTCAGAAGGTATTATGCAATAACACGATGAGTTAATAGAAATGACCTCTGAAAACATCCCAAAAAATCATTTTTAGAACGCATGTATGTCTACTCTGATGAAGCTGAAGTGCCTCGCAACTTTTAGCATTCCCATTTCTGTCTCCCAGCTTTCCCTCCTGGGCTCGGCTTGTTCGGAGCAGCAGGTCTGTACTCTGGAAGAGCAGACACCTTTAGAGGGGTCTGCAGCAGTATCTCAAAGCGCCACCACCTTCCCAGCCACTGTCCCCCTCTCCAGAAACCTCACCTCCCATTCATTCACTCCTTTCCTCTAAACCATGCAAAGCTGAGACCAGAACAGCCCCTCCCCAGCGTGATGTTTATATAAGAACAACATACAGAGTAAAACACAGACTGAAACGTCCTTGAGCAGGTAGCTTTAAATATAGTAGTGGCATGAAAATTATTTTACCTGCACATGTAGTGACATGAAGCTCAAGGAAGTCACATAAGATCAAGATTTTCTTCTAAAAGTCACAGTAGCAAGCTGTTTGGCAGAATCCCAAATGCTGGCAAGAAAGCTATCGTAAATCCCGACTCCTCGCCTTGCCTTGAACGGCAAGCCAGAATTTGCCAATTAACTTGCACTTACAAAAAAAGGCTGAGCATGAATCAATAAATACATAGGATATGGTATCGTTACGGCAACAGGACATTTCAGAATGCTGAAGCCAATGGAAATGTTCAGGCTGAAGCATGCAGCTCCAAACAGCACTTCTCCCTCATCTCAAGCTAAAGATGTTTTTGTTTTTTACTGTCTGCAAATGTCTGAATGAGGACAACCTGCTGAGCCCCGGTGACAGTGTCCAGCTGAGAAAGAAGGAGGGGAGAGGAATTTGAACGCTATTGTGAGAGCTGCTTGTGGAAGCATCATTAAAATAAATAAATGAATAAAGAAAGAATACAAAAACCAAAATCACAACAACTCAGCTGCAAGTTCCAAGAAGGCTGAGCGAAAAGACGATTTATCAGTTGTCTGAGTGGAAAAGACAGTGGCGTTAAGAACCAGCAACAAACTTTTCTTGTGTACTGCACCTCATCTCTCTGGGAAAGATTTCTAGAGCTCTCCTAGGACATCTTGGATGATCCCAGAGCAGCCAGATCTCACAAGCAGCATGTACTCACTGACGCTGCTCCCCTCCAAGTTTCTAGTAAAAGTCCCTGGGAAAGAGGGCTGCGCCCCAGGCTTGGTTGGACACTTAGTTCCTCAGACCTTGCCTAGCCCCTGAGGCTTGGTGCTAGCTCGGCACTAACTTGGATATGACTCACCAGCCGAGCAAACTTGAACTCTTGAGTGTTTTTAAAGTAAAACCTCACCAGACAGGCTTTTCCCACTCCTAAACCTGTCCAGCCTCACTGCTGTTCTTCCTTTTCTAAACCAACCCTGGCAGCTCCTCAGAGCTACAGGATGGGGTCACTGAAATCCTTTGCTTAGGTGTCCTTTCAATAGCAAGGTCTTGATGACTGTGTACTTGCTAAGGAATGCTGCCTCCACCTGATGCTACTGACACTTTCCTTTTTATAAAAACACGTAAAAAGAGACAATTTTGGCAGTGATGGTAGAGGTGGTCTCATCTCCAACGAATTAAAATGCCCAAGAAACCACAAATATACCACTTATTTGTATCTTAATCATTATGTAACTTGAGTTGAATGAAGTCCTAGACCTGCTATAAATATGGAGAGTACGTACATAGCTTATAAACAAAGGTCTACCTTCAGCCGGGCAGTGAAATTCTGATACAAGAAACACTGACTGGCTTGTGGAAACCACAGAGCGAACATGCCTGTTTATAAAGACGCTTTGGATTTTGAATCTAGGGGACTGACAGCATGCTACATATCTACAGGAAACATATATGCAAGTATATTTTAGACTAGCACAATGCTGCAGTTTTTCCTTTTTGACAGGGGGTTTTTCAGTCCCCGGGTAGATGGTGTAATTCAAATGACAACTATCTACCGAGAACGCTGAGGGTTTCTATCATCAGGTTCCCACAAGCGCTATTAGAGCATCGGAAACAAATGACGAGCCTTTATCTTTAAAGCTCACCCACGGCAGGAGGTAGAATACTACGAAATGTCATTTCCCCCCCTCCCTTCAGCAGCTCTGAAGGAACGAAAATACAAGCCGCTGCTCCCAGCGCGCTCCAGCGTCAGGGCTGCGTTGCTCTCCCTCCAACTGATCCCGCTACCCGGGGAGAAACCCCCGTGTGGGTCCGGCCCCTCCCGAGGGGCTCTCCCCGCTCCGCCGGGGCCGCGCTGCGCGGCGGGGGCGCGCCCGGGGCTCCCGGGGCTCCCCGCGGGAGAGCCGCGCTCCCGGCCCGCCGGGGCCAGCCGGCAGCTTTCGCCTCCCTCGCAACTCCCATCGCGGGGAGAGGCGCGGGTGACTCGGTCTCTCAAGAATATGCACAAATAGAACCCGAAGGCAGCCCCCGGCGAGGGAACGGTGCCCTTCTCTTACCTTGCTCGGCGGGCGGCCGGGGCACCGCCGGGGGCTGGAGGAGGGATTCCCCGGCGCTGGCAGGGGCTGCGCGGGCTTCCCCGAGCACTGCGCGGCCGCCAAAGCCACGGCGAGGGGTTTGTTTTGGTCGCTCCTTCCCGGGGAGGATTTTGTTCTACATTCCCGGCTCCACATCACCGCCCCCCCCAGCACGGAAAGGACCGGGGGTGGAAACACCACGGCAAAGGCATCTCCCTCCTACCCCCGGAGATGGAAAGCCGCCGAGCAAGCAGCGCGGCGAGCGGCTGAGGTGGCGGGCGGCGAGCGGGGGGGGGGACAGCAGGAGGCGAGGGGGAGATAAAAGCCGACCCCGCGCTGCCCTCGCCCCGCTGTAATCCCCGGCTGCATGCGAGCTGCCGGCTGCCGCCGCGGCCGCCCGTGTCTGCGGCTGTGCGCGGCGGCGGGGCGGGGGGGCACGGCCGCTCCTGGACGGGGCACGCGGGGCTTCCCCCGCACCCCCTCCGCGCCCCCCGCCCGGCTGCGCTCACCCCCGCGCACCGCGCCCGCTGCTCGCTCACTGGCTGGGTGGGGGGGTGCGCACACACGTGTGCAGGCAGCACAGACACTGTGTAAATGCTACAGTCAGGGGATATGCACACTCATGCACATGCATGCATACACACATACACAGCTAACCAGCCCCGCTGGGGGATGTGCGCACACACACATCCACAGACACACAACCCGCGCTGCCCCCCTCAGACAGGGGATCCCCCTCTCGGGCAAGGGTTCACCCACATTAACACTCCCAAACGGAATGAGCACACCCCCTGAGACCTCCCCACACACCTCCTTCACAGACAGGGAATGTATACACACACTTCCATATACTACCCTCCTCCAACACACATACCTCCCCACACCACCTTGTCCTGTCAGTGGTGCGCACCCTGCGCCACCCCTCCCGTCTTGTCTTTTCCCCTTCCCCAGCCCGGGCAGGGCATAGCACACAACACACAACACATGACACAGGGGTGTTCCCCAACTCCAGCTGACAACCTGACAGCCGCAGCCCAGCCTCGCTGTTGGCAAGCAGGGGGCCTGCCGAGGGCCGAACCCTCCGGCAGAGGAGCAGTGCCCGGGGGTGAGTGAGGACCCTTCACAGGATGGGTACTCACACACTTCTGCCATGAAGTCTTGATGGGGTAGCAGACTGCAGTCAAGGCTTCAGCTGCCCCTGCTGCCTCTTCCTCCCTCCCATAGGGTTTAATAGTTCTTTATTGCTTTTTAATGGGAAGTCCTTCATCATCCCCAATAATGGAAGTAAGTCTCTCTCCCTCATTCAGTGATGCCCCTCTATATTTTAGGTATCAGATTAGAAAACTGTTCTCCTTTTCAAGCTCTCTTCTCTTTTTTATGTTTCATAACAATTCCTCTGTAGCTTTGCCCTCTCTGCATTGTGTTGCTTAAGCTTCATCTCATCCTATAGATATAGAGATTCTGAGATTCTGCCTTCAGTGTTGCACATTTCAATGCTGGGACAAAGTCTTTCAAACACAGTGTTTATCAGCTTCCTTTTTTTTTTTTTTAATTCAAAGACCTCCTAATTCTTTTGAAAGCCATCCAAGAAACAGATTGGGCAGTGTTGCCACCATGACATCAATTACAACCAACTGAAAATTAGGCTAAACTTTGAATGCTCATTTACTGTATTAATTTCTCCTCCTTTTATGCATTTCCTTGCCACTGGCTTGGAGACGGATAGATTCTGTGATCTTTAAAAGACTGAACGTCTTCTCCTGGCCTTCCTTCTGAAGTTTTCTGAATGGGTACCACAGTAGTGAAAGTCCTAAGTGATGCTGATCTTAAGGTTAGTTTTCCATGGAAAACTCCAGGAGAATGCACTTTGTCTGAAACCTGGACATCTGTGACATAAACACCCATGCCTGTGATATGCAGCCTACTCTACCCTTATGGTCAGACAGGGAAATTCTCTTCCTTATATTATATACAATAAATGAAGCTCCATAGCAACCCATCCCTCTCCTCAGCTACTCCCCCACTGAAACATAGGTGTTTATGTGTTCCATACCTTCCCTCACTTCTGTGCATATGTGTCTGCGTGTCTCATTACTAAGTTTTGAACCCATTGATCAGTTTCAGCTGAATGCAAGAGGTGGCCAACACTCCTAAAGACAAATTCCTACTAATTTAACAAAAAAAAGCAGTTGAGTGAAGAGGCTTGCTAGGCATCCCTTTGTGCACAGAGCATGGCAACAGTGGCATTAGGAGCTCATGTGCCATTACATACCTCAAAATCTGCATGTATATGTCACATCAGTGAGAACAGTTCAGCTGAAGCTTGTCTTTTCTCAGGCACTGCAGCCAGTAAAGCCCATGAGATAGAGCTGTAGGAAACCAGAGTTCACTCATGTGGATGCTCATGAAATAGTAGGCTCTGAGGAGCTCCAGTGCTCCTCTACTGCTTTCTATGACACAGTGCATGAAAGTGTTTTATAGAAACAGACTATGTTTTTGTGAGATTTTAATATTTGATTTTTCAGTAGTTTTGATAAAGGGAGACTCTTATTTCTGTCTCCGGCATGCACCCCCAGACACTAATAGAGCTAGCTTGTCAGAAGGAGCAGTCAATTGGCAAGTTCCTGCAGTTCTCCGGCTATGCCAGTGTGCATGCTGTGTAGACACTGCTCCAGAATAAGCAATTGACCTGCTTCAAACAGGAGGAATTATTCTGAAATAAAATTTTCTTTATTGAGCTAGTGAGTCCAGAGTAAAAATAAGTTTATTCTGGGAAAGAATTTTTGCACATAGAGGCACATTATCACATTACCTAGATACATGTTTACGTCACTGGATCTACATTATTCAATCTTCCCCCACAAACAAATGATAACTGTTTTTGGCTCACTCCTTTTCTAAGCTTGGGGCTTTTCTATTCACAGAAATTCATCTTCTGTTCTTACACAAGTGTGTTTGGAAATTGAAGGGAAGCCTTTCTGGTTCCTCTATTTACCAGAAAAAATGGCAAAATGTGTGGCCATGCGGCCAGTGTCTGGCAGACCATGTGGGAAAGATTTCCTTCAGAGGAGTTTTGCTTCGGCTGGTTAGATAAGGGGAAGAAAGAAATAGCTTGAATAAAAGAGAAATCTCTTTCCTACCAAATTTTTTGTTGCAGGAATATTTTCCCTCATTACAGTGATGTTCTTCAGAGCACCTTTCATCGAGACCAGACTCATAAAATTGATAGACCTCTTCCTTCTCACTTCATGCCTGGCTTGTGTGTGTAGACAAGCCCACTAGGTTTCTGTGAGGCAGTGCTTCCCAAACACCTTCCTGAACTGAGAGGAGAGGACGAACAGAGGAAGGCAGGGATGGAGGAAGACGGGCAAGCATTTGGAAAGGTATAGTTATATGATATACAGCAGGAGGATCATTCAAAATTATAAGCTAACTGTTGCAAGAAATAACTGTGTTCTCCACTAGTGACTATCTTGACCACATCAGTGAATTCATGTGACCCACACATTTGGTTCCTTTTGAAGAAAAAAGGGTGGATTTGTGTTTTTCAGGGCCCTGAAGACACTATCAGGGCTGCTGGCCTTGCCCAGCTTCCCCTGGGGGCTCCCCCAAACCCTGCTCATGACCAAGGACCCTATTTCAGCTCAACCCAGTTCTTTCAGTCCCTATCCCACCAGCACTTGATAACACTCCCCTGTGAAGAAGCGAATCATCCTCTTACAGGCTGGCTTAATGGCTATTCCTGAGTTGTAGGAATAGATATTACAATAAGTAGCAGCAACAGGTAAACTGCTCTCATCAGCATCAAAGTTGAGTTGTCTGTCCAAATAAATCATTGATTATTTTCCTGGGTGCAATCATCTTAGTTATTGCAAAGCCAGACTGTAATGTCAGGTGGTCTGGAAATGTATCCCAATTTCCCACTTATGGGTCCAACAAATGGCAAAAAGTAGAAAGTTCTGCTCTAGAAGAGCAAACCCCACCACTGCCCTTTCTATCACCCAAGACCATTTGATAAAAACAAGTCAAACAAAGGCAGTTTCTTTGCCAAGTCTTATATTTTCTTAAAATAAATCACACTGGAAATAGCATCTGGCAATAGCATAGCCCACCACAGTTCACACCAAGTCTGGTCTGCATTAGGAATTTCCTGAGTCATGGAATAGCTTTTGATGCTTCTTAATGAGAAATTTTGGTTTGTTTTGTGTTTGGTTGTTTGGTTTGTTTGGTTTTGGTTTTTTTCCCCCTCTTTTTCAGGTTTCAGTTTTCTTTTATCAGATTTCTCCAGCTCAGAATAACTGCAACATACTTCCTCCAGGTCTTGGGCTCTAGAGGGACTCCTGGAAGGGTCTTCAGCTGTTCCACAGGATGCAGTGGGACAGCAGTCTCACTAGTGTGTAAAGTCTATCTTGTATACACATCTAGGGGCTGGGTATCACAAAACCAGCAATGGAGCTGAGCAAGAGCACAGCCAGGAAAGACAGATTATAGGCAAGATGCCATTATCAAATTAGCCGCAACTTGGGTGAGTTTTGCAGGGGTTTTTGGTGGACTTTTTTTGGCTGCTTGTAAAAATCGATTAATTTTTCCTTTCTTCTCTGGGTGAAAGTTTACTATTTTATTTTTATTATTATTATGACCAAACCTACACAAGAAAATAGTAATTGCTGTCAGGGCTGAAATCAATTGTAGACATGACAAAACACAAACGGAAAACAAACCTGAGCCGAACAAAGGCATATCAATATGATTACAGTTGAATCAGAGTTCTAAAAACCTGACCTATTTCAAATTTAGGCATCTCCTCATATGGAGAAATTAAACAGATAAAATTTACTGTGTGAGTTTTCTGTCAAGCAGACAGAAGGCCCGCTGAGCGGCTCCTGGAGCTTCAGCCCGCAACACTGGGATATGGGGCTCTCCTTAGTGTAACAAGATGGTGATGATTTCCCTGAACACAGAAGGCTTTTTTAACCTCCTGTAATGGGTTACTCTAGCTTACGTTTTGATAAAAAATAAATAAAATGAAAGTTTGTAATGTAATCTTCATAGGTTATTTTTTTTTTAACATGAGCTGAATGTTAATCCTTTCTGTCAATTAAAATGTTACCTGGTGTTATTCACAGACCTTTAAACTGGGATCCCTTATTTTGGCCCCATGCCAGGTCACAACTTGAGAAATGATTCAGCTTTACTCATTAGCTCCAGGTAGGTTATGCCCGGTTATGGCCCAGGTTTAAACTTGCTCAACTATTGCTTTCTAGAAGTTGCAGTAGCAAGTCCAAGTTTATGACAAAAGGGCAGTCAAAGAAAACCCAATCTTGTCACTCTAAAGACCTGATTATTACCTGATTATATTATATAGGGGGAGCCAGGGGATGCTTATAGCAAAAGGTATACTTAGCATGAGGCTTGTCTAGCTTTGAACTCTGTAAGCTTTAC
The DNA here is from genome assembly GCF_037157495.1 of Lathamus discolor. Taxonomy (NCBI): domain Eukaryota; kingdom Metazoa; phylum Chordata; class Aves; order Psittaciformes; family Psittacidae; genus Lathamus; species Lathamus discolor. The sequence goes on along the minus strand of NC_088885.1, from coordinate 127,018,239 downwards.
AGTGCCAGAATGTTTTCCCTAAATACCATCTCCGAGGAGATGACTTTTGTGTCTTTGGAAGCATTCACTGCATCTTCTGTAGTGCTTGCTGCTGTAGTGTGTAACACTGAGTTGGCAGGTAGGGCTGAGAGCATTGGCTTCTTCCACCTCCCTCTGGAGGCAGAGCCATACAAGCAGAAGTCTCCATTTCCAGGAAGGCTGTTATGGAAGAAACATTTTCCGATCTCCTTTGAAGGTTTGTGGTACCTGTCTGGGGTTTATGCAGCAGACAGCAATTTGGCTGCCTTTCCCCAGTCTGGCTAAACGGGAGTCAAAATTTTCAGGCATTTGCTTCAGATTATTTCTGCTCTATGTCAAATATGATTTAGTGATAGACTAATTAAAAGTAATTTGTCACAATAATTTTCACATATGCGGAAGGCATTTTTTGCACAGGTTGAACCTGAAAGAAAATGGCAAGGACTGGAAGACGGGATGTTCAGCAGCTGCTCAGAATTAACAGCTAAATACCTCTCTTTATTAGCAAGGGAGAATGAAACATCCAGGAGCAGAGGATTTTGCAATGGGAAGAAGCCAATTGCAGAGAGAGGAGGATCAGACTGTGATTAGTTGTGAGAGGTATGAAGCTTCTAATTATAAGAGCAATCCCCTTGCTCCTCCCCTGCAACCGGGTAGAAGAGGATAGAGGCTCTGAGTGGAGAGATAGTACCCAGCACTTGGGAGGAGAGCTTCCTCCATACCTTGTACTCTAACAAGCTCTTGGGGGAACTACAGGGAGATTAATTTTCCAGAAACACAGTTCGAGGCTTTCCCTGAGCAGTGCAGTTCTGCAGGTACCTGAACACTGAGCTGTGCACAGGCAGCAGTGCAGTCCTGCTCTGATGTGGCTGGAAGTGTGGAGTAAGCTTCCCAGAGATTAGACTGAAGCTGTTCTCAACACATCTGATAAACTTGTGCTGCTGATAAATATGATAAATGACATGTGGATAATTAGTTTAAAACTTATGTATTTGCAAGTGAAGCATTAGGCCTCGGAGCTCTCATTCCCACCATTATTTTTCATTTTTGACTCATTCCCCATGGATTAAATCTCAGGACTGAGATGCAGAGAACCTGTGGACATAACCTCTTTTAATCAAATGTCTTGATATCACTGGCAAACCATGACCCATTAGTAAGCCCATGTCTCTCCAACTGTGAATATAACACATTGTGTAGTACATAGTTCTGCTCCTGGCTTGCGGCACCAAACAATTCAGTTATTTTTCAGGGTTTATACAGACTTTTTTTTTTCTTATAGGATTGTATATGAATCTGACAAACTAATAAGCTAACCTACTTGGTTTTTCTTTAGCCTTCAACCCAAAAGTTTCCTACAGCCTTTTTATCCTTTGTAATATCTGGAAGACAGTACTGCCGTGATGAGTAAATGAGGCCCTTAGTCTCCTTGAAGACAAACAACATCAAAGTTGTTAGCAGGTAATGGTTTCAGTTTATAAACTCATTTTTTGAAAGAACCATGTATTTTCTTAAAGCTGTCTGAAAAGCAGAGTTTCCTGTTGGTGAGAACTCTTGCTTTTTCCAACCTGAGTGGCAGCAGTTCAACTTAACAAAAATGCCAACTTCCCCGACAAACTGCAGACAAATTCGGTGGTGGAGGGTGAACCCTTCCTGGACACAAGCACAAGATGTATGAGCTCAAAAGCTTGGAGAGGGAGGAGTTCCACTGGCTTCCACCTCCCTACTACAAAACTGCAGGAAAGCTCTGATTAGGTGGATGATTCCCAGGTTTCCAGGGCCCTCTGTCAGATACATCTGAAAGTAGAGCAGTATATGAGGTCAGCTCTAGCGTGAGAGAAGCCAGAGGCTTACCAATCAGATTGCTTGAGATATGGCAAGCCAGGCTCCTGAGTAAGTTAGCTTCTCTTTAGATGAAGTCATTGAAGAGCAGCAATGTTCCTGGTTCCAAGGCAGCCTGCCAGGAAGTAAGGTTGGTTTGGAGCTAGGCTTTAGGATGATAAAAGTTCACCAAACCAAAGTAAATGTAAATGAGCATCTTGAGACTAACACACTGGCTTTGTTGGAGCATTTCAAGCAGCTCTGTGTTCATAACGAGCTTCAGAAATAACAACTAGTAAGCGAATGACTTTCTGGAATAATTTTCTAAGTCATGCACAGGTTTAGAGTTTCTTATTGTACAAGTATGTGTTGCTGCTCTGCTTTAGACTCTGCATACCTGAAGATGCGGGCCCTGTGGGGGTGATTAATACCATGCAGTGCTATTGAAGTCAAGGAAATCTAACTTTTTTTAAATTGCATGTCAAGTCCTCTGGCTTCCTTGCAGTATATCAAGTCTCAATTGGCAGGTTGCATGCCATAATCTCTTCTGAAATATTTCATTAGACATTTTTATACTTACTGTAGCTGGTTTTTAAATTCCTGTAGTGCTGGATAAATGGCATTATGTTTAAGAAACCCCACCTTGGAGGTGTAAATTTACATATTCACATTTTCTTAAATTGGCTAGAACACATTTCTCATTGTTCCCATTAAAAAATAATACCCCCCCCGACAAACCAACAAATAACAAACCCTAAAACTCTTAAGCTTAATTTGCTTTGCAAATTAGCAGAAGAATCAAAAAAAACCTGCATAGATACCACAATGAAACCCAGTGTTTTGAGGAATATGAACTTACATGGTGACTTGAATATGGAAACAAGTTAAGACCGGAAACAGAGTTGTGGAATGTCATATTCTTATTGTAGGTTAAACAGAAGTTTTTTTGGGTGGCTTTTGTTTTAAGTTTTAGTGACCTTTATCTCTAGTTACCTTCTGTTATACTTGAAATTTATTTCCACAAGCTTTGCCACTTCACAGTCCTCAAATACTCCTTATCTTGCACACGTACACTCGGTATCCTCCATCCATTGTGTCCCATTCCCTAGCTGCTAGTGACATACACTGTGGGTGATTCTGAACTCTACATGCTGAAAGGCCAACGTTTCCACTAAATTAAGCAAATGACAGTAAAGGTGTATTGCAGAGGCACTAATGTGGGTTCCTGTCCTCTGCTGTCACTATTTTTCATGAGAGTTGATAAGATGTTTTGAAATAGGCTAATGGATTTTGAAGCAATGGAGAAGAGATCGTAGAGAAAAAAATGCATCTGAAAGGCAAAGATTTTTCCCTAGGAAGCCAAGCTGAGCTGTCATATGCAGAGCTGAGCAGGCAGAAGTGTTCAGTGGACCCTCTTGCTCACTGCCATCTGAATACTTGCTTGCATTGCTGCAAAGTGACTTTGAAGAATGTGGGAAATTCTGCAAGATCTGGTTTGAAAAATATTACATTCATTTTCCGTGGTTGGAGGTGACTGCTGAAGATGCAAGTAGAGGGAAATCAGGCCCACTAGACTTCTGCGATTATTATTAATTTGCTTATTAATTGAATTTACTTGTAAATGACTTAGACAAATATTCCAGTTTATGAATTGTTTGTCTGGGGCATAATTCCTGCTTTAAATGCTCATTATTCATACTTGCTATTTGCTTAGTGTTTTGGGATCATGGCAATGCATTGTGCGTCTCATGATATAATTTTGCTCCCTCAGTAGGCAGTTCTCAAACCTGCCAAAGACTCAGGATGGCAACATGAGCCCTGCACTGTAGCACCCTGCTTTCTGCCACTTTTCTGTCCATCATTTCTGTGTTCTGTTGTTGTGCATTCAATAGACTACTCTGCTAAGTGTTGTCATCATTATTGCTGTTTTCCATCAAAAACTTCTCATCATATTGAAGTCTGCCCAGACAGCTGTAGTTGCTATCATAGAACTGCTTTAGTTCATGGATGATGTGAATAGCTGCATGTTTATGGCCTTTTCCATATATTTTGGCAAATGCATGTTTTTTTCAGTATATTTATGTAAAAATAACTGCTGCAAGTGCAAATATGGTAATCTGCGGTACCATATTTTTGACCCTTCAATAATAAATCACAGTACTTAGATGTCACATATGCCATTAGAAATACACAGGGCATACTGTCTGCAGCTATGAAGCAGCAATCCTGCTTTTCTCTGCATTCATACCATTGGGAATTCACTTCCACTATCACTAGGATTTTCATTGAGAAAGCATTTGTGCAAATAAGTCATATCGCAAGTTCAAAGCATTCCTTGAATGATTATAGCAAATCTGTTAGAAAGAGGCCACATAACTTTGCTTTCAAAGTTAAATCAGATGGGCTGTGTCATATTGGGTGTGAGCATGCAGTTCATATTGGACATAGCTTTGCCTCCAGTTCTTGTGTGCGCTGGTCATAAGAGAGACCAGGTTCGTAACAGTCAAAGCAAATTATTAGGCAGAGAAACCCTGTGATAGTAAAAACATTACATTTGCCTTTGGTCTGTATTGAAGACCTGAATAAGAAGACTATGATAGTAATTCAGCTCATCACAAAGAAGACTAAAAGCCTGTGTGTCCATTCGAGGCAGAAGGAAACTGTGGTTGTGGGGAAGGAGACTTATTTAAGGTCACTGATAGCTTGATCCGCATACAGAACATGTTTCAGGGGGACAGAACAAGCCATGGGGGAATATAGCTCTTTTCTCTGCTTTCCCATCGTCATTCTTTCCTGGATGTTACAGTGAATACACTCTCTCTTTTATTCTCAAAGACAAAGGTTAATATTAGGTGTGTTAGGTAAAATGTGGCTCATATATTAGATCCAATTGTTGGACTTGAATTTTTAATTTTACAGGAAAACACAAGATTCAGACAATAAATGGGTTTTGCTATAGGTACTGCCAACTGGATGTACCTGATCGTCAGATTGATGAATGGTTGTGGCACTCCAAGCAAGAAACCATTAGGTCATGAACTTGTGCATCAAGCTAGGGTATTCAGGGCGAGCCCTCAGCAGAAACTGTCAAATAGACGTTTCTATCTCTTGAATAACCACTTATTTAGAAAATTAGACCATTTTTCAAAGGAATTTCTGCCATCATTTAAAAGCTTCAATCTCTTTCTTTCCCCACATCAGAGATTGACTTTCTCTGAAATAAAAAGTAAACCAAAGCAGACAAAGAAGTAGAATAACAAGATCTGTTTCTAATTCTGTAAACCAGATGTAATTTTAAAGTCCACATTTGTTGAAAACAGGTGGATTAACTGAAGCCAAAATCTACAATACTGGACTTCTGGTTGGATGCCTCAATAAGTACAGCCCTTTTCATCTCTAATTTCCCAGTTATTTTGCATGAATAGGAGCAACATATTAACCTCTTTAGAAGGAGAATGCTTCCCAGAAAATACTTCATCTCTTTCAGTTTTTAGTATTGAAAATGTCTGAGGGTTCTCACCATCTGAATATTTTAAGCAGGTTCACTCAGAGCAATGCAGATTGGCATTATTCTATTTAGCTCCTTTTAGCAGAATAATCCTCTAGTGAGTGAAAAGCCCTAAGGCAGCAGCTGGTTCCAATTTTGTAAGAAAATCTTGTGGTTTCCATCAGATAATGGGAAAAAAAATAAGCTGTAACTATGGAAAAAGCTGCAGTTTGTGCTATCAGATACTGGAGAATTCACCCTAGAGAAGCCCTTAGAAATATCCAGGTTACAGAAAAGACTTGTCATGAACATTGCCATTTGATTCAGTACAAATGATCAGACACAGATCTTCAGGACGTTGGGCTTCGTTGGTTCTGGTGTTTGAAGGATTGCTGTTTGCTGTATTGTCTCTAAGCAAAAAAAATGCCAAATGCCACTTATGCTTTTCTTTCTGATATAAACCAAGAATGTCTCCAGATGCGTCTAGAAGAGCAGTTACATATCTAATTTAGCTGGTATACAGGGATTTGGCATTGATAGCTCCAAGACATCTGGGACTGGGTTGTTGTAAGGACTGGGTCCAACATGAGGAATCCTTCACACCCCTCCACTCCTCACATCACCTGCATTCACATGAGATGGGGTGCACTGGTTTTCTTTCTCTAACTGCACAGGCCATCTCATTTCCACAAGAAATATATCTACATAGTGCAGCAAAAGCATTCAGATCACTGTAGCCACAGTGCTGAGGTGCATTAGCATGGCTGGACAGCTTTCAATACAGGACATAGCTCTGGTATTGCATAATCCACATAGCTATAATTCATTTTGTGGTTCCACACGATGTCCTGGCTTCAGGATAAGTATGAGACTCAAAGGTAAAATCTACTGAATCATAGTTTAAGTGATGGTATTTAAATTGATTTTCACTGAACAAGAATGTCTTCAGCACAATGAGCTGCTACTTACACACCACAGCTACTGTCACGCTGCAACTGAGGCTGCCACCAGTGCTAGTTAGATTAGAGCTATCAAACCATTATTCAGGCCATACTGAGCTCCTAAATAAGAAACATTCTTGCCTGCCTTCCTTTTAACACAAGTTTTGCAATTTAAATGGTTTAAATGTGATCAAAATGTCTCATTCTCCTGAGTGGCTTCTTAGCTAGACTGTTTAGTTTTTAGAAAGAAAGATGCCTGTGAGAACTATATAGGCAGGACAGAGCATATGAACTGGAACAAATTAATACCTCGATTAAACGTACTTAAAGTTCACCACAATGATAAATGGTTAACTTTATCTTAAGCTTTCAAAAGTGCCTCAATAACTATGTATTAAATTAGGAAGGTTTTTTGCATATGCTATATTGGCAGATGCTCATTAGAAGTATCCAGTTTTTAAGGATGTATGCATTTTCTCAAGTTCTTTAAAGATTAATGGTTGCACATATGCATCTGCCTTCCTACAGGAAAAAAAAACCACACCACTCTTCCTTATACTTCAGTAGGAAATATATTTTTGGTATGCTCAGTTTTGTAGGCTTTTTTAGTTGGCCCAGTCTCATTACTGGACTCCAAGCTACAGAAAAGGGTTATGCTTTTATATATTTAGATAAGCAATTCGGCACAATCTGGCTGTCCTCCTAGTTACATACATTATTACTTTTTTAAGCTTCCTTACTGCATTGTCTAATGAACTGTACCAGTACATTGGCTCAATGTGGTATTAAATCAGTCAGTGCAAAGATTTGTTAGTTGGGCCCTAAGCCCCCGCTGTGCTACCAATTCAAAGCCACTCTGCGAGTGACAGAGGTACACACAGCACAGGGACAGCTTCCAGCGAGGGAAGGCTGTCATGCTGGCTCTTAAGGCACTGTGGCAGGCATTAGACACACCATCGAAGGACAGAACATATGTGTAGCATGAGGAGTCACAGCTGTCTTGAAGCTTTTGATTAGCTACATAAATATATCTATGTCTTAGCAACTCTAACATAGTAGAGGCTGGAAGCTGTTGAAATGCATGCTGGCATGCTCACACAAGCTTTTACTAGAGCCATGTGTCCTCCTTGGACACAACGAGGAAATGAGCTTAACATGTTTAGCAGGGTATCTACATAAACATTACATTTTTGTGAGTAGCAGATTAGAAAAAAGTGCCCACTTGAACCCCATTTTCTGGATTTTTTTAATGATGTATGAAACAGATGAGATAGATACATTAATATGAATTTATGATGTGTGATATGTTTTATGATACATTAAATGTTTGGGCATCACAGGAGGGAACTGAATCAGGCCTCTTATCCTTCTAAGTGTTTTGTAAGTGTCTCCTAATCTGTGATAGGTGCTTTTGTGTTCAGGATAGAGGTATGTTAGCACCACTTATGATTTTTGGACCTCTTTAAGACCTGTGTCTTGGTCCCTACTATTGTACTCAGTTAGCTGAAGAATGTGTGGACAGTATCATGACACAAAAAAAGTCTCGATTACAGAGAGTTTAGTTTGTGGAATAAATTTTTCTAGCTTGAAAGCAGAATAATTTGATTAATTCCACTATCAATACTGTGCCCTTACATGTGTAATGCACATGCAAATATGGGTGCAATCTTTGAAATGCCAGGTACTGATAAAGATGTCAGCTTCATTAGTCAAATAATCTGAGTTCAAGGTTGATAATGAATCATTTCCTCCATCATCCTTCATACCCACTTCTTGGAGTTTAGCAGGAAATTAGACTCTTTAAAACAAACAAACAAACAAAGAAAAAAAAACCCAACACAACCCCTCCCCCCAAACAAACAAACAAAAAAAAAGAGGTCACAAAAATAATCCTCCAAGCATCACCAAAATTCCCTTTTTTTCTCACCGATGCTCAGAAGCAGCATCTCCTCATTCCATTCATATACATTAACAAGAATTAGGCATTTATGTATTGATGGTGAGTGTCTTCTGTTGCTTCTTTGGCTTGATTTGTCAGGGGGCATGTGAATGTATTGCTGCTTTACCTAAGACAGAGCTTGTTGCAACTGTGCCCTTCCTGGTGCTGTTCTTGTTATATAATTGACTTAATGCCTTGACCACTGTTGCAGGACTGAAGTTTAGACTTTGCTGTGTGGTTTTAACCATTGTACTGAAGTTTCGTGGAAACAGTTACACATATTTTTTTTTCTTCCTCTCATTTTAAAGCCCTGAAATCAGATTTTAGGCAGGCAGCTGAATTTCCAGAGGTTGGTGTGGTGTACAGTTATGCTTATGGCTCATTTTCTCCTAAGTGTGGGAGAAGTTCCTTTTCAGTTCACTTTATAGCACTCACGACGCTACCTCAGTCTAAGGCATAAGGAGACCTAAATGCAAGATGTGCTTATTGTGTTCCTCCCATCTCATCATGAGTTGGTTGGTATTATTGGTGCATGCCTCCAAACCAGATTTGGTGGATCAAAAAAAAAAAAAAAAAAACCAACCCAAATCCCAGCATGGTAAATTATATAATTCCTAGGAGTGAGGCTGCCAAAAAAAAAAAAAGGGAAAAAAAAGGGATATTTTGCTATGGACAATTCTCCTTTTTCCTTTGAAAGCAGAGAGGCAAACTTCCAGTGTTTCATATGTTATACTTTTTCCTAGTTACACTGAATATTTGCTGCCTTCCAAAGGAAAAAGTTAATGCCCAGGGAAACTGTGTTTTCAGATTCTAAGAGACAGATTATTGGACTGTTGTCCCTGTAATAAAATTCAGTACATCAAGTGAATGACTTGTTGTTTAGTGAAACATGGCACAACATCGATTGAAGCTACCCATTAAGTCAAGACATCAAACATACCCTTGTGACACTGCACTAGGAAGCACTGTTGAAATTGTAAAACTTGCTCATAATAGCAACTGAGCACAAGATAAACATCGTCCTTAACTCATGCCATAGTGACATTAATGGTTCATGATATCACACAGTGATCAAAGCCTTCAGGGAAGACATACACACAAAGGGACAATTTTCTTGGTGATCCATATCCATTTTTTATTGAAAAAAGTACACCAGATTTGAAATTGAATGGATGTTTACTTTAAAATATCCAGAGAAATTCTGATCTGTGGGTTATTTTATTGGCTTTTAAAGCTTCATAGGAACCTAACCCTTGATGGCTCTAAACATGGGAGCCATCAGAGTGTTTTGTCAATTAACTATTATAACAAAAAAAAAAAAAACAAACAAATAATTACATTACTATGATACTGTAAGAGTTTTTCTGAACCTAAATTTATAAATGCATGCATAAATTCAGACTGTGATCAGGGCCCTGATCTTGCAAGCCTTGTTTAAATACTCCTGTACACAAAGATTCTTGAGTGAATCTTGGCTGGGTCAATAAGAAGCCAAATAGTCAGGGTCCAGTTCCCTACATGTAGATGCCAACAAAGTGCCAGCTGCCTAGTTGCGTCCCTAAGGGGGTTTTATCTGATGGCTGATGGGCTGTACTATCACTTGTCATTATTGTAAAGAAAAGTGAGATTTAAATTCAGCCCAGAGTTTGAGGACTTTGCGCAGACACCCTGTCTTTCTCCCCATCTGGCCATCACCATCCATCTAATGGCTGTGCTTATGTGTTGGGAACATTTTGGCAAGATGGCAACCCACAAGAGATATCCCATCCATAACAACCTTCTACCAACATTCTTACAATTTTCCAAACCAGCCAGAAGAGATCTCTTCCCACACCAGGTTTTACAGCTGGTACAAATGTAGCTTTGCCATGACTCCTATGACAATCATGTTGGACCTTTCTGTGTTATTTAATGTCATTCTAATCCATACTTCTGGCTGAAAGCAGAGATTGTAGAATTGCCAGACAGTAACACCTGAGTACTATATTGAGCCACAATGCTTTCTACATGTCTAGTTTCACATGCCAGGTGTGCTAATTTGGTACACTTAAAATGACTAGTGCATATATACCTTTTGATAACTGTTCATTCGCTTCATACATAAATACTGGTTTGAGGCTTTACTCATAGTCTTCAGAAGCAGTTTGCTTCCCTCAGGGGAAGGCAGTACCATGAAATGCAACTCTGATTCTTCATGGAATTTTTAATCCTTTGGGGAAAAACATATTACAAATCAAAGTAAATAATGTTTTCTTTGTATATAAAAGATACTAAATTATCTCACTACAGTCACTGAATTTAAAGTTTTACTTAGTAGAAACTTCCTTTTTTGCCTGCCAATACTTCATGAAGGGTCGAAATGTTCTATTAATTGAAATCTGTGATAGATAAAATAAGCCTTCAATTTAGTGGTAGAAATAAGCTACACACAGGATTCCTGTGCTTATATATATCTGAAGGTGTTAAAAAAAAACCCAAACTGTCCCTTATATATTCATAGAAGCACTAAGCATCAAAATCTTCTGACTGCATCATAAATAACACTTTGATGATACTGGTAATTTCAAGGGATACTCCATATCTAGGACAGTGGTCAAGTAATGTCATATTTATGTTTGCAGTCTTGTCACTCTATCATCTTATTTGAATGCCTCAACAATAAATATTGCCATTTATTAGTATCATCTGAAGAGCAGCTTGCTAAGAAAGATCTCACAGGTCTTCAAAGTACTTGATATCCCCCTGCAAACTGGAAATGCAAATGTCTGCACAGAAATATTTGTCCGGAGAGAAATGCAGTTTCCTAGCACCTATCTTTAATACATCATCTCTGGTGCTTGGTAATAGCATAGAACAAGAAGTGCCATGGGAGAATCTAAATGAGCCAATAATAAGAGCAATCTGTAGGGAAACAACACAGTAATTAAGACCCAGCGAATTCTGACATTCCCTTGAGTGGCTCGTGAACTGGAATAACCATTCTGTTTTCCACATGCAGCTGAAGAGAGGACATCAGCGAAACCACAGATTGAAAATGTCAGTGCACCACTCATTCAGAACCGTTGCTCAGTAGTGGACTCTGCAGGTTACATACAAGCAATGGAAGGGGATTCCCAACTTTGGAGGAATTTGTATAGAGATGAATACCTGTCTGCATTTTAACTGTTCTCTTGAGTGTCTCCTCGTCGCCTCTCCAATGTATGCACACACACGTGCACACACACACATTGTGATTAGTAACAAATAACTCCAGGCTATTGTTACTCAAGCAGACCATGAGTTTAAAGAATGATTTATTTACACCTGCTTCTTCTTTTCATGATTGTCGCTTCCAGAAGTAGTTTTCTTATTTTAACACACGCATGGTTTAATATAGTGAAGCATTTTGTAGGCATAGCTAGGAACTAAATATTAAAATGAATTCTCACTGAGTAATTTCCATCACCAGCAGATGCCATGGTGGTAGAAAAACATCATCAACCACTCATTGCAGTTCATATTTTTCTGAGCTTTATTTGGTTTGTGCTGAAGTCATTGCAAATATATATATTAACACAGAGTGAGTAAACTGACACTCCAAATTATCATCTGGGAGATGCAAATAGTACTTTGGAAGGAAAAAACCTCGCATCTTTGTTACATAAAAATGCCTCCAGTTGGCACTGGAGGAAGAAATGATAGAAGTGCTAGTGATTAACATATCTGGAAGCTGGGAAATTCTTTATGATATACAGTGAAATCCCAGAAGAAAAATGAAAAGAGGTTGAGAACTAACATATTTGAATAGCAAACTGAAGATATAATCTATGATAGGTATGTCAGAAGCAGAAGTGGTTTATGAGGTATTACGCTTCTGAGTGTGTTTTATTTAATGCCAGATCTCAAAAGCTAAGGTTAAAACACTAGAGGTTTTAGGAGGTGCCATTCTGCATTGATTGACATAACAATATTAATTCCCAGTCTCTTTATTAGTGATGCCGAACGTTCTCTGGCATTACCAGGAATCAACTTATCTGTGGCCCTCCTAACTCTTGGTCAAAATACCAATAATTTTGTAAGAAATGCGATACATGTATTAGAAGACATGGTAAATATTCAGCATGATAACCTTAAAAAACTATATCCAGAATATTTTCTTGGAGGCAATATAATTTTTTAGGGTTTTTTTGCTATTTCAAAGTCTTCTGATATGGACACAAGGTGTCCATTTGAAAATGTTTCTGCAAAGCCATACCAAGTGCGCCATTCATAGAATCATAGAATCATAGAATAGTTAGGGTTGGAAAGGACCTCAAGATCATCTAGTTCCAACCCCCCTGCATACCTATACTCTCAGTTCTAACAAAAATCTTTCTGGGTGGACTCCACTTCCTACAAAATGTCTCCAACCTCCCATCTTGTTGGGCAACTCAAGTAGCTTTCACAGTGCATCTGGGAGCCAGGTTGCTCCACTTTCCACAAAACAGGGATATAAGATCTCGTAAGTATGGGTTTTCATCGCTTTGTTGATTTTCTTGTTTTGTCTGAAAGCCACTGTAATTTTCCACATAAACAGTATGGTGTTCAGAAAAGAAGATTTTTCCTAAAATTGTCAGTAAAATTTTCCAGTTGATTCTAGTATTCACATTGTCATGGATTACATTTGGGGAGAGAACTTGTGTGCTACTTCCTTTGTAGGAAGCTTTTGATATCCTTTACTAATGGACATTATGCATCTGTAAAATCCACAAAAGCCATTCCAATAACTTTAGATTTTCACCTGCTGAAACCAGACTAGAATTTGATCCATTATTCTTTATGGGTGAAGAGGAGAATAATGCCTTATGTTGTTATAAGGTAAATTATTTGTAGCTACTGACACCAAAATCAGCTGCAGCCCTAGGGATTTGGCCCCATGCTTATTAAACATTAATATTTTTGTCAACAGATGGATTTTTTGCTGGATATCCTGACAAGTCACTAGAATGAACCTGAAGATTCCCAGCCATAAAACAATCCTATTTTAACCTTGATTATTCAAAAAAAAAACCCCAAAAAAAACAGTTTGAGAAACATGACAAGCAATGATGCTTAATGCAAACGCCTCACAGTGTGTGTTACCTGGTAACCAAATGGATGGCATGTTGGAGAGGGAAATGACAACAGCAAGTGAACATATGCCAGATCAGCTCCTAGCAAATACAGAGGTGGTCACCATGGATTTTGCCACATCAAAAAAGAAAGATCATTATCACCTAGTATCATTTTCATTGGAGAAGAAATCATGATTTTCCTTTTACATGCTCTGTGAAGGCAGAAGACATTCATAGCCTGTGGTATCAGAAGCTGCTGTAAGTGTCACTTTTGTCCGTCCACAAGGGAGAAAATTTCCAACAAATAGGAAAAAAAAAAAAAACCCAAAAAAAAAAAAAACCAAAACCAACACATTTGCCCATTGCAACAAGCTTGTAAAAGTGAACTGCAGCATCGCGGGAGAACCTGGTCACGGTATGACCATCGCTGGTCAGACCAGAAAACTATTTCTTGGGAAAGATGAGGGTTTACTTTCTTTCAGTGGGTTCAAAGATTCATTCGTTTGACCTGGCCTTTCCTCAGAAATAATACGCAAACCTGGCTTGCTGGAAATTCATCATTGTGCAGTTCTGGTGTCCTCAACATAAAAAGGACATGGAACTGCTGGAACAAGTCCAGAGGAGGGCCACGAGGATGATCAGGGGACTGGAGCACCTCCCGTATGAAGACAGGCTGAGGAAGTTGGGGCTGTTCAGCCTGGAGAAGAGAAGGCTGTGTGGAGACCTCATAGCAGCCTTTCAGTATCTGAAGGGGGCCTATAGGGATGCTGGGGAGGGACTCTTCGTCAGGGACTGTAGTGACAGGACAAGGGGTAATGGGTTAAAACTTAAACAGGGGAAGTTTAGATTGGATATAAGGAGGAAATTCTTTCCTGTTAGGGTGGTGAGGCACTGGAATGGGTTGCCCAGGGAGGTTGTGAGTGCTCCATCCCTGGCGCTGTTCAAGGCCAGGTTGGATGAAGCCTTGTGTGGGATGGTTTAGTGTGAGGTGTCCCTGTCCATGGCAGGGGGGTTGGAACTAGATGATCTTGAGGTCCTTTCCAACCCTAACTATTCTATGATTCTATGATTCTATGATCTCAAAACCACAAGGCATTGCTTTGGGTTGGGAGAGGCAACCTGACAGCTCTTTCACACAGGAATTTACCAGGGGTCATCTTCTAAAGCTGAAGTAAAAAACTGAGGTATGATCATAGCATCCAAATAGATTGTTTTCTATAAAAACAGAAAAAGCAAACAATTTTTCTAGAGAAAAATGTACTTTAAAACATTTTTAAAGGATTGCTAAAATAGCCTACAAAATAAGTACAAACCAAAATGATGCATCTAGGAACTAAAATACTGAAGCATCATAAAAATATTTCTATTCAGGGAGGCACCGGTGTGTGTTTTTTATTTCCCAGTGATACACAGGACAAACACAGTTTATGCTGCCTTTGAAGTGTTTGGGTTTGCAAAGTAATCTTAAAATAGCTTCCAAAAATGGCTGGTTTTCTGAAGCTATTCTTGGCTGATGCCTTATGTTGCATCATTTTAGATTAACGCTGGGAGCAGAAATGTCAAAGGCCTAGGAGAAGGAAAGTAAAACAATGAGTGCCAGACAGTCTGCCACACCTTTATAGAAGTGACATGCAGTTCTGGACTCTCATAGTTCGCTTTTTGAGTCTGTATCAAATGGCATAATCTGTACTTCCATATGAGCTGCAGAACTCAGCCTGTCCCAGGACCTATGGCAGATTTCAAATGAACTTTGTTACCGGGGAACATGCTGGAAATAGCCAGCTTAGCAATACTCTGAAATCATCTATGAAACTTCAGGCTTCAGAAGGAAGAATGAAATCCGGCTGTTAGCAGAGCAGGCACTAAATCAGATCGCTAGCACAATTAGTGATAATTATAAAAAGGCCAAAGCCTGGAAGAAAAAACAGTGCTATTCCCCAAGGAAATGCTTCTTAACAATAGATGCTTCCCGTTTCCCTCATAAGACCACAGGAGCACAGTTTGTACTTGTTCAAACCACAGTTGGAGCAGCTTACTTTGTTAAGATCCCTATCTATCTGTTCTTCAGTTGTTTTCCAGATTTGTCAGTCTGGCCCATCTATTAAATATATCCCAAATAACTAATCAAAAAGCTTTTAAGAATGTTTACATGCAAAGACGAGGGATAAATTATTCAGTATCTGAAATCTAATCATACACAAATTTCTGGAAAGTGCTTAACTATGTGCTTACATCCTCCCTCAGGAAAGCAGTAGGCATTCACCAGAGACACAGGGCTCCTGCCATCTGGCTTTGCTGTACTCACTGAGGTATGGCCCCAACCTGGGAATGGGGTTCATACTGCTAAACTGCTAATTTCCTGATAGACTATGTAGGGGGAGAGAGGCTGCAGCGATGCAGTTTGCAGGACCAAATTTCCAGACCACCTCTGCAATGTTGCTGTCCCTCTCATGCTGCCCTTCCAGCCTCCCTGTGCTCTACGAGCACTTCTGCCCAGACGGCCCTGCCACCAGTGTTCAAGGGTCTTCTCCTGACCACATCAGTTACTGGTTCCGTCGCCAGATTTTCTTGTGTTTAGTCCTGGCTGGCACCTCAGGCACCTAAGTGATCAACTAAATGCCTTTCTTGTGTCTAAGTGAAGCCCTGTATGACATGAAATGCTCTCTCTTCTTTGGTTTTAGGAGGAAGGTCTGAATCACAGATCTGTCAAAAGAGGGATTCTGCTATTGAAAAAAAAATAATAAAACCAGCAGAATGAAAAAACAGGTGTTACTTTTTCCCCAACATTTGGAAGATCAGCACCATTTTTTTTATGCTAAATATATTCAGCTAATACTGTTGATGGCAGTCCTATGCTTGCAGTAATGAGCAGAGGATATTTGCAAAACCTTTTTTGTCTGGAATCTGTAGGCAGATATCTTGACCTCGTAACTGTACAGGGAAGATTTATGTGCATGCAACACTGCAGTTCCTAAACATGTTCCCACCGTTATTTAAGGAAACTGTTACAGCTCTACCATGGTTTATTTAATCCTTCTATAGATCCACTCTGATCTTAGCACATGGGTGTGTTTTTTGTCATTGCATGTCAAATGAATGGCATTGCTTAATATTTTTGTTAATGAGGACACGAGAGATGGAACTTCCACTGGAGCCTTTGGCCACAGGGATTTGTTTCTAGCAATGTGTCATCTCCACTTCAGTTCTCAGTTACATTGATGGCATTACTCAAGTGACAAAAATAGCAAGATTATTTCTCATGTATGTATGCATTGGAGTTATTTGCATGAGATTGACAGGGAATGCCTGCCTGTCCTTAAAAACAAGCCAAAAAAGGAAAATACCGTATGATGTTGCAAAATGGCACGTGAATTACCTCACTTTCTCATCTCAGTCTGTCTCTCACTACAACTCATGTTATAGACACAGTAGAATACTCTGAAGCTTGAAATGGATCTACCACTTAAAGCCAGAGGACTCTTTTAAGCCTGCTAATCCGTTGGAAAAATAGCTCATTCCTTTGGCCAATGGACACTATCAATTGAAAACAGTCTCAACATCGAGATTTTATAAATGAAAACAGATACACATACAGAAATATATACATTCATATGCATGTAAGTTTAAATGGTTTATATTTACATTTACATAAACACATGTGCATATATATTTTGTGAATGTGCATGTACCTTATGTATACAGACATACTTACATACAGAAACAAAAAGGTATTCCTACAAGAGAATGTAGCTGTAAGGAAAAATCACTTTCCTGCAATAGTTGCAAGCAAGCATTGTTGAGCTGACAGTAGGAAAGTTAAAATGACTGTACAGAGTTAATAATTTGCTTAATTTTAATATCTAACCTGAGGGGGAAAATAAGGGAGGAAAAAAGGCAGAAGAAATCAACATATAATTTTTTTAAAAATACCTACCAGCTAAATAAAGCTGGGCTTACCATTATTATCATATACATACAGTCCTGCCTTTTGAATGGTTGAGTATCTTCTGTGAGAAGTTCACCAGATACAATTTTTAATGTCTAACTATAAAGGGAAAAGAATCTAACAAATTTCAAGCATTAGCAGAGTTGGGTGCATGCCTACATGCATGTGTATGGGTGCTTGTGCATATCCATATACATGAGGATGAAAAGCAGGAATCAAGGAGTCTGAATGATCTGGCCAAAAGAAAGAGCTACTTGCCTAATATTTGTTCAATGGCAGGTTGCTACTACAAAAATTTACTTGTAGTCTTTTGAAGTCAGAAGCTAAAGGAATCACTGTATTATAGGACACAGGGAGAGCTGAAGGCTGGACGCTTTCTCTGAGCTGTATTTCAGTTGAGGTCATGAGAAATCCTAGCCAGTAGTGAGCATTAATGAGAGGCTTTGCTGGATGTTTATGGCATCGACCTCACAGCAGTTGAGGAGAAGGCAGAAGCTATTAGCACGGGAGTTATTTACCAACTTCTCAGGCAGTTTCTGTTGTGGTTCATTTCTGAATGTCCCTCGAATTCTTTTAATTTCAGCTGTGATCTCAGCGTGCAATATTGAAAATCATGAACATCTGACTGACAGAGAACTCTCTCTTGTGTCTTTCTGTTGCCGTGTGGATAAATGAGACACACAGGAGAAATAATTACTCTGGGTCAGTGCTTCTGTCCCCCACTAATCATAGTTTCTAGAAAGCTGTTAAGAGCACTGAAAACAAAATGAAAGGTTTTGTTTGGGTTATCTCTGTAATTGTAACTTCTCGGTGTTTTAGAGGCTTGATAGATGCAAGACAAGAGCGTGTTAACACACACAATCTTTATGGAATTTTTTTAGTTGAGTATTTCCTTTCATGCCCTCTGGCACATGAGACTTCAGCATATATATCAGTTTATTTTATCCTTTCTACAGCCCACATTTCTAAATAATAACTGAAGCAGTACTGAAGGCAAAGACTTGGCAAGCTTAAAAATGTAGTAGATAGTTACACAGGCAGCAAAAATAGCTGGTTGTGGAAGTAATTACTAAGAAATACAAAGTGGTTTAGATGCATAAACCCCTCAGGTTGTATAGCTCAGTTGTAACTAACAAATGAGCTGATAGGTTGTCTTAGAATAAATTCTGACTGTGGCATGCCAGTGAGCAGACTACAGTATCCTCCCCTGCCTCTAATATCTGCCTATCCCTTGCTCCTACTCATACTCCTCTTAATGGCTTGGATACTGAGATGATCTCAAGTGTA
This sequence comes from Lathamus discolor, assembly GCF_037157495.1. Lineage (NCBI taxonomy): Eukaryota > Metazoa > Chordata > Aves > Psittaciformes > Psittacidae > Lathamus > Lathamus discolor. The sequence goes on along the minus strand of NC_088885.1, from coordinate 126,999,728 downwards.
GATTTTCATGGGGAAGAGAGTGACACACAGTATTCAAACAATTGGGATATAAGCATATAAAAATGGTACTGGCAAGGATAGGTACAGGCACAACCTACTACATGTATTTTTCCATTGTAAACCTGGATTTTGCAGGTCGAAGGAGGTGATCCTGCCCCTCTACTCTGCTCTTGTGAGACCTCACCTGGAGTATTGTGTGCAGTTCTGGCGTCCTCAACATAAAAAGGACATGGAACTGCTGGAACAAGTCCAGAGGAGGGCCACGAGGATGATCAGGGGACTGGAGCACCTCCTGTATGAAGACAGGCTGAGGAAGTTGGGGCTGTTCAGCCTGGAGAAGAGAAGGCTGCGTGGAGACCTCATAGCAGCCTTCCAGTACCTGAAGGGGGCCTTTAGGGATACTGGGGAGGGACTCTTCGTCAGGGACTGTACTGACAGGACAAGGTTTAGATTGGATATAAGGAGGAAATTCTTTCCTGTTAGGGTGGTGAGACACTGGAATGGGTTGCCCAGGGAGATTGTGAGTGCTCCATCCCTGGCGCTGTTCAAGGCCAGGTTGGATGAAGCCTTGTGTGGGATGGTTTAGTGTGAGGTGTCCCTGCCCATGGCAGGGGGATTGGAACTAGATGGTCTTGAGGTCCTTTCCAACCCTAACTATTCTATGATTCTATGATTGATTTCTCTTTACTCACTTCAGTAATGTGGCAGGACATGAGATTTGTAATTTAAAATAAATCAATGCTAGCAGGACTTTGCTACTCTTTCTTGGACACTGACCAGGATAACCCATTCCAAGTAACTGTGGAATAGCACACTGATAGCACGAGTATTTTCATGGTCTGTTGTTAGCAGTATAGAGTTCTGATCCTTCATCTAGTACCACATATGCGTGTTTAATGCTACCGTTTCAGACTCATTTCAATTTATGCCAATGTGCCACTTGGATCACCAAGGCTGAGTCTCTGAGTTAACGTGACCTGTTACGGAAACTCAGAGCTCCATGGACTGGGTCAGCGGAGCACAGCTTTGAGTATTGGTAAAACACTGCATATTCTTATCCTCTACAAATTCATTTCCTTTCAATCTCCTTGGCTGTCTGTGCTGATATATGTTCTTATACACGGTCATGACTGATTAGCATATAATTATGAAAGGAACGGGTTAGCAATGTGGTGTTTTTAAAGGACAGAGGGACTCTTCTGAAGTCGTTAAAAAGGACTTAAATGCACATTGTTAGAGAATTGTTTCTGTGTGGGTTAATGATTTTGCTGGCTCAGATGCGGATCTGGACTGCCAGATTTGGAAACAATGATCAGAGGAAACTATGAGACAGTTAATTATGTACTGTCTGACATTCATGACATGTTAAATACTTCTGCTGGATACTACAATTTTCAGATTAGATCAAACATCAATTTACTGTGAATATTACCTTTAATTTTACCTTTCTAGAAATCCTGCTGGGATTGGAGAGACTAAATTTTATGTAATAGATAACATTATATAGTTAGGGTCTATAATGGTCAGGGTATAAAATAACTAATGATCAGGGTATAAAATAACAAGCACGTCTTACTATTTTGTTGTTGAGTAAAATAATTTATTTTTGAACAATTCTGTGTTATTTTCCTGACTGAACTGATAAATCAGTGCTAATAGTGTTCATTCAATTTAATGAAATTTTAGCTCTAACATTTATGAAGCAGCATTGTTATATGTTCAGTGTTATTTCAGTCTGAATATGTTTTTTTTTAATTAACTAGTCAGTTTATTTCCGTGTGATCTGACAGAAATAATTTTCAACAAATACGGTTCCTAAAAGAGTAGTTCATTATTTTTTCTTTCATTCTTGGATAACTAATACTGGGATGTTTTAGAAATGTTAGAAAAATATCCAGTAGCTGAAATTTTTCCAGATGTCTCATTATTGATCATTATGACAATGCCATGTGTTTGTCTGAGTTATATGTAGTTTAACTGATGCTCTATGAACATAAAGATGGTATTTTATTCTGAACTTAAATTCAGCTGGCTCATGTATGTATAAAGACATGAATTGTGAAGAAATGTTGAAACCAGGTGAAGCTCAAAAGCCACATAGTTAACTCACCAATTCCGGCAACAGTTTTGTTATTGTTAGAGTGGCTGGCGTATTTTGCAGAGCAATTCAAAGGCTGTTGTTCTGTGGTAGCCAGCCTAGAAAATTTTGTATCATCAGAATTATGCATATATCTTTGTACAAGAGCAGTTGCCTTATGTTCAAATTCAATACTATACTAGAAAGTTCAATGCCATTGATGGCAGATACGATAAATACTATATATTCAGTGATATGAAATGATGGGAACAATCTCACAGCCACTCATGGAGGAACCATTTTACTTCAGCAGCCCTGAAAATTTTAAAATTAATTATTTGAACATAAGCCTATTCAGTTTCTGCTGCAAAGCTGCTTTTTGGGCTGGCTTAGCATTCATTCTGTGCTGCTAAATTAGACCAGAATTTCCCCCGCAGTAAAATCAGAGCATTGTTTTCAATATTCTTTTTTTCACTATTCAAAAAAGCAAAGCCTGCAAATAGGAGCCATCTGGTGAGCAGCACCAGTTTAGTGCCAGAGCTCCTGCATGTGTCTATGATCCTTGGGGTAGCCAGGAGGTAGGTGGGGTCTTCAGGCAGGGGTGGGGAGGTCTCAGACCACTGAGTGGTTTAATGGTTCAAAGCTGTACCAGGAGACGTTCAGTTTTAACACTGGGAGCATTTTTTTACTGAGAAGGTGGCCAAACCCTGGAACAGGCTTCCCAGAGAGGTGGTCAATGCCCCAAGCCTGCCAGTGTTTGAGAGGCATTTAGACACTGCCCTTAATAACAGACTTCTGGTCAGCCCTGAATTAGTCAGGCAGTTGGACTAGGTGACTGTTGTAGGTCCCTTCCAACTGAACTATCCAATGAGAGTCCTATCCTATCCTATCCCATCCCATTCACTGAAAGGCTTTAAGGAATGCTGATATTCAGGATACATATCATTGCTATTGGTTTAATGGTGAGACATGGCTGAGAATTCAAACTAGCCAGTTCACAGAGGCTTGGGGGTTGATTTTGGTGAGTATCATCTCATAACCACCTTGTAGTTTTAAATGTTCAGCATGGAGAAAAGAAGACTCCTGAGATCTTCCAACAGTCTTCCAATGTCCAAACTAGACCTACAAGAAACCTGGAGAGAGACTTTGTACAAGGGCCTGTTGCAACAAAACAAAAGGGATGGCTTTAAACTGAAAGAGTGGAGATTTAGATTAGACATTAGGAAGAAATTCTTCACTATGGGTGGTGAGGCTCTGGCACAGGTTGCCCAGAGGAATTGTGGATGCCTGATCCCTGGCAGTGTTCAAGGCCAGGCTGAACAGGGCTTGGAGCAACCTGGTCTAGTGGAAGGTGTCCCTGCCCATGCAGGGGGGTTGGAACTGGATGATCTTTAAGGTCCCTTCCAACCCAAACCATTCTGTGATTCCATGATTTTGTGCAGATTCCGCTTGACTCCACTGATGAGATTCCAGTCAAACTCCAGAAAAATCAGTATTTGGAAACAGAGCAGCACTGTCAGATACTCAGATTCTAATTCTGTAGGGTGTGAGCTGCAGCTTCACTGAAATTAGTGAGAACAGGATTTAAACCAGGCTGTGATCCCTACAGCTGCCATCCTGGCTTACCTTTTAGCTTGTAGAAAATAAGCCTGCCTCTTTTAACATCCAGAAACTACATATTTTTCATGAATATCTATTTTAAGCATGATATTAGAAAGGCAAGTCTAGACAATATTGAACAAACCCAGACCTTTATGTATGCCATAAAGGAAAATGGGAGCTGTCTCCTAAGGCTACAACAAAGTATTAAATATGGCATATGAAAAGAATCTCCATTAAAATGAAATGTGCAGTGGACTGCATTATTAATACTGAAATTAAATGTGAACAAATAAGACAAGGAGCTGAATGAATAAATAATCCATTTAAAAAGGTCATTTTAATAGTTCAGAACAGCTCTATGGGATAATTTGGAAAGGAGAAAATATTTTATTTCCAAGCTGTGTTGAAATAAAAGCATATTTATAGCTATATGAATAATAACTTTATGTGAAAGTATAATGCAGAAATAGAAGTTAGTTTGTTAACAGGTTTGAACTCCCTAAAACTATAGACTCAAGTGGTGGTAAGTGAAAACAGACCTTCTATCTCTCCAGGTCAGACCAGTTAAATTCCTTGCAATTTTCCAGATGAAACCTCAGAGACTTTGGTTCTGGAATTCTGGACATGTTTTTGGTATTCCCCAGTCCCTGACTTCACGTGCATATTTCATTGTTTGACAATTCTGATTGCTTTTTCTGTAAGAAAAATGACTTTATATACACAATTAAAACCACCATAACAAGGTACTGATAACTGAAATTTGTCTGCTGTATATTTAACATAGGAGGCATATATATATGTATATTTTCTATATATTTCAAAACTTAATATATGTGCTTGTGTGCATTTGCATGTACTTGTACATTAATACTATGACAAGACATTTCTAAATGGTCACATAGCTGTGTGATTAGTCTAAGTCACAGGATGGAGTGGAAGAGTTGGACAGAAAATAACACTTCAGCAGTTTTTTAGAAGGTGTGAAAAGCATCCAGAATTCAGGCTAATTAATGTAGCTCCAATTAGAGAATAGCATGAAACTGAAAATATATTTTGACACACTTATATCTCTATAAAGATTATTCATTTACAGTTCTAGCCTCTGCTTTCATTTTGTTACCATCTTTGGGTTACAAGACCTTATCAAGGAATTGCTTGCTGGGTTCCCTTCAGTGAAGGAAAGCTGATTCATACCACATGATTTTGGAGACATGAAACACTGTGCTTTACAGAGGGATTCAGCCACCTTACCAAACTGAACTATGGCTTCTAGCGGCAAATGCACCCTGTGCTGCTGTGGGTGGTGCCCTGTTGGGCATATGGAAATCACAAGCAAAGGGCTGCAGTGTCCACATGGAGCAACTCTGTGGTACACACAGGGATGCTGTTATTCTCATACTGGTATTCTCCAGGGTGTACAGGACTACCTGTTCAGATAAAATATATGTGAGCTCCCCTTTTTGGACTATATGATGCCAGTAGGTCTGCATCAGCATAAAACTGATCTTCTTTTACAGCTTACTCCTTCAAGACGAATCATGTTTTAATTTGGCTTTGATGTGGCCATGATCACATTCTTTAACAAATTTGATGTCTCAATATTAGCTAAAAACTCATGTTAAGTTCTTAAAGAAAACATTATTCCTCTTGTTCCAAGATACTGTCAGAATACCCTTCAAATTAGGGATACCTCATGGGGAATTTACAAATACTGTAGTCTTCTTTTGTGGATTGGCTTCCCAGGTATGCCATGATAAGTACATCCTCTTGTTCATTGCTGTCCTGCCACAAACTCTGTGTACAGTTCAGTTACCAAAGGCTCAAAGCTGCTACCACTCCACAAAGTAATATTTCTGATTATTTTACTGATATTTTTGCCAACTTCAGTCTTAGAGAACTGGGCAACTGAGTCCAGCTAAGCCTGAAATTTGGAAAGTTCACATCAGTTTGGATATGGAACTGGAGTCAGTTCCTGACGTGATATGAATCATTCCATAAATCTAAAAAGTCTCCTTATAGATGTTTTTAAGGAAGCTTCAAGCTTCTGGACATGCAGAGAGTCTCCCATAACTGATTTCAACTGCATGCACAACAATGAATTGCAACATTACATTGGAAAATTCTTAAAACACTCCAGATGGCCGTAAATCAGGAAAGCTGGTGTTGATTGCTGGCACAGAAAGTGAATATTTGACTTTAAGACAAAACTTTAACCTTTTAAATCTGTGTATTAAATAGGAGTAAACTCACTCAGACTGCTGGGATTTTGGTAAGCTCAGAATCTCATTACTGTTTACAAAACACCTTTCAGATTTTGGCAAGAAAATACTACAGAACTCCAAAGTGTTTCATTATTATAATGATATCTTGAGCACTTTCAGGTTCTCGAATACCTAAAATAGTTTCTGAGGATGAATGAGCTGTTTAAACAAAGGGAAGCTTAATATAGCTCTGTGGTGAACATCACCAAATGGAAAAAGAAATATACAAAAGTGCATGATATTTTAATTGAATGTTAGAAAAATATACATTTATGAAAACGTTGTTGTGCCTGAATTGTGTTCTTCACAATTTGTTACAGCTTTTGAATAGTCCTCTAACAAAAGGGTGTTATTGCAAAATTATGTAAGAAAAGACAGCAGATTTTACTGATTTTTTGTGGTCCCCACTGAAGACTACTCATCATTCTAGACAAATGAGAGGGGAGGAAGCTACAGGCTACAGAAAACACCAAGCTAAAGAACAGGATAATCTGTATTTTTAAGTCCCAGAGATACTGGCCTTTGTCTGGGCCTTCTGGGCAGTTCAAGAAACCAATGAACTATCCCCAGGCATCTATTTTCAGTGATTTTCAGGCTACAGCCTAATTTTTCATTCTAGACTGATAGAGCTATCTGAAGAGATAATACTTTTAAAAACTATACTGAATTCAAAAAGAAATGAAAAAAACCACCCTCTTCTGAGTTGTTGTCACAAGGGTAGCTAAAGCCAGCAAGAGATAAAAGCAGAAGCAGATAAGAGGGCCTGGGACAACTTGCTGGGACATGAGACGGCTATTACCTAGATGAGAGTGCACAGACACTGGATCTGATGGAACAGAAGGAGGAAGAGCTTCAAGAACATCTGGTTGTAAAAAACACAGCTGACAGTCCTAGGAGGGTGCACTACCGTCCTTGAGTTGTAAAAGGGTTTTTGAGGTTCTGTTGGTAGTGGAGGGAAAGCAAAAGTGTACGAGAAATCTCTGGTCTGCAAGAGTGAACAGCATAGTCAATAACCTCTGAGATACGACCTCCCTTAGTTGGTATATTATGTGAAAAGAACAATGCACTGTATATTTTGCATCTCATCGATATAGTTGATGTGATAACCTTATCAGGAAGAAAAGCAGCAAGAAAAGTAAGAAGTTTTATAAAAATGTTCTTTTATACTTTTTAAAATATAGGCATCATACCCACATCCATTCTTTTTGATATTAAAGCTATTTGAATAGATAGCTCCCTTTTTCCACTCAAATATTGAATGAAAAGGAAACAAACAAGCTAATAAATAACGATTAAAATGTCATGTCTGAAACAGAATAACATCTTACAATGATTTCCTTCATCTAGATTTGATTCATCCCTGTTTTTAATGAGTTTTCAAAGATTTTTGCAACATGAATTCCACATTATAAGCTGTGAAAACTCTTCTCCATGTGTGGAACATATATGGTTCTACTAAATCTTGCAGATTTTCTATTTTTATTTTTTTTACTAAAGCTTGAATGTTTTGCTACCATGAGATTCTGCTTTCATAATGCTGTCATGTCATGAAATGTATAATTAAAAATCTTATATCTGTAGAAGGGCACACTCTGCCTTTCTTTTACACCTTTAATAATTTACTATTTTTTGGCAGTCAGTGGGGTTGTTTTAATTTCCATTGGTGTAAACCAGTACAGAATTTGTCCTAATGGACCATATTTATTCCTGCTACAATTCTATTTAGTTTAGTGGCTTAGCTTAAAGGTGAATTTATCTTTAAATATAGTAAAACTTACTTTTTATAGAGAGCTAAACTTTGAAAAGGTATTTAAAATAATGGTGTTTCTTTTCATCACAGCAGCCAGTAGCTGAGATTTCCCTAACAATACCAGAAATAACAACAATTTTGTTTGGACTTGCTTCAATGCATTTCAACTTTAAAACAGCTTTACTGTTCTCAGAAGAAGGCTTTTTCATAATCTGATTTATAGTGATTTCAGGCACTTGGCTGAAAGCAAAAGGGGGAGGGGAAAAGGAAGCAGAGTCTAAAGGACAAAATCAACTACAATTCAGCTCTATTTATAAACAGAAACACCATAATACGATGCCTTCATTGGCAGTTGTCTCCATGCTGAAATGACACTATGACCAGTTACAAGGTTTGAAATGAATTATAAAACATTGAAAGGAAATTAGCCTTTACTGCTCCATTCAACTAGATCAATTGCTACAGCATTTTATTTCTACGGGGTGATATATACAGTAGCTTGGTCGTGTAGGACCAGAGCATTAATGACATTACCTGTCATATTTAACAAGGATGTGCCATGATAAATTGCTGCTGTATGCTACAAAATGAGCAGGAATACAAATAAAACACATTTGCTTGGCATTCTTCCCATTTCATGTGCCGTACAAAGGAAAAATTATGAATTCTCACAATGCTTTTGTAGAGAAGGGAAATACCAACTACAATATTCCAGGAAAAGGCTGTAGCTGAAACTACATGTATTTTTAAAATGAGACATTGTTAACACCAAGTGGATCTTTAAAAATCCGCACTGCACACACCCCCCCTATTATCTATGTTGTTATCCAGCAATTCAAAAGCACAGGAAACCCCTTAAAATACAGAAATATAAAAGCCTTCAGAAACGTCATATGTGGCTGTCACAAAATCTCTAGAGCAACCTTCCAAAACACAGCTAGAAATTATCAGAGTATTCTTTTCTTGGAATCAAAATGATAGTGTATACACTACAGATTGTCTAAGCTGAAATTATAATTAGTACATTCATAAACGTACACACTGGTGATTTTGTTGCTATTGGTACAATTTATATTCTGGTTTTAACCATTTCCAAACTGCGGGTAGAGCAGGGAAAATTTTCAAATCAGATCTTTACTTGCAGAATACATTGTCTTGGTATTGCCTGGTTTCTCCCTCCTGAAAGGCCAGACAGTAGTAAAAGGCAAAAAAGTAAATTGTCCACAAGCTCAGGGTGGTATTTTCAAATGTGGTAGGTGTGTATGCATCGTTACACCTTTTTTTTTTGTGGTGTAACAGGACAGATTAATTCAGGCTACCTTATCTTGCCTTCTTTCTTTAAAGCAAAGGCACAAAGACAATTAAAAGCACCTGAATACAGAGCCTGTCCTAATAGCATCAAGGAGATTGCAAGTGTAGGAATCGGATGTGAATCCATTTGGGAAATGGGTATTGTCTTAGCAGAACTAAAGGAAAACACTGTTGCATGTCAAAACTAATATTTGCACCTTCTCCCAGGTTTTTCAGCTGAGATTTGTAAAGTAGGAACATCTTCCTCCCTCTATCAACTGGTTCTAGGTACACCCCATCATAAGGGGATTAGCAAAGGAAAGAAATCCCCAACATATTAAATGTTTCTATGACTCGTGAAGTCCAGCAGCCCTTTTGACAGTGGACTAAAGTGGGTGTCTGGAGAAAACAATACAGTTCTCCAAGTACTCTCTCAGACTCCAACTCTTGGCAACATAAAGACTTCATAAGGATGATGTAGGTTTTGTGTATGTGCGTATCCTCTTTGGAATCATTTACCTAGAGGTCAACCATAGTCCTGCATAAACCTTAAATACTTCAATTTTCCAGGAACAGGGAGTTTACCTGTGTTCTTTGGGTGAAGAACAGTCTCTGTTCATTAGGGACCTGCCTTCTCCTAGCACCACTTCAGGTCTGCTGGTTCTTGTGCTAGAGCAGACAGTGAATAATGAGGCCCTCTTCTCTTCTTCGCCATTATAACAGACCTCCATCATATTCTGATTCTCCAAACTAAAGAGATCTAGTTTATTTAGCCATTTCTCACATGGAAAATGTACTGTACCTGTGACCATTCTTTCTACTTTCTCCTGTTGCTAATACATCTTTTGGGAGCTGGAAGAACCAACCACGATGGCCATAGGGAAAACTCCTCTGTGCCATAGCCATACTATGCACCAGACCTCATTGATATACAACATGACATTGTAGAAAGCTTAGACTGGGGTCCCACCAGTGCAACCCCTTCTTCAGCATTGTCCAGATTCTGTGGGCAGCTGTCATGAGCAAAGTCAGGTACAACATATCACAGCTGTTTATCTGAAAGCAGCAAGCACATGGATCACTATGATCAGGTCTTTGCCTGGGAAAAAGGACTAACAAATATAAGATAGAGAAATTAATTTTTGCAAACTGATATGTAATTGAACAAAATGAATGTGAAAGAATATTACATACAATCAAAACCAGGTGGTAGTGATTCACCTCCACTTTGCACAGATTTAAATGACTGTAGAGGAGAAAAAGTGGTGAGAATATGTCTGGAATTCCAGAAGAGGGATCATAGGCCACAGGTTTTGGTTTGGGCCCACTTCTGTATAAATGCACTAACATGGATGCTTTAGCTCTCAGGATATTTTGCCCGAATATTTTTTCTGAGATTTCTTTTCAAAGTTTGTGAAAGACAAATAATAGTGTTTGGAAGAAGAAAAGGTACCCAAAGTACTGATAGACAAGACAGAGAAGATTATACAAGCTTTCAGCCTAGTGGCATATTTTATGTCATCTTGTGATTGTGATGCTCTGAATGTGAGAACCATTTGAATTTTCTAGTGGTAAAAGTGCTTAAGTGTGCACTGCATTAAAGATTCTTAGATTCAAAACCAATGGAGTATATTCTGAATTCATCTTCACGAAAACCGCCAGGGAAATGCAGGCAGCTGCCTACCTGACTGCTTCATGTATGAAATGTGCTGGCTTTGCATATAGTGAAGCATATCACACTCATGAACAAGTTGCTGAATAGCTTCATGCTAATACAAAAGTCAACAACGGACTACCTTCATGGCCATTCCAGCACTTAGAGTAATTTGTGGGAACTTTAGCTGATAAAAGAAATTTCAGTTGGCTGACATTTAAGAAAAATAACATACTTGCAGCATTTCATATTGGTAGAAGAGAAGATCAGCTAGAATTGCAAGAAATACTTCAGAGAAAGTAAGTTCCTGTCTTTTCCAGAGGCACATTCTGAAAATGGTTGCCATGTCTAAGGACATTGCTTTGGAAGAAGAAACACATTTTGTATGTATCAGGACTTGAATTTTGTCTGTTTCCTCTTAGAATACAAGGATATGCAAAGCTTTTTGTCCTCTTCATTCCTAGCATAGCAAGCACATTAAGCATTTGTCTTCTTTATAGGATGCAGCATGATTTTCTACTTGCAGCATAAAATGCAGCAACTCATTGTTAGGGAGGCTGCAAACCACACATTCAAGAAAGAAACACATCAACCATTATGGGTGAATTAATGCTTACGGTGGCAGGTTGCTAGAAGTGCAGTCAGTATGAGACCCCTAAGCAAGTCTGTGCAGGTCACAGATTTGTTTCTCTAATTCCTCACAGTTTAATAGCATAATTCTAAGAGTGATAACAATCTAATGAGAATGAAGAGATGTGGCACTTGTGCATCCAATGTTAGTCATCCTGCTGGAAGCATACAAAGATTGTAGGGGGAAAATGGGCATCTGCCCAGGGGATAAAGAACACATGAATATGTTTCCAAATAAGAGGGGAAAGCCAATTTTCAATGCCAATGCATACAGTCTCCCAGAGGCATTGCAATTTTCACTTTTTTCCTTTAAGCAGTGGCTACTTCTGCCTCCCTCATGATGTTTCTTGGTACTTTAAACATTCTCTTCATCTTTATCTGTACTTAAAAAATAATTGATAAAAATGGAAAGTAAAATTGAAGAGCTGTCTGAATGGAACAGAAGCAAAGCAGGAATGGCATGAGTAGGTTTAGGTTAAACAGTTATTTTATCGAAGCAGGGAAAGCTGCAGCTGTGACAGCACAAAGCAAAGAAGAAGGGAGCCATTTGAAAGTAATCAATAGCTATAAAGTGAGGAGCTGAAGAAGTCATGGAGAGAGAAAAGTATGAGAATACTTCCTATTAGGAGCTGTAGCTAGAGGTCTGCTGGAGACAGGAACCATCCATCAACAACTTGCTTATAGGATAGAGAAACAAGGTATTTTTTTACGTGCAACCTGTTCCAGACAAAAGGCACTTTGGGTTTCTCATTACAAAATGTGACATATGTGATAGTAAAAATAATTTGCATATGATCAGGAAGTGTCTAAGAACTAGAACTTTATGTCTCATTCCCAAAAAAGACTGGAATCTCTGGTAGGAGACATATCTGAGGCATTGCCGGTAACTGATCTGGGATGGGACATGTCCGTGGGGATCATTTCTACGTCAGTTTAAATAAACCCCTCAAATGCTGGGTAATAAACATTTCTCTGAGATGGGCATCTCTTCAGGGTAGAAAAGAGTCTGCCAAGTAAATTAAACCAGGCTTATTAGCCTGTAATGAATGGTACATGTGAACTGAATCAGGTGAGAAGAAAAGAATTACACAGCAAAATGGGTACCTGCTGTACTATAAGCAGCTGTATAGTTAGGGAGCTTATATAAATTATAGTGTATTATATTTCAGTAAGGGCCACCAGATTTACTCAACACAACACTGATGAATTCATAAGGAAATGAGAAATATTACTGCAGTGCACAAAGCACTGCAATCCAACCTGTACAGACCCTCCCCTTCCAAAGAGCTGATTGTGCTACTTGTTCAGTCAGGGAGTTTGAAAGCAGTAAACCAGTTACCATGCTGCCATTGAAAGTACCTCCCTTAGAGCCCTTTGACAATACAAACCCTAACAATTAATGTGGCTTTATTTAACAAACCCCTTTTTTACATGTTTTTTCTTTCCCTGCTGAGTTCTGGTCTCATAGTCTGGGTTATATTACAGCATCTCTTTTCAAACCTGTTTTCATAGTTGATGGAAGGAAAAGCACTATTACAGAAATGGAAACTGCAGGTAGAGTTCTTCCATTGCCAGTTTTTAATTGGTTTGTGTTTGACCTATATGAGTGTAATAAATACCTTATGAGAAGGAATGGGCAGGATTGCACTTTCTTGTTTGAGTCACAAGACTTGATTTGGAGTTAGGGGAGACTAGAGAAAGGGCTCTGGTCAATCTTTTTTCTTTTCTTTTTTTTTCTTTTTAATATATTAAAACTGAAAGTACTAAGTTTCACAGTCGGAAGAATTTAATAAGTTCAATGAGATCAACAATGTAACTAACTTAAGAAAACTGTGAAAACTACCTAAAGAGATGGAAAGAAAGCAACAGAGAAATGCTGTGGCTCAATATGCTTCTGTCTTTTTATGGGGCAGTTCAGAGCTCTGACAATCTAAAGAAATGCAGTACATTAAGCAAATAGGCAGTAGAGTTAGACCCACTGTCAGGTTTGTGTGTTCCCAAACTTCTCATGCATGTTGCTTTATAGGAGATCATAGCATCGACATTCACACACAAGAGACATGGATATTAGTGCTTTTTTACAGAAGACCCGTGTGCAAACTGGGAATTTTTCATATTTTCTCTGAAATGGACATTGTTCTGAGATGTCTGAGCTCCACCCATGCTTTGGATTCCCAAAAGGGAACTATTTAAATATCAGGAGTCTTGCAGCAGGGAAGCAGCTCATTACATGTCTGTTGCATGGTCAATAGGCCATGAGCAGGAGATACACATTCCTCTAAATCCCAAAGGTAGCTCTCCATTCATCTCAGCCTACAAAATGTCCTAGCCAGGGAGATAACTGCGAACCAAAAATGAAGGCAAAATGTAATTACAGTCCTTAGTATACCAGGAAGCGACAGAAGGTTGCAGGGCCTGTCACTTTTCTATGGGTGAGCCAACAAACACTGTAGTGCTTGACAGCCGTGCTTGCTGTGTAAAGCTGAGAGCAAATCCCAAGGTGCTGTAGAGCCTTCCCAGCTCTGCTCTGAGTGGCGTATTCTGTGACACCAGTGGGCATTCAAAGCCCGTCTGCCCTAGGAAGTGCTCTGTGCCTTGCCACATCTTCCCACAAAAAGCAAGACCCCAAATCTCATGTAAATAATATATTCAGAGATTACATTTATAGAAGAAATCTGTTTCAAATCTGAATCAAACTTATCATCAAATCATATTAATTTGCAGAGGGATTCACTTTTTTCTCAAAACTTTTACTCTTCATACATGTTCTTCAAAGGTCACCGTACAGAAATATTTTTGTACTTTGTTATAAATGACCTAACCTGCTTTTTCTGGGTCACTTTAATGAAGCTTAATGACAATATCTCTTCACCTATACCTGGCCACACAAAGCTCTCTATCTGGATTTATTATTCAACTTATTTTGGCATGCAGAATTTACTTGGAAAGAAGGAGGTTTGTGCCTTTTTACCAGCTCTCCTAAATCACAAACCCACTTTTAAACTGCAAAAGGTTAATGAAGTCCAGACTTGTCTGTCAGATTCCAAAGTGGGAAAAATGTCAATTGCTGTTACTTAAAAATGTCATTAGCACATCTGTTTAATTATGTATGAGGGACATGGTTATCAGCGAGCCTCTTGGCTGCCATAATCTGAGCAAAGGAACATTTTTAAAAGCCAGGCTGCAAGTTCCTGACTAGCTGCTTGTCCCGTCTTGCCATCCCACTTCTGTGTGTTCATATGAACGCAAATATGTACATCATGATCTTTATAGGTGAGTCTGAGTTAGAAAGATATACATAAAGAAAGTAGGAGAAAAAGAAAGGATTCATAATGAAATAAAAAAGAGGAATGAACTGAAGAATGTGCAGACAAGAAAAAGGACAAGAAACCAAAGGAGGATCTATTCTTGAGAGAAAACGTGAACATCTGCATTGTAACTAAACAGAGCCATTATAGCCTCACTATTGAATATATTCATCTCATCGCACTTGGCATACTATGAAATACATATTGGCCTGTTTTATTTCTGTTTCAACGACTAACTTTTCCCTTTTTTTAGTTACGTTTTTTTCTAAGAAGAAATTACGTTCTATAGAACAGCGCAGTGTAGTGCAGTATAACATTGTTTTAAAGGCCTCTGTTTCCCAGCTCTTCCCACCCAACATTATCTCTTTGCCTTTTAATGGTAGAAAATCCATTTTTTATACTCTTGAAAAATCAGTATTTTGTCTTCTGAAGCAAATTTAATGGTGTGTCTAGAAACTGGGCATTGTCCTTGAGCAGGATGTTGCAATCTTTGAAGCTCTAAATTTCCATGAGGTTGACTTGGATCTTTATTAAAATGGATTTGCAGTCTGAAAGATCAATATAGGGAACAGATAAATGTCTTCAGCAAAGGTGGAAAGAATACTAGTTACTTAAATACCAGATTTCAGCAAAGAGTATATGGGTAATAAGCACCAGATCCTCGTTCTTCCCTTTCACTAATACAGTATTACCTACTACTCAATATCAAATCTCACAGACTTGCACAACAAACAGCATAAATCCTGATCTGGTGACAACATTTAAAATTAATTATATGTCATTTGTTAACAACATTAGTTGGGGTATTCGGTGTTTCAAGGCTTTATTCCTTGTCTTCTCTAGAAAATCCAATTGTTAATGTAATTGGACATTGTGGAGAGAAATTATGACTCATGTTATTCTCATCATTCTGTTTGTTCTCACCTCTTGTATTTCCGGGGAAATCTAGATCACACAATAACCACAGCACTTCCTTTTCAATAGAAACACTCCTTTTGAGATTCCACAGTCAATGCATACAAAGGAGAAGTGTGCTGAGAGTTCTCCTCTTCCCATCTTCAGTTGCTGTATTTTTCTCGAGTCCTTTGTATATCAACATAGTAGAAGTAAAATATTACAGAAATAGGCTTTTCACTTTATCAACTCAACTGATGTACGATAACATGAATAGGTGATGTGTGTCCTTTTCTTTCTTTCAGTGCTCCTGTTTGGAGAAGAAAATGTTCCTGCTTTGGGTAATAACTATTTTGAGCTCTGGCACAGAGCTGAGATTCTTAAGAGATCATTTATATTACAAAGGCTCACTCTGTACTTCCTCGGTGCTTGGAGGCACATTTCAGCTCCCAAACCAAAAATAATTTTGTGGCTTTTGAAGAAAAAAAAAATAAAAGAAAAAAAAAAAATAAAAGGGGGGTTGGGGGTGTTACCTGTCCTTTTTTAAAAAGAAAAAAACAATATATGAGAGCAAAATTAATATACCATTCTGTCTGAAACAGAGAGAGAGTTGGTCCATTCTTCTCTGTTTTTCAGACTGTTCTCTGAAATATATTTGACCCTCACACGATGTCTGTGTAAAAGGGATTGTATTTCTTAAAGCCAAATAGGAAAATGATTCATAACATCCTATTCAAGATGACAACTGGGCTGATGGTCTAGCTAGCTACATATCTATTTCCAAACGTACTAAATTTAAATAGATGTAATCATAGTATTTAGTACATACGTGATGTTGCATGATGGCTAGACAGATTGGATGCATTCTTGCCATAGAAGAGTCTGGTGCATGAGCTGGGTTTATTCACACAGTTTAGACCATGTATTTTTCAGCCTTTTTGCTTAAAGGTTCAGTCCACTGGTAGGCCAGGGACTGTTCTCAATGAGGTCAATGAAAAATTCACTGAAAAACCAAGGGTGCAACAGAATATGTGTTTCACTTTATGAAAAGGCTTTCTATTTTCTATTGTCTGAAAGCAGAATTTTGATCTTCAGTATTGATTCTGGTAAATTTTCAAGTATTCTATTTGACCTTCCATAAAAGATGATGTATTGCTCTGTTTGAACCGATATGTTATCAAGGTAGAAATCTGTTTGTCCTTCTTAAATAACCAAAGGGAGAAATGAACCTCCTGTATTAGATATAAATATAGCTCAATGGGACAAAAATAGGAGTAAGGAAATCAGTTTTGAAGCATTTTAAGGCATCCTTTCCTTTCTGTTGCTAGTGTTTGGTTCCCATTATTTTTATTGACTTAAATAATTGATGTGTATCCAGTTTGAAGCTTTGATTTACGTTTTTAAAGTTCTGTCTTTATGCTCTTACGTGATTTCAGTTTCTGAGAAAAGCACTTGACTCCACCAGTGAGTCTCCTGTCCCCAGTGAACTACGTGAACTATGTTTGCCATGGGAAACTGCCGCTCACTGAGCAGCGAGCCCTGCTGCTGTGCAAGATGTGACTGAAGATACAAGAAGGGAAAAGCAACAGCAGCACAAGAGAAGGAGAATAAAGCCCCCAACAGCCATTACATATTATCCTGGGGAAAGGTGCTTAGGGAGGAGACTGAGATGCTACAGGAGCCCTTTCGTGAGAAGCGAATCAATGGGACTGGTGGATAATTTGTCTCCAATCTGTATTTAGGAAAAGAGAAAGTGTACAGATGAAGTTAGCAAAAAATGTGTAGGTGTAAATTTAGCCCCTCTGATTAAACTGAATGATCAGTTTGTAGGTCTGATGCCCCCTTCCTTCTCCCCTCCCCTTCATTCTGGTCAGTAGTTCTTTGCTTTGAGTATCCCATGGGATTCGCTGTGACTGAAGCTTTGTGTGAACCCAGATGGGCCAAGCAGCCCTATTTGGCAGACGGCAAGTGATATGCCGTATATAATTTTGTATTTTTGCAAGAAAATATTAATTTTGCCAATCAGGAGACAGTTACAAGTAGAAATACTTAGATGTTATGCAGTAAATTTAAAATAAGGAATGGCTTTTCTCTTTTTGTACTGACATACACCTGTGGCAGTCTCTCAGGGGCTTTTTAAATAATACAGAAATTGTGTGTTCTTCTGGGTAAGTCTTTCCTACTATTTTCATTTTCTACATCTATTGTCTAAGTAGTTCTTACCCTCTGTTCTCCTGCATCTAAACACCTTCACGTGTGCAAGCCAGGTAACTGCTGGGGCAAGCCACCCCATTAAACACCTGCAAATCCCACTAGAACACACTCTGTACTAAGCCAAACCAGAATTAAAGGGGTGTGAATTAAGTTTCTAATATTATTATTTTATTGAATTCCACTTGGGAGCTGTCTGTCAGAGCCATACTGCCTAAATGACAGCAGGGCCTTTGTGCCCCTGGCTGATCTGAGAACCTGTACAGAGTCTGCCCAAGGAGATAGGAAACTGAAATGGTATCAGTTAAAGAAATAGACTGCTGATATGCACAAGGCATTGTAAAACCTGTGCCTTAGAAATTCATTAATGATTCAAAGTCATGACAGGAGGATGTGACAGTAGTTGTTCAGGCTTTAGTGCTGGACTGTCACAAATTGGTCCAGAAAAATTAGCTTGTTTTTCTGTCTCTATTTCTGCCTTGGACATCTGTGTGAGATTCCCTTGCACCTACACAGTCCTTGCTGCTGGTGGTGGCTAGATAGAAAGTGGAGACACCTTTGTGTGAGAGATGGATGCAGCTGGAAATGTGTTGCTGCTGAACCACCTGCACATGACTGCTTAACTTGGGTGAAGTTTGGAAAGAAAACTCATTGTACAATTAATAAATAAATGGCTTTTCTTTTTTATGTCACTCCTCTGTCATTGCTTGGGTGCTCCACCGTTCTGATTATTCTACATTTCAACGTACGCTGTGTAGGTTTTCCCTTCTGATGGCAGCAACTTTTGTGTGAAGCAATATGAATGAAAAAGTCCCGTTTTTGTTAGGGCTTTTGATATACGGGGGATTTGCCTTCCAGTGTTAATTTGCTGGTATCCCTATCTTAGGGTAGGGATATCTTAGTTTCTTAGTTTTAGACCACTTTATGAAATAATTAAATGTAAAAGGTCACCTGAATCAGGAGGCCATCACCCATCATTTCAGACTTGCAAATTCTAAACATATTTTAGAAATACGTTTGGTGGTTTAGTTTTTGAGTTCTGGTTGGTCGGTTGTTTTGGTTTTGGTTATTTTTTAATTTTAGCACAGATGTAGTGCAGCTAGATGTTTTGCAAATGTCACTATGGTATTTGGGAAGGTACCTAAACATTGGGCAGTGCAAATCTGCATTTTTAGACACTGGGTCCTTAGAGTGCAGGATGCTGGTTAGCTCACAGTATATGGCTGGTAACTGTAGACACGTATTTCTAAAGGAATCGGAAAAGACTACAGGGAACAAATATTTTCCTGTAGTGGGTGTGCTCCAAAACTGGTGGGTGTGGCTGTAAGACACCTTTCTCTCATCTGAGTATTGATATCAGGCCAAGGTGACTACATGGGACTGTGACTTAGAGCAATGTGACACTTCACATTGTTTCTCAACTCTGAAAGACAGACCTGTTCTCTCCTACTTTTTTTAAGCCCCACCAATGTCCACTTTGACCTGCTGTTAGGATGGTCCATCTGAGATACTAGGTCATGCACTGGAACCAGAGAAAATGTAACTGTACACATGTGCATTGGGTGAACAGGAACTCTTCTGTATAGTCCATACAAATAAAATGCGGTATATCCATCTCAAGTTAGACATGTCCTTGAATCATTAAGGTCAGCAGCAATATTGCTTTGTCCTTCATATCGGCCAGTGGAGAGGAACAATCATCTGCAGGAGGTCGCTGTGGTCTTCACGTCTGAACGCCCTTCAGAAATACTTGACTCTCCCTTGCCAGCCTCACCATCGCCAATAATTTAGGTTCCCCTTTCCAGAGATGTTACTTCAAGAATTTGCAGGCCAGCCTGATTACAAAACCTGAGGCACCGTTGCAAGTGGGAATACCAGTACAAACCTTCTGAAATACTCAATACATTTTCAGTGGCTGAAGTCTGAGAATTGCAAAAGCTGATTTCTGAATGGCAGAAAAAGATTCAAGTAACTACCCCTGTATTTCAAATAAGGTGGTGTTCCCTTCCATTAAAAAGTCCTTTCACAATGCTCTTTTTTCTGACTTCACTGGAAGTGATCAGTAGAGGAACAAGAATGAAGTGTTAATTGTAGCGCATTTAACTGAAGATATGCTAGATACCTGCTTCCCTCAGTGATTCAATTGTAGTTGTAAGAGAACACACAGAAGACATTAGTTTCTCTGTACATTGCTTTTATACAACAGCATGTTACTTAGTGTGATAGGCCATTTGAATAAATGAGATTTTGTCTAATGACCTGTTCTTGAATCATTAATGAGAAGGTACTAATGGTTTCTTTGGCACATTGCGCTGCTTGCTGTGTGCTTCTTATGTTGCGCATGGGGGGAGTTCCTGAAGCTGGCAAGATGGCAGAGGTGAAGCACATATTCCCAGTATGCGCACACACGCAGAGCACACACATACACCACATATATGCATATATGCACAAAGAACACAGCCAGAAATGTCTCTGTCTCCCCACAGGTGGGGGTCTGTGAGGCCCTGTGTGCCCAGGATGGGCAGCAGGACAGTGTATAAGAGGTAGGCAGTATGTTGAAGGAAGCTGAAGAAAGAGTTTCAGTGATCAGGGTGTGAGATGTGACAGGTCTTCAAGCCTGATGGCACATCCTCATGTTTGTTCTCATCCACATTCATTAAGTAATCAGCTGCTGACCTGCTTTTAGCTCCCATTTATTCAGTCATCACTCTTGCAGGGATTTCAATATGTAAGGAGTTGCACAGACCATGCTAAGCAGAACTGAACAAATAAGGAAGAAATGGCTTGGGAGACTGTTCACTGAGCAACAATCTGATTAGCCTGTTCCTGCCCTCTTGTTATTCATCGCTTATGTATGCTCCAATAACTGAAAATGCAGTGCATATAAATATTTTAAGAAAGCAAATTTCAGGCTTTTACTCATGACTACTAACATCAAGGAATTATTCTGTCATTCATCTTTTGTTGAAGCAGAAGTAAATTGCTCTTAAACGACATGTTTTTGTAACAATACCCATTGATTCAAGTGCTGAAGCTCTGCCCGTGTCTTTCAATTCTGGTGCATGAGATCCATCTAGAGAAGGGAAGCCAGTTTCCATCATTGCCAGATGAAATACTTGCAGTCTTAACTCCAGTGTTAAGGCAACATCAAGTAACTCTTTAAGCGACTAACCACAAAGCAGAAGTGCTTTGATTAAATCCAGCTTTGATTAGGCACTTGAATAGTCACTATGATCAATTTTATGAATAATCCAGGGATGAAAGAGAATCACAGATATGATTGGTCTAACCCTTCTAAGGAATGAACACATCAGTATAAAGCAGGATCAGGAACAATTTGTGAACAGAGAAGACTGTTAAATCTGTCAGTTAACTGGTAATAGTGAGTAATGTGACCAGCTCCAGTAACAGAAAAGAGACAGAGCTCTTCCAAAATAGCAAGCTCGCCTTTTTCTGCAAGGTCTAAGAGAGTTACATTTAAAAGTCTAGTTGAAACAACCCTGTGAAGAATATATCAATACTGCTAGCAACACTGGCAGCTGATGGGAATTTAGTGAGAAGAGGTCAGAAGGGTATAGGTGTTACACAGCACAGAGCCGCAGGGCAGAGCTGCCCACGGGGCCTTCCTGAGCAGTCCTTTGCTGGCTCTGTCAGGTCTTGGGGCTGCACCCAAGACTGTGGGAGTGTAAGGTGAGGCTTTTGGAGCTTCACTTGGGTTAACCTGGACTTCATTCACCCTCATTCAGAGCGAGTACTCTTTTTCCCTCTGTAAACACCTTTGACATTTCCATTGGCATGTGACAGCACAGGACATTCAGTGCAGTATGCAGATGAGAAAACCATGGACAGCATCATGTGTGGGATAGAGGCAGAAATGAGTAATTTCTGAGTTGATTTTCAGCTGGGCCAGTGTATCTGAACTACTCACAAACAGCATTGTCAAAACTTTCTCTTTTTCCAGAAAATACCCCTTCTCACTCTAATAGGGAACATTACCAACTGAACTGAAACCAACCAATTGAAGAATGAAAACACAGCACCAACAGCAGTCAACAGATCATCCCAAAGAAACATCAAAAACTCATCTCAAGCCTTCTCCAAAGGTAGTTTTGTCCAAGAAAGGGAGGAGAGCTGGAGACACCATAATAAGACATAGTTTCTGGCATATGCAAGCATGCAAATAACAGCTCATGAGATCTGAAATTGCCAGCAGGTATCTCTGGATGATATCAGACACCACTGAATGCATAATACTTCCGGATGAAAGCATATAACTACTGAAGAAATATGTTCCAAGATAGATCCCTGGCAGGACTTTGAAATTACTTACCACTGGAAACGCTATAAGTATTTAGTTACTGAAACAAAAGCCTCAGGTCAGATGTCCAAGATGCCTTTGGGAGGTGCAACTGTATGAGGTTAGGAAGCAAAAGTAAATCACTGGTCACAGATATAAACAGACCTTTTTGGACCATGCCAGGACAGTTTTACTGCTCTATTACAAACCTAGGATGAGCTCTTGTTTTTGCTGTAGCTTTTGTCTTTTCAAGCTCTGTGTTCAAAGTTTGCAATCATAGGGGTTCTTTCAGTGCTGAAAAACCTTCTGGAAAAATATAGGCAAAGTTTCTATTCTCAGAAATTGTGGTAATTGGTTTCTTTTTCACTTCAGTAAAAGTTTTTTTGGAGTGTCTAAGGAATTAATCTCACCTTCCAACCAAGGCTAATTGTACCCTGACAAAGTTTTTCATTAAAGGGAAGAATAAATAGCTTGTTAGCCTCCTGTTTGTCTGTACAGATGCAGCCAACCTACTTTTCATTAGGCTGTTAACAGACTTCCACTGGGGTCTTTTGGTTGCTATTGTACCTCTTCTCCTGATGAATTCTGCCCTGCGCTTGGGCCATGCATTTACAAACAGTCTCACTTTGCTTAGTGGAAGTCCTTTCCCCTCAATTAAAATGCGTGAGACTGCCGAGCATGAACAGCTGCTGAATTTGTGCTACTTTTTAGCAAACCTTGTTAAAAGGAGAATGCAAGAGTTAGGAAAATTGATGTAGTATTTCTGTCAAACTTTAAAAATCTAGGATAGCTTTGACTCACCAATCTATTGAAAGCGATGAGAAAAGGAGCGTGAGATGGTGTGGTTAAAAGCCTGCCAGTGGTTCCTGATGTAAGTGACCACCCAGGCCCCATGGGATGGGGAACTACTGGAGAGCAGCACAGTGCAGGGAGCTCTGCTCCTGCCAGCATCTGCAGAAAAAGTTCCTGGAAGGAGGTCTAAGGATATGGACCAAGTGAGGAGCAACCTCTCAAGAACTGCCCTGGAGTTACACTTCATTGCCAATGATACCACCAATGTGAAGGTTCTGCAGCTCCTTGCCTGCCCCTCTCTAGAAAACTACGACATAGAAGTTGAACAGAAAAGACCTCCCAGACTTCAATAGTGGGTCCATGGCTCTTTTTCTATAAACAGGAAGAAACAGATATTAATGGGACCTCAAAAATCCATCTCACACACACACACAAAACCCTTTTTCTATATCTGAGATTTCATCCAACTTACCTTTGCTTGCTTTAGGACTTAGAATTGTTTAGCTTTAAAACTGTGCCTTCTCCCTCCCTTCCCAATCCATCTGCATAAGCACTGAGAGGAGCCTGAAGCATGTGGGAACTCACCTATTTTTGTGTTCATAGAGACATAGGTAAGGCAAAATTAAAATATGCTGACATATGCACATCACAGCAACTGCCTTCTCTGTGTGATCCCACTGTCTCCTTTTGCAGTTTTTGACCTTCAGAGGTTTAGGTGCTTCTGTCAGAGTAAGAATGATGCCCACCTAATGAAGGATTTACACTAGGAAATGTTTATTGGAGTACAGACATACCTTCTGTGAGTTTGCCATACATTGCTTACCCAATGTGTCAGGCCAACTCTAACCATGCTTACCATTATGTGACTTTCACCTTCCATATCTGAAGACAGAGATCTCGAAAATACATCTGCTTTTTTTTTTCTATTAAAAATATGCTTCTATGACAAAATGTTAAAAACGGACCTTAAAACTACATGCAGATATGCTCACTTTTAATAGGACTCACGCTGACTTTCAAAAACTGTGAACACGATACCCTGAGACCCATTTCAGCCTCTGTGCCAATAGCTGTTGCAGCTCTTTGGTGCCTCTGTACCACCCTCAGTTTCCAATTTACTTTGAAAGATTATTTCTGCAGCTGCAAATCCATATCAAACAATGAACTGCAACTGCTTTCTTCACAGCACAGCTCAAACAAGTCTTGATCCAACAATAGGATTTCTTTCCCTTTAAAATTTGTAGCAAATTTCATTTTGGTTTTGCCTCTTCACCTCTGCTGATGACCAGGAGGATAATATGATTGCAGATGTGTTTTGAAATCTGCTGATCAAGCTCGATTTTGCTTCTGAACTTCTGTTTTGCATTTATTTGCAACACTCTGGTCAGTGTAACCAATGGACTAAATTGGGAAAAGAGAGTGTGGTCCGTGCAGGAAACACAAAATTTGGCCTAGAGGTATTCATAGCAACAAGCTTTATTATGGAGTATAAATGAGTGTCATGAGGGTAAATTACATTATCTTTTTGCTGATGTTTTTTTGAAGGTATTTCCTCAGTGATCCTATTTTACCTACAGTCTCAGGATGCTGATGTCTGAAACTAGATAACTAGCCTATCCAATGCATTTTTCTTTGTAATTAATCTGTATAAACATGCTGCAGCCAAAGCAGTCTCTAGTTGCTCGTAACTGCTCAATCCTGCCACTTTTGTATTCGCTTCAGTTCTAATGTCCTCTATTTTACAGCCGTGTGAAAATAACTAGATGAATTTCTGAGAGAGGGATATTGGAAATCAGGGATTTAAAATTTTAATTAGTTCAGTTTGAATATAGAGCAAAGCTGGGCAAAGAGCAAAACACGTTCTTGTTTCTGCAACACAAAAAAAGTGAGGGACAGAAACTCATTTAGGTAGGGCATTGCATTTGGAAAGAAAATGGAAACTATTGATCTGCTAATAATATTTTTGCCTTAGGAATGGTTTGAGCACAGAGTGCAATTACATACCCAGTATTTCAGTTCAGTATCATCTTCTTCGCTAATATGGATGCATCTAAATGAAATGAAAGAACAACAGTAAAAAATATAAGTTTTGCTCACTATGTCAGAGTGCTATATTTGTTATCAACCCAGCAGCTCTGAGAAAGTCGAACCACGACTTAGTGGGTGGCATCTTAGATGAAAGATAGTAACAGCTAAAATAAAGACATCCAAAACCTAGTGTGTGGTGCATACCCTTAGCAGCATGACTGCTACGTTATGTACCTAGAATGTTCTGTCTACTTTACTGAAATGGGCTGAAGTTCCTTGCTAAATTGGGAGCTGGCAACGTGTAAACCATTTTATTTATTTCCTCTTTTTTTTTCTTTTTTTTTTTTCTGGTGCAAAATATAAGATAAATTATGTGAACTGCTTTTGTAAATTAGAAGGAAAAAAGTCACCATGAGAAAATATGAATTGTTTAACAAATTACTTGAAAGATGGAAACATCTCTAAAATGCAGTCTCTACAGTGGTCAGAGAGGTTTGAAAATATGCACAGTCAGAATGATATCAGCAAGTGAGAAAGTGGAGATAGATTCAAATATATCTAAACTGGCCTAATTGATCTAACAGAAATGTATTTGATTCTTTTTTACCTTGCACATTTTCCTTACCTATCTCTCTACCCTTCATATGAGCTAACCATTGAGACTCTCAGCATTTTCCATGTAAGGAGTTTCACAACATCCAATGATATACCTCACATGAGCAAAATAACATCAGAAAAATAGCACTGGCTTTATGTAGGACAATCCTCCAGGCTCAAATACACAATCAACTTAATTTGGTATACAGAGCTATAGTGTGTCAGCTCAGCTCTAGTATCTGACTGAATCCGAGTTTCTAACCTAACTTCCAAACGCAAGGCAGGAAGTAACAGCTTAAACCTTGTTAGGGGAGAGAGATGTTCAATGTTGAGTGGAAAAGTTCTTCACTTACTAACATGCATACTTGGAAGACCATACACACTAAAAAATTTAAAAAAATTATCTTTAAGGAATATTTCCAATATTCCTGTAAATTCCTGCCAAACAGAATAAAGGTGCTAGGTGCTAAGCTGACCATGGCACTCTAAAGCTCTTGGTAATGTATGAATCAGTCTGGTGCCTAAGGTGAATTTGCTAGTCTCCCTCAGGCATCAAGTGGTGGAGGCCTTTTGCATGACGACAGTCTTTCGGACGATGACAGCCTTTTGCATGATGACAGCCTTTGGACCATCAGGACATGGGAAACTTCAGTTTGTAGACACCACAATGTGGGGGCAAAAGCAGTAGGTCTATAAAATCATTGTTGCATCTTGGATATTGAACATCTAGAAGTGGCAGATTCACACAGGCAAAATTTTGAAAGAAATTTATCTGTAGTTTAGACCAAAGGATAATAGGGTTTCTTCTGCTTTAATGATTTCTACTGTTAATTTTGTAGGGAAAATTGTCATTTGTAATGGTAAACACGGTTTATTCTATTTCATTCTATTCCTTATACTGCCCTTATCAGCATTTCCTTTGAGCAGCAGAAGTATCTTTTGGTATAGTCACTGCCAATCACATGTAGTTCCTTTTTTCCTACTAATGAACAACTTTTTGCTGTATCATGTTCTATAGTGCTCTTACTTCAAACATGCACTTATCTAAAGACTGGAGCCTTTCTAAATGCTCAGTTTGGTGTGTACCAAAGTCACAGAATAAGTATCTATCATAAAAGTGCTGTCACTCAAAAAGTTAACACACTTGATATGCGCTGATGTCTACCTGATAGGCAGGTACTTACAGCTATTATTCTCTAAAAGATGTCACATTGGAAGAGCTGAAGTGGCCCTTACGTAGGCATTTGCACTGTTCAATTCCAGTTGCCTACAGGAGCATCAGAGGCAACCCAGGAGTTACACCAGCGTTGGCACTTCAGCTCTGCCACTGTTTGATCCCAGGAGATAATTATTTTTCTCCAAAGTGATGGCGAATGACAGACTCGGTGGCTCACTTACTGAAATGAAACATTATCTTTCTCTCTTTTATGCACTAAAAGTTTGCCGCTCTTCAACCTTGTATTTACAGTACTTATCTAGATAATTTCTAACTCAGTGACTATAATTTGCAGATATCTCATTACCTCAGCAATAATCACTGCTGAACCTCTATTATTTTTAGCCTGGTTTGGCTGGTGATGATTGAATCAGTGCCTTCAGATTAGTTTATGAAATAATACAGTTAATCTATATAGTAATAAGAGTTATCTAAATAGGCTTTTGTAGGAACATAATAGTTGCAGACACTCTGGCTTCAAGGTTGATTTACACAACGGGGAGAAAGGGCTGCAAAAGACAGCAGCCAAACCAAGGAAAGTCAGTGGGGTTGGTAAAAGGCAACGAAACTGTGTTTCAGAGTGAATTATTCAGGGTGTGAAATAGGCAGTACATGATGGGACAGAAACCGTGGGCTCTCTTTGTCAATGCGTATATAAAGATGATATCTAGATTTCAGCCCAAGGACAAGTTTAAGCTGATACCAGCTGCAAAGGGAGAGCTGAGGGGCTGTTAGAGGACTTCCTGCCTTTCCTGGCAGAGAGGATGTCTGCAGGGTGACATAGACCTTCATATAATATAAGACAGCTATAATATTTAAGAGGTCACTGTATGGATGATGACAGCGTAGGCTGCACAGGACCTACACTTTCAGGACCTCCTCATGGTTTCAGTATGCACTAAAAGCTATCTGGTCAACTGAGCAAATGTTCCACCTCAGTGAGATTTCCAGTATATTAATGTTAGGATGTTCTCGAGTTTTTTTTCATATCAGAGGCACAAACAAGACATATCTAGCAGATTAAAAAGTGTGATAAAAACTACCATGCTGTTTCTAAACACTTTAGCAATGTGGTGAGCACTGCTGCCCTATGGAGAAAGAGGGTGCAAGAATGTCTGCATAGCAGAAGATGTAGTTACCAGTGGGTTATTGAGTATATGAAGCCTACAGCCCTACAGAGTAGCGTAGTAAAACTGCAATTTAAAAAGACAAATAATTTTTATGAAAAGAAACATATTTCAAATTGGGAAAGCCACTTATCTTCCACTTGAGTCTCATTATTTTTAGCTGACCTTGGTTGTCATTAGTCACTTAATAAATTCATCTGTAAACACGGCTAAATCTGCATTTGGTATGGATTGTATCTATATAAAGCTCAAGAAAAGATGTATTTTCTTCCTGCATGATGTATGTGTCACTTCACCAATTTGGAGACTGTTCTAATGCAGTTTGGGTATAGATTTGAAATGGGAGACAAGTGGAAGGTGGGTTTTTTTCAGGGAATGCTGCACTTTCCTATTTGGTTTCTCATGCCCAGATAGGTAATAAATTAGATAGATAGACTCTCCCATCTGTAGTTTCCTCTCCATTTCTCCAGGCTAAGTGCTGCTGTTAGACCCCTGTGCCACAGCCTTTTCCCTTAGCAGTTCTAGCTAATCCGGGAAACAGCAGCTGATTTACTACCCAGACTGTCATGTGCAGAGTGGACCAAAGGTTAATCTGTGATTCTCCTTGCAGTGCTCTGCCAGCTACTGAGCAATTCCCATCCTCCTCCTGTTGCAGCTGCCATTGCTGCAAAATTGAGAGAACTGAGCTTCTCACACATTTCTCCCATTTAAATAGAAAGCTACTGCTTTCTATTTAAATAGAAAGCTAAAGCTATCATTTTGCACGTCTGACACAGAGCCCTGTAGGAGGTGGCTTTGAAGGAGCTTTTTTGAATATTATTATTTATCTATCAGTCTTTGTTTCCAAGTTGAAATAATAGTCAAAGAAATCTCATGGCACAACTAAAAGACAAAGCCTGTGATCCAGACTTTTTAAAGTACTTGTATGTTAGTTTAGATTTTGTTTGAATAGGTGGACCTTGACATAAGTCTTTGAAACTCCTTTAGTATCTGAATTGCTTTGTTGCCATCAAGTGGTTTAAGGAGGCATTTCACTGCATTGCAGTTTGAAAAGCCAAAAGAACTCAAATTAGTTTATCAACCAAAATTAAGAAAAGCGGACTAAAAATGCAAACAAAACTTGTGCAGTAACTTTTCTTTGGCATGATACTGACTGGACTGAGGAAAGTGAAAGTTTTACACTCCAGCCACAGTGATCATAAAGGACTGCTGTTGTTAGGGAAAATAGTCTATTTATTTATTCTAGCTTTCACTTTCTTGGACAATATATTTGCAAGTGAATGTTCTAGATAGCTGTTTTTACCCAGAACTGTATCCAAGTCAACAATTTTTCTGAAATATCACAGTGTTTTGTTCTGCATCTAAATTTAGTTAAGGCAATGATGATGCTGTTTGTATTTTTGAGGAGGTTTTGTTTTAAATCTGATACTTGTTCCTTAAAATTAAACTTACCCTCATTTCCAATCTCCTGACATTCTGTTGACAAGCCCTGCATCTTAAAGCACCATATTGTCCTTATTTGTTTGTTCTGCCTTACATAATTTTAAGTACAGAAGAGCTTTCCTCACTACAGAGGTGAAGAGTTTCATATTCTCAGACTGTAAAAGCCCCTTTAAAAAGCAACAAAATGTCCTGCCTACTTGTCAGTTTTGTCGATTGTTTTCCACCTCACCAATGAAATTTCTGGTGGAGTATATTAATACCATTCCATAATAAGGCATCTCTTTCTTTATTTCCACATTCTTTTTCCCCAAGTGCAGCAAAATAATGACTGCTGGGATTTTGCTACAGATGGAACTGGGAACAGTCAAATTTACAACAGATGAGATTTAAAGGGAAAAATTAAGAAGTTCTTAGAATAATCCAGCTTTAGACTTTATGTAAGCACCACACAGACCCAACTTAAAATTTCCTATTTATGTGTAGCCTGACAGTCTTGGGTAACACGAGTTAGTGTGAGGTGTCCCTGCCCGTGTCAGAGGGGTTGGAACTAGATGATCTTATAGTTCTTTCCAACCCTAACTATTCTATGATTCTATGATAAAGAAAACCAAAGGGAACTTCTGCACCTCTAATTCTAACGAAGCTATTTTTCTATAATACAATAAAAAAGCCAAGGATTATTTTAAAAGGCTTAATACTTGCACTTACCAAAGTCTGGATAACTAATTCATACGGTAATATTCTATTCAAAACTCAGGCATTTTTGTGTTCATAAATTTATCCTTAATAAATTGAATGAAAAAAAAAAATATATATATAGCCTTTGGCAATTAATTGTATTGATCTGTGGAGTGCTAAAAAATGGCTATTTGTGAGTATTTGGCATCTGATGTGTATTGCTTAGTTCGAACAAGAAAAGCAAGTTTGCAGTTGTAGTTTTTGATATTTGGCAGATTGACTAGATTTTACAATCAGATTTACAACATGAGAAAACCAATTTACAAGGCCTAATGACTTCCCAAGAACAGGTACTAATAATAATTTCTTACTCTGCAGACAGCTCCCAAAGTCATCCTGCTCTGTTTGCTGGCAAATGAAATCAAGTGGTCCAGATGGAAGAAAAGCTCATTAAATTTTGTATCTAAGCAAATTTTACCAGAAACTATTTAGTTTCTGTAAACTCAGGTTTACTCTTCTGTTAGAGTGAGAATTACCTCAAGTGATCCTGGCTGGACTGTATAAAGCGTCATGTCCTGAGACCGTATGAATGAATGTTGCCTTCCAAGCACTGACTCAAGAGAAAAAGCAAAATACAGGAGAATATTCTTCATGTTGCTTCAGAAAAGCCCATAATATTCTCAAAAGTGCACCAGGTGACTTAAATAATGGAACAGTGAGGTGTATGCTTAAAATCCTAAAGTTAGGAATAGACAAATATGTTCCAAGACTCTCTTTTTTTACAGAAATTTTATTCCAGTGAGTAATGCACATATGTAACCTGTAATACCTGGAGCATTAAGACTATCCCTCATTTCTTAAGAGTTATAATTTTGTACATTTTTATAGTATAGCTCAAATTCATCAAGACCAAGTTAAATTTTTTTATGTATGCATCTGTTCATATATACATGTGCTTACCTATATACATGCTCCACATAAAATTACACATGCTCTGAAGAAGAATCGAGTCCAAACCAAAGCAGGTTGGAACTATGTGGGCATTCCCATTTATGTTGGCTTACCATGGTACCCATGTCATGCCAGGGCTATGCCCACCTTTGGGATACAATGGGATGCTAACATGAAATGCCTTTTGAATCTGCTGCATAGGTTGACTATAGGCTCAGAGAAGCACTGGCAGACCTGCATTAGTAAGCAGCATGTATTTGCACCTGAAAAAAAATAGCCATTTTCTATGAGAACTGATTGAGATTCTGATCTCATTTAACATTTTCGTCGCTGACATGGACAGTGGGATTGAGTGCGCCCTCAGCAAGTTTGCCAGTGACACCAAGCTGTGTGGTCCGGTTGATATGCTGGAGGGAAGGGATGCCATCCAGAGGGACCTTGACATGCTTGTAAGGTGGGCTGATGCCAACCTTATGAAGTTCAACCATGAAAAGTGCAAGGTCCTACACCTGGGTCGGAGCAATCCCAGGCACAGCTACAGGCTGGGCAAAGAAGAGATTCAGAGCTGCCCTGCAGAGAAGGGCTTGGGGGTGCTGGTCGATGAGAAAATGAACATGAGCCGGCTTCAGTGTGCGCTCGCAGCCCAGAAAGCCAACCGTATCCTGGGCTGCATCAAAAGGAGCGTGACCAGCAGGTCGAAAGAGGTGATCCTGCCCCTCTACTCTGCTCTTGTGAGACCTCACTCGGAGTATTGTGTGCAGTTCTGGTGTCCTCAACATAAAAAGGACATGGAACTGCTGGAACAAGTCCAGAGGAGGGCCACGAGGATGATCAGGGGACTGGAGCAGCTCCCGTATGAAGACAGGCTGAGGAAGTTGGGGCTGTTCAGCCTGGAGAAGAGAAGGCTGCGTGGAGACCTCATAGCAGCCTTCCAGTACCTGAAGGGGGCCTATAGGGATGCTGGGGAGGGACTCTTCATCAGGGACTGTAGTGACAGGACAAGGGGTAACGGGTTAAAACTTAAACAGGGGAAGTTTAGATTGGATATAAGGAGGAAGTTCTTTCCAGTTGGGGTGGTGAGACACTGGAATGGGTTGCCCAGGGAGGTTGTGAGTGCTCCATCACTGGCGGTGTTCAAGGCCAGGTTGGATGAAGCCTTGTATTGGATGGTTTAGTGTGAGGTGTCGCTGCCCATGGTAGGGGGGTTGGAACTAGATGATCTTGAGGTCCTTTCCAACCCTAACCATTCTATGATTCTATGATTCTATGGCTTTAAAAAGTGGGAAAGCCTCTTTCTAACCTAGTCTTCTACACATACTCTTATCCATAATGGCTTACACAGTTACATTCATCTTTTCTTTGCTTCCTAACTTGTATTATAAAATTTGACTTTGTCACTTTGTCAGCTAATGTGTTTTATAAGGGATGTAGAGATTAAATATATATTTAGATGATAGGTTGGTATAAAGAGCTAACAAGGGGATGATAATATATTGAGGAGACATACATATTGACATGGCAATGTCGTGAAGAAGGCTGAATCGCTACTCTTGATAAATCTCCTCCTATTCAATAAAAATGGCAGAATCTTCCAAGTCAAAGATAGCATATCTAAAAAGAAAAAAAAGAAAAATAGACTAAAGCACAAATGAAAGCACAGTTTCTTTTAAACTTCATTTTACCACATCAGCATTTCTAATGCTTGTCTAGAAAAGTCTCTGGCAAAGAAAAGGAGATTTGAATCACAGAATGGCTAAGGTTAGAAAGTACCTCTGGAGATTATCTGGCCTAAGCTCTCTCCTCAAGTAGGGCCACCTAGAGCTGGTTCCTTAGGACTGTGTCCAGACGGCTTTTGAGTATCTCCAAGGATGGAGATGCCACAACCTCTCTGGGCAACCTGTGCCAGTGTTCGATCACCTTCACAGTGAAAAAGTGTTTCCTGATGTTCAGAGGAAACCTCCCGTGTTTCAGATTGTGCCCATTGCCTCTGGTCCTGTCACTGAGGATCACAAAGAGGAGCTTGGCTCCATCCTTTTTGTACTCTCTCTTCAGGTATCTCTACACATTGACAAGATCCTTCTGATCACAGAATCATAGAATAGTTAGGGTTGGAAAGGATGTTAAGATCATCTAGGTCCAACCCCCTGCCATGGGCAGGGACACCTCACACTAAACATCTCTTATGATCCATCTCCTTCTCAGGCTGAACAGTCCCAGCTGTCAGCCACTCCTTATAGGAGACATTCTCCAGTCTCTTCATCCTCTCTTTGTTTCTTTTTCTGGGTTCTCTTTAGTATGTCCATTTCTCTCTTGTACTGGGAGCCCAGAACTGGGCCCAGCACTCCAGGTGTTCCCTCCCCAGTGCTGAGTAGAAGGGAAGGATCACCTCACTCCACATGCTGGCAGTACTTTGCATAATGCAGCCCAGAATACCATTAGCCATTCTTTTCTGCAGAGACACATTACTGGTGGCTCATGTTGAATTTGGTGTTAACCAGAACTCCCATGTCCTTTTCTGCCAAGCTGCTTTTCAGATGGGTGCTTCCCAGCCTGTACTGGTGCCAGGGATTGTCCCCCCACAAGGTGCAGAACTCTGCACCTCTTGTTGAACTTCATGAGGTTCCTGTCAATCCATTTCTCCAGCCTGCTGAGGTCCCTCAGGAAAGCAGCATGACCCTCAGGACATGACCCTCAGGTGTATAAACCACTTCTCTCAGTTCTCTGTCATAAGCTCACTTGCAGAGAATGTGCTCTGTCCCATCATCCAGAACATTAATGAAGATGTTAAATGGGACTGGACCAAGTATTGACACCCTGGGATATACCAATAGCTACTGGACTCCAGCATCTCTATGAGAATC
Organism: Lathamus discolor; assembly: GCF_037157495.1. Lineage (NCBI taxonomy): Eukaryota > Metazoa > Chordata > Aves > Psittaciformes > Psittacidae > Lathamus > Lathamus discolor. Next base: position 126,966,061 of record NC_088885.1, on the reverse strand, counting down.
TTATGGGAGAAAATAGCAAAGGTTTTCCTGAAGTCCAGGTAAACAATATCCACAGCTGTCCCCTCATTCGCAGGCCAGACACTGCATGGTATAAGTTTGTCAGACTAATGAAGCATGACTTCTTCTTTTCATCAAAGATTAAAGACTTGCCTTGCAACCAGGTAGATCACTGGAGACTTGCTGGTGTGGGGCTATTGTGTAATATTTCCCAAGTATTCAAACAATAAATAGGTAACAGGGTGTTACCCAAGCACATGCTAGTTTTTCACTGTCTGTGATTGTTCATACTCATTTACACTAGGAAAAATAACTCCCTTACATCTTTCATGACAGTAATGACCCTAGAACATGGAGCTCAACAGAGAACCATACTTAGAGGCCAGTGTTACAATCATTTTGCAATAACTTGGCATGAATTCTGTTGACAGTTAGCTTGTTGCATACTTCTGCATGTTTCCATGTGGACAGCAAAAAAAAAAAAAAAAAAAGGAAAAAGAAAAAAGTAGATAAAGCCCACCTGAAATGTAAAATGTAACTGAGAATGCCAGTTAAAGAATTACTATAAAGAAAAGAGTATCTATAAAAAGCCACAATTTATACTGAATCATCCAAAACAAGTCTGCAAGAGTAACTCAAGCTTGCTATGATTTAAATGTGTTTTATAACCAAACATGCTCTGGATATCATTTACACCTATAGCGAAATTAGGTAGTAAACATAAATATTATTACCAAAGGTAGTAACAACTGGATCATCACTGAAGTCCTGAGGGTCATAAAACTTTGTGAAAGCCATTGGATGTTCTTCTGACTGAGTTCTTGAGGCAGACAGCTTCTGTTGCTGTAGTTGTTGGAGGGAGATCAGGGCCTTATTTTTTTATTTCACCCATTTCTTAATTTTAGAATGTCTCTCTTTGGATTAAAGACCCAACATATAGGGAAAAATGACAGATAGCAATGGATGGTCTCCTTCCGGAAAACAAACTTTTGTGGGGTTTTACGGTTGGGGTTTTTTTTTGGAAGGCAGGTTTTATCATATTGCAAAAAATCTTCCAGGCAGATGCAGACTTTCTTGAGAGATAATCTGATGATCCTGGCTCTGGCTTTCCTCTTTTAAATACAGCTTAACTGACGAGTCAGCTGTTCCAAGGTCTCTTTTGCCATCTGTTTTGATTTAGAAATTAGTGTAAATTACAGATATGATTTGGGTCCATTCTTCCTTTTTCCTGCTGTTTTTAAAATAATACATTTCTAGTAAGAAAGGAAGCAAGAGAGAGGCCATTGTCAGTGGCAAATGTCAGTGAAAGATGTAATTATTTACTTCTGCCAGAGCAACTTAGTCTTCCTCATTTTCCTCTGTTGGCTTCAAAGGAGCATTTGGCTACTTTTGCTTTCATAGAGAGTAATTGTTGGGGTTGTTTTGTTGGCTCAGCTGGACAATTGTGCAATAAATGAGAGCAGATTGAATGAATTCTCCATTTCCAAAAAGTCAGACATTCAGAGAAACTATCTGAGGCATTTGTGCCAGTATATCCTTGTAATTGAAAACCATATCTTTATACTTAAGGAAAAGCAACTGTTCTCACACTACTTAACAAAAGCAGCATGATGAGGGTTAGCTGTCACCTCACCACTGGCTGTGGAGAATCTACCACCAGAAGAGGTGTCATGGCCATGTTTCAGGTGCAATGCCTTCCAAAAGCAGCACTTGGTGGTCACATGTCAACGGCACAAGGCCTTCGAATACCTGCATGAAGAAGAAGCAGACAGCATACAAGAGGTTGGAGCTGTCAGTGTTGCTCGTTCTGAAGCCATTCCAGCCACTGGCTTCAAATGGACCTCCGCCTTTTTCCCTCTGCAACTTGCACCAGGAAATAGTATAAAACTAAGTTATATGCTTGTGCTTGCAATCTCAGATATTGTGTTACATATTTGGTAAGAACTGGAGACTCTTGAATGGAGAAACTCCGCTCTTAGCGAGGAGCTAACTCCCATTTCAGTTTTGAAAAAGGAGCATATACAGCTGTGAAAATATAAAGTCAAACAACGGAAAACTTGTTTGTTCTGATCTGCTACAAGTCTTATTTGTATTTCCAAAATACAATATGTGTCTCAAAGGCATAGTGCAAGTTTCATCCACAAATTTCAGCATTTGCATGACATGTATTTATGCTAGAATGTCACTGTGGGTAAAGAAAATGAGTAACATGGATAAGTATGAGAATCAGAATCTCAAAAGAAACTGATTTGTGATGCTATTGTACACTTCTCTACAACATTCCCCAATAGAATTAGAAACTGGAAAGACCGCTGCCTGTACTTCTCTTTTCATTTCTTTGCTGAAGAGTTCTATTGAAGTTATTTGTGCTAAGCACATCTGTTTTATTTAATACTTGAAAACTGGCAAATCTTAGAAGTTTCTATTCTTCTGGACAAGTACATATAACCACAATGATTGTTCTATGATCTGAAATAACTTAGAACTGCAAATTCAGGAACAAGACAAGAAGATGATGTTGCAACACTAATTGCCATGGTCATACATCTTGCAGAAGTACCATAAGCTTGTTTGTAGTAATCTTTATTTTGGAAGTAGATGAAAGAAAAAACAGGAGTATTAACTACAGATCACCCAGGAGATAAAGAACATGTTCATAATGCATAAATGAAAAAATACTGACCGATAGTTAACAAATTCTTATGTGCATCACATCATTATTTATGGATGATAAACTGTTCTATTAGTTGCTAAGCATTTATTTGGCAGCACATGAAAAAGAGGTCTGCTGTTGATTCTGGCACAGAAAACCTAACATTACTCAGCAACATAATTATGAGCATTGTAAATACCGCATATGGAAAAACCTACAAACGGCATTTTGGGTGTGCAAGTGATTAAAATTCCATGTACTTCATTGTGTAAGGTCAGCTGTAAACACTCATTAAACTTGAGTCTATGTCATATATCTCAGCTGCTTAGCCCTTACTTCTTGCTTCTCTCTCTTCATATTCTTCTGAGAGAGAAGCTTTAAAATAGTCCTCTGGTTGTAAGGTCAAATACAGATCCCCCAATGTCATGACCTTTTGGCTCACTTTGCCTGCTTAGGTGGCAATGGTCCTGTCTAGGACATGAAATGGAGTGTGTTTTCAGCTGCATAAAACACATGGTAGCAAAGGCCATTTGTATCGTGGTCACATAAATGTCTGTGTATAGTATGTGTGTCTTTGAGCAGCATTTTAAAACATAAGATGCTAGATTTCTGTGAATGTAGAAAGGCTATGTTAACACTGCGGGCTTTTTTAACTTGGAAAACGAAAGGAAACTCGTAGATGGTGTAAAAGATGATAATTCCTTGCTTTTTTTATATTTACCCCTTTAAGGGAAAAATTGCAGTCAATTTTGGCAGGGCTGGGACTTATACCTTCTCTAGAAGCCTGGACACCCTGGTACAGAGCAGCCACCAGCAGCCTCAGAGCATAGGAAGACCCATCCAAAAGTGCCTGGGCTGTGAGTCAGTGACAAATTCTGTCATTAGTTTGTAACATGTCATTGCTTAAATTGGCTATAAATATATCTTCACCTGAAAACTAATTTCATTTCAGGTATTAGTCTCTAAATGGAGGGGTTTTATAGATGAACAAAGAGATATTTCTTTTTGATTGAAAGTCTGTGTTAAAACAAAACAAGCTCAAATTCTCTGAAGGGAAGAGGTATGTTTAGGACATCTGTAAAAGCCATCGCAAGCCCTGACAGAGGTCCTGTCCCACCTTGTTCAACACTGCCCGCTGCCTGCAAGCCTCATCTCCACCCCAATCCAAAGAAGGTAGCAGCATTTGTTATGGAAGAGTACAAGATGTGGCCATACCACAATAATGACAGACTCACGGTAATGAACAACAAGACACATTCCTCATTACATCTTTTCACTCATTTAAAAAAACAATCATTCACACATTAAAAAAAAATTAAAAAAAAAAAAAAAATAAAAAAACCAAAATAGTAGCAAGTTAATTTAAGGTAGGCTTTTGGTTAAGACAAGTAAATAACAGCGTGCTTATTTAACTAGGATTAGTTGTAACTTTGGTAATGTTCATTGTAATCAAATGTTGGCTTAAATTAATCTAAAGTACTTGCAATCCAATGGTTCTATTTGTGGAGGTTTTAGTGTGAGTGTTAAGTTTACATCCAGGATCTATGAGTGATGATTAGATTGAGAAACACATATGAAAAGTGTAGTCAAGTCAGGAAATAAAGGTCCTGAATTAATTTTAAGCTTGCAGTCACAATATCAGAAAAAAAAAACCCAGGTTTAGTTCAGATGTAACTGATGGGGAATGAGCTGCTACACAGGAACATGAACCCATTAAACTAGGCAGAGACGTGCAGAACCAGTAGCAGGTGGGTGGGAAAAGTGACTTGATCTGCTCTAGCCCATAGGAGCTAGATAGCTCAGGCATAGGGATAGGGGAAATACTGTGCTGTTGTTTATTAGTCAAATATTCTGCCTCTGGCAATGGCTAACGCTCTGTGCTTCAGGGAAAGGACACTTGTAATAGGGGATCACTACACTTCAAAGAAAGCTTCTTTCCTGTAATGAAGGATGAGTTGCCATCATCCAGCAGTAAACCTGTATTATGCAAGTATACATATTTAACTCATGCTGCAGATTATTATTCTATTATTAGCAACGGAGTAGCATGACAGGAGACAATAATCACCATATATAGGTGGATCTAGTTTTGAACTTCATGTACAGGGTCCATTGCCTTACACACATGAGAATATTCAAGTGTTCTAGATCATATAAATCCTGCTGATCTCAAAAAGAGGAACATGCCAGGTGTTATCACAGCAGCTAAATAGGCCACATGTTTTATGGCTCCATTACCTGACCCTGACACCAACTGAGCATGTGGCCTGGTTAATAATAGGGTTTCAGACTTTCGCCTCCTCCTTTTCCCTCTCTTAATACCTGCAAAACTCGTTAAAGGAAATGTGCATTCATTTCCCTTCTCAACATGTGCCTCATATCTGTTTCCAGCTTTCTGGTGAGTTTCTTCAGCATCTAGCAGAGGGGCAGATTTGGTAAGGGGTGGAGGACAGGAGAGCCACTGCCTAACCTCCCCACTGATCCTTACCTAGAAGTGAGCAGGGAGGTCAAGGCTCCCTGCGCTTTGCAACCAGGGCACCCATGTGGCAGTGACAGTGAGGAGGAGCTGGGTCCCTGTTCCTCCTCTAAGAGCTGCTGTCTCCTGCAGTAGTTGATAATGGGCAGGACTTGCCCTTGCCTACTTTTCCCCAGCTGCGTGTGCTCCAGGGAGGCACTCTGGGCTGAGCCCCCAGGGACATAGGATGGAAGAGCGTCTGTTTTCCACAGCTTGCTTGGATTCTTATGGCAGCCCAGCCTGAGCTTCTTCATCCTGTCAAGAGAAGATTCACTCACGGGGTGGTAATTGTTTTTAACAACTTCGCTTTTCATCACAGAAGATGCCAGGGGCAGTGGGAGGGTGCTGTGGGGCTGTGCGTGACAGCCAGGCTGTCAGGGCACCAAGGGGGCACTGTCCCCCTATGCATAACTGGGAGAGCAGGGCAGGGCTGGTCCTGGGGCTGGGGATCCCAGACAGGTCCCAATACTGGGACAGGTTGAGGCGGTGACAGGACTGTGATGGAGCACAGGTCCATGACATGTGGGGCAAGAGCAAGGGTATGAGCTCCCCCCTTAAATGTTCTCCCAAGCAAGGTGGGGAGAGACCAGCTGAGAGTCTTCCTCCCATGGCTGATCCACACTGCTGTGTACCAGGACTGGCCCTGCACACAGGAAGCCAAAGCTCTTGGCAGAGATAAAAGGCTATTCCATGTACCTCAGTGTGTTGTTTTTGCATCTGACCCATGCCTTTGGCACTGCAGGGCAAGGCCCCCCACGCCACAGATATCCTTTCTCCTTCTGCACTTGCTGAGCTTTTCCAGGGGCAATGTGGTGGCTGGAGGCTGGCAGGACAGCCCCCTGTCACCTTCCCTTTTCTCACACATCTGAGTACACCCAGGCATTATTTGCTCTGGAATATTTCTTTCGCAAAATGCCATCACTGAAGTGACACTGGCTGACAGACACTGCAGTAGGCATTGCAGGTGAACTCAGGGAATATTACTGAGATCTTCAGTAAATGTCTTTTTGTTAAGCAAAGTAGTACAAGGAAAGGAAGGGATGATACAAGAATGATTGAAGATTAGAGAAAAAGAAAGACAAAGCCCCTGAGCTTTTTATAATATGGAATTAACCAGGAAATACTTTTTCAATAATAGTCTCCTACTGTACAACTACATTGTGAAAATACTGCCATCATCTGGATGATTAAATATGTAATCTAACTTTCTTGTTACGATTTGGCAAAAATATTTGAGAAAGCGATAGAGCAAATTTCTCCCTAAGTAAAAAATATGCCAAATCACAGCAATGAATAAACAGCTAGTTTCAGAGATAGAGGACTGTGGCTGTACCTGGTAGAGGACTGTGGCTGTACCTGGTATGGTCTATGTATGTAATGACACGAGGCTTATAGGCTGATTCATGTAGTTGTGTGTTGGCTGCTGTTTGGGGAGGAGCAGGGGACAAATAACAATCAAGGAGCTGAAAAAGTGCTTGTATGTCCTAAAGGCTTTTACAGATCTTGTCTATTTTTGAGAGAAATCCAAACCAAAGGGCATGAAGCTTCATAGTTATTCTCAATGTAAACTTTCTTTGTAATCATGTTTTTTTGAACTTGGAATCTAATTCTTAAATGCCATTTCCTCCACACCCCTTTTCTTTCTGTATTTATTACTTCCACGGATAGCCAGATTTGTAGGTGTGCACATTTGAAAAATACTAGTATTCCATATTGTCACAGACTCAAATCTCATACCAACTTTGGGGTGTAAAACTTGTAAAAACTAGGTTTTCAAATATTTTTAGGTATTGCAAAACTTGATTCTGCTTATTATTTCTGCATTTGGCAGAAGGCAGTGGTTTAATTCAATTTTAAAGTATGAATGATCCTTCCATGCATGTACTTGAGCAAGTTTGTTAAATGAATTGAACCTTGACTCATACCTTAAATTAACAAGGTCATAAATGACTAGAAGACGGGAAATTTCCTTTCTTTTTTGTCTGTTAGAGAAAAGCACAACCTTCCCACATTAAAAAAGACAGACTTATTAATTCCTTAACATTTGAAGTCAATCCAAACGGTAAAGTGAAAAGAGATAAAACCCAGAAACTCCATATTTTATATTCATTCCTACTAATCTAGAAAATATATGGCTTTCCAAGGAAGGCAGTGAAAATGTCCTGGGAATACTAAACAGACAAACTGTGTAGTTTCAGAACAAATCCTTCCAAAAAGGGACTCTACCACAGCATCTTGAGGCCATCATGCAAAAGACCAACTTTTTAGGGTCATTCTGAAACTTGGGGTTGTTAACTGAATTTCACCTGCCGTATCTGTACTTCAGTATACAGTATATTTCTTACATGATACAGTATACTATATACATGGCAATTATGGTAAGAGAAAGGAGAGCAGTTTAAATCTAAAAAGTGCATGGCTCCTGTGGGATGAAATCTGTGAAAGGGATTGCAATCATTGATCCTTACATGTAGATCACCATCTGTTATTGCATACCCTTTTAACAGCAATCTTCCTAACAATCTGCATAAATTAAGCAGTCTGAAATGCCTAACCCTTCTGCATATGTAGAACAATTAGGAATTAACCGCTAGTTAAAAGGTAGTAGATAGAAATCAACGTATTTTTCTTAAAGGTGATTATACAGTCCAATAGAAAATTGCTCAATGGATGTGCTGAACAAACCATATTATTCAGGAGAGGACAAAGATGATGCAGATGTCTATATAAACTTGTGTAAGCCCAGGTAAGATAACCACTATAGGTGATATGAACTTTCTTGCCCCAGAGACCATTGATCAAACACTACCAAAGTTTGCAGAGCTCACAAAGCAAATATTGGGAACTGTGCTTAGTTGTGTTGATAGGTGTAGTACTGGCAAAAGTCAGAAATGGAAGCAGAAGGTAAACTCTGGAAGTGAATTTTAGAAATCAGCATGCAAACCATAAGCTTGGCTTTGGAAAAAGATGTGAACTTGCTAATACCGTCTTTCTCAAGGACAACATTATGCCAGGTCAAGAGAAATACTGTGCTAAGAATGGTGTAAAAATGTGGTTATGGGATGTTACATAGCAGCTGTATATGTGGGTGTAGCTCTGACGTGACATTGGAGCAATGAAGGCAGGGGCTGGTGGTGGTTTCACAGAATCACAGAATCACAGAATCCCAAGGGTTGGAAGGGACCTCAAAAGATCATCTAGTCCAACCCCCCCACAAGAGCAGGGTAACCTACAGTACATCACACAGGAACTTGTCCAGGCGGGCCTTGAATATCTCCAGTGTAGGAGACTCCACAACCCCCCTGGGCAACCTGTTCCAGTGCTCTGTCACTCTTACAGTAAAGAAGTTCTTCCTGATGTTAACGTGGAACTTCCTATGCTCCAGTTTACACCCATTGCCCCTTGTCCTATCACTGGATATCACTGAAAAAAGCCTAGCTCCATCATCCTGACACCCACCCTTTACATATTTGTAAACATTGATGAGGTCACCCCTCAGTCTCCTCTCCTCCAAGCTAAAGAGACCCAGCTCCCTCAGCCTCTCCTCATAAGGGAGATGTTCCACTCCCTTAATCATCTTTGTGGCTCTGCGCTGGACTCCTTCAAGCAATTCCCTGTCCTTCTTGAACAGAGGGGCCCAGAACTGGACGCAATATTCCAGATGCGGCCTCACCAAGGCTGAGTAGAGGGGGAGGAGAACCTCTCTTGACCTACTAACCACTCCCTTTCTAATGCACCCTAAGATGCCATTTGCCTTCTTGGCCACAAGAGCACATTGCTGGCTCATGGTCATCCTCCTATCCACCAGGACCCCCAGGTCCCTTTCCCCTTCACTACTTTCCAGCAGGTCAACCCCCAACCTGTACTGGTACATGGGGTTGTTCTTCCCCAGATGCAAGACTCTACACTTGCCCTTGTTAAATTTCATCAAGTTTCTCCCCGCCCAACTCTCCAGCCTGTCCAGGTCTCGCTGAATGGCAGCACAGTCCTCTGGTGTGTCAGCCACTCCTCCCAGTTTTGTGTCATCAGCAAACTTGCTGAGGGTGCACTCAGTTCCCTCATCCAGGTCATTGATGAAAATATTAAACAGCACCGGTCCCAGCACCGACCCCTGAGGAACTCCACTAGTCACAGACCTCCAGCTAGATTCTGCGCCATTGACCACAACTCTCTGCCTTCTTCCTTTCAACCAGTTCTCGATCCACCTCACTACTTGATCGTCAAGCCCACACTTCCTTAGCTTATCTATGAGGATGCTGTGGGAGACAGTATCAAATGCCTTACTGAAATCAAGAAAAACTACATCTACCGCTCTACCATCATCCCTCCACCTAGTCACTTCCTCATAGAAGGCTATAAGGTTGGTCATACATGACTTCCCCCTCATAAAACCATGTTGGCTGTTCTTAATGACCCCCTCATCCTTGATATGCCTAGTGATGGGTTTGGAAAAGAACAAACATCCCCTTTCTTTCTGTTAAAAACTGTAAACCAGGATTTTGTGCTCCTATATCCATAGAGGATTTTTTTTTTAATAGATTTATTTTTTGCAGTAAATATTTTTTTTTTGTGTTTCAAAAACCAGCTTTGTCGCTGTTTGGGGTACTTTAAGTATCTTCCCTGCTTCTGCTTTTTTCTTCTTGGCTATTTCGGCCAGTGGATTTGAGACACCCAAAGTATGGAGAAGAAGAGGGAGAGGCAAGGCAGACCTGGCTATTCTGCCAGACACCCCAGCAGGAGTGGCTGTCTTTGCCAGAAATAGAGAAGCTGCACAGTCTGGAGGGGTGAGTATTAACCAGGGTACCTCCAATACCTGTCTGGTGAGAAGGAAGGGTACTGCTGCTCCATCCATGAAGTGAATTCAGAGCACAAAGAATTTCTGTATCGTCAGAGAAACAAAATGGCCCTCAGCAGGGATCCAGGAAAGTAAATTGCATAAATGTTTTGTGTAAAAGTGAGGGTTTTCTAAAGGATTGCTGACACAAAACAACATTATCCCTAGCAGTTTGGGGTGTCCATCATTTCAACTATTAGTGGTTTAGAGAGAAAATGTACAAGTTATCTGAATAGTAATTAAAAGTTTTTATCATTCAAATCTGATATGAGCTGAATTTCTCCTCTTTCTCCACTGACAGTGTTTAGGGTTACTAAAGTTCCAGTAAATATGTCTCAATTAAAGTCTAATGGAACAAATTCAAGCCCCCATGTCATTTGATGTAGCCCACCCAGTAGTGGTTTTTTTCTATAGTACAAAATATTTTATACTAAAGTAACCAGCTTTTATTTGCATAATTTTATGTTCCATTAAAATTGCACCAAGTATGGGGAAATATGATTGATTACAGGCAAATAATCCTTAGTTTCAGCTACTGGTTCTTCACAGCACCTCTGTGTTTAACAGAGACGCACAATATAACAACTCATTTTAAAGGGACCTAAACAGAGATTTTTTGAGCTGTGTCTGTAGGTTGTATTCCTAGCTACAGGGAGTCTGAGCTATGCTCCTACATCTCTCATTTAAAGACAGAGCTGTTTGCTTGGTTAGAATCCCAAGTCTCTTAGTAACCTGTTAATACAGTTCAATGCAGTACTACAAACCTTTGATGATTTTGCATCTCAGGAAGAGGTATGTGCATTGAGGCACCCTGAAGTCAAAAATGGAGATTTTTCCAAATGTGTAAAAGATCTGCATAAGGGACAGAATGCTTTATTTTCCCTATAGCTCATCCATTTACTCACGATGTGATAGTTAAGAAACTGAACATCCAAAACACCCAGCTCTACTGTAAGCAAATACTGTCACTTTGGAAATAAAATTGACAAAAAAATTTCGGTGAAACAAGATTTATCAGGAAAAATCAATTCATTCACAAGGAAACACTTAAAGAAAATGTGCTATTACAGAATCACAGAATCACAGAATCCCAAGGGTTGGAAGGGACCTCAAAAGATCATCTAGTCCAACCCCCCCACAAGAGCAGGGTAACCTACAGTACATCACACAGGAACTTGTCCAGGCGGGCCTTGAATATCTCCAGTGTAGGAGACTCCACAACCCCCCTGGGCAACCTGTTCCAGTGCTCTGTCACTCTTACAGTAAAGAAGTTCTTCCTGATGTTAACGTGGAACTTCCTATGCTCCAGTTTACACCCATTGCCCCTTGTCCTATCACTGGATATCACTGAAAAAAGCCTAGCTCCATCATCCTGACACCCACCCTTTACATATTTGTAAACATTGATGAGGTCACCCCTCAGTCTCCTCTCCTCCAAGCTAAAGAGACCCAGCTCCCTCAGCCTCTCCTCATAAGGGAGATGTTCCACTCCCTTAATCATCTTTGTGGCTCTGCGCTGGACTCCTTCAAGCAATTCCCTGTCCTTCTTGAACAGAGGGGCCCAGAACTGGACGCAATATTCCAGATGCGGCCTCACCAAGGCTGAGTAGAGGGGGAGGAGAACCTCTCTTGACCTACTAACCACTCCCTTTCTAATGCACCCTAAGATGCCATTTGCCTTCTTGGCCACAAGAGCACATTGCTGGCTCATGGTCATCCTCCTATCCACCAGGACCCCCAGGTCCCTTTCCCCTTTGCTACTTTCCAGCAGGTCACCCCCCAACCTGTACTGGTACATGGGGTTGTTCTTCCCCAGATGCAAGACTCTACACTTGCCCTTGTTAAATTTCATCAAGTTTCTCCCCGCCCAACTCTCCAGCTTTCTTGAAAACTTCTTAACTGCTGGTTCCGGGCAGCCTTGCCTTGAAAACAGTATTGGTGGGAGGGACTTTGGTGCTGCCATTTGTCATTCTGCCCCATGGGCTGTTTACATGGGCTGGCCCACAGGCTCAGGGGGCAGTGTGTGTGATGCCCCTGGTACCTCGAGCTGGTGAGGACCCTTAAAACCCAGGAAGTGGGGCTTCTAAACTCAATTTTATTTTAAAAATATTCATAGAATCATAGAACCACAGAATACCAGGTAAGAGACCTCAAGGTTCATCTGGTCCAACCTTTTTAGGTAAAGCATGACCTAGACCAGGTGTCCCAGCACCCTGTCCAGCCATATCTTAGAAGTGTTCAGCATTGGGGAATCCATCATTTCCTGGGGAGATTATTCCAATGGCTGATTGCTCTCACTGTGAAAATCTTCATCTTGTGTCCAGCTGGAATCTCCCCAGGAGTAACTCATGTCCATTACCCCTTGTTTTTTCCATGTGACTCCTTGTAAAAAGGGAGTCTCCATCTTTGCAGCCACCCTTAAAGTACTGGAACACCATGGTAAGGTCTCCCCTGAGCCTTCTTGTAAAGTAATAATTTAAAACAATTTCTTTCTGCAGAAAATATCAACATTCTCTATCTCAGCTCATCACAGCTTCTTCTTTCCCTTTCATTTCCGAAACACTCCTTGCAGCTGAAAGCATTCAGCATCCATTCACCCATGTGGGCCACTGTGTCCCTCCCACACTGTCCCTCTAGCCTTCTTAGCTCCCATCCCACATTCCCTCCTATCCACCCTTCCAGCTCTTTCCCCATTCACCGGGATTGGCCAGACTCCTCTGTAGCAACACTCAGGCTGGATGGAAGGTATCAGGAAGTGCTGATACCAAGCTACATGGTACAGAACTATAAAGACAACTGAGAGAACTCTTGTTGTTTTGACAGAAGGAAAAGTAACTCTTACAATAATTATTTGAGTCAGTGTGCTGCTCCACTACTAAGGAGAAAAGAGGTACAACTGCGTTGCTGTATGAATATCTTGTTTGCAGTATTTTCTTACTTTTTATGGTTAACTAGGGTTCGAGGGAAATAAATAATGTAATACAGATGATTACAAGAATGATACATCTGCAGCAATCTACTCAAACTGCCGAACAGCATTACACATCTTCCCTGATATACTACTAGTTCTCATTTTTTAGTAAAGCCTGTATGCCCCTAATTAAAATTGTGGTTTTCTTTACAGGGAGAAAGAGGATCATTTCTTGGTGATTAACTGCTGCTTACTGAAACAGGATATTTCATATAAACTGTGGCTGACAGTTTTGAGCAACTGGCAATTCCAGGAATCAAACTCTGATCACAAGGAAAACATTCAGAAAAACATTCTCTCCTTTGGATTTGTTGCAGTATTGTGCATTCACAGGGAAGTTGTAAAGTTATTGTTCCACAGACAGAAATAAATCATCCTGGATGGTGTTTCATTGATGTTATAAATTTTAAAGTAGTCTTTAGGAAGTTTGAGTTCTGCCAAAGTGCAAGGATAAAATTGTTTCAAGTACTGATGCTGGAAAGGATGGCTTGTAAGGGGAGCACTTGAGCTTGTGAAAGAAGGAAAGCTAGAGGGAGATGGAAAAAGAGCAAGGATGCTTAAGGCATCCATGAGGAAGGGGAATTCTTACTTAGACTCCAGTTCAGTAGTACCCAGCAGTGCTTTCTGTTACTCCAAGAAGGTGCAGCAGAAGCAAGCTGCCTCTGAGAGCCTTCCTAAATATTGTCCTGTCTGTCTGAACCCACTTTGCTAGGCCTTATGAAAAAATAAGCTCAATGCATATTTTTATTTAATTAAAGTGTGCTTCCAATGCAGAGGAGTGGTTTGACTGTTCAGTGTACTGAATTGATGGGCAAAATTCATTTGAACACAGTGAGTGCATATTTTAGTGAACTTAATTAAAGCCTTTCTATGAAGGCAAAGTGATTTTATATCCCTTCTCTTTATAGTTCACTTAAAATATTCCAGCAAAGAAAAATCTGACTTTATGTGTCTGTATGTTTTTGTCTTGTCTTGCTAGACCCCCATAGCATCTCACTCCCTCAGCTCACTCCCAATGGACTAAAATTAATTTAGAAGTTAATGTACTGCTTTGAACAAAAGGAGCCTTGAAAGTACTTAAACCTGTATAGATTTATTTCTGATCCTATATAGAGTATGTGGGTATATTGATGAGTTTGCATGCTTGACTCTAAATCCCACAGCTGGAAAATGATACCCTTCAAATGGCACTTGCATATTTCGGCAGAAAGATGTATTGGTTAAACAACTAGATATCTGTTCTGAGGACTAGGAGTGAAACATAAAGAGACAGATTTCTTACATAAAATACTATTTGAACTGGTAGAGTTGTGTTGGTTCTTACCGGTAGTTAAGTAGGGCTTAACTGTCAGCCCTTGCTATGATACTAATTATTTGCAGAATAAGTATGTTTTGCCACTGAGAAAAGCAAGGATTATACCTACGAAGTTTTGTGGGGTTTTTTTGTTGTGTATGCCACATACTTCTTACACAGTGGAGGAAAAAAAACCACATTACACTCATAACTGTCCTTTAAATTCATATTTTTTGCCATAAGGATATTGCTGTTGCTTTTGGTAAGAATTACATTTCTAAGTGGTCAATAGTGTTTCTTCTTGTTGAGTAGCAGATTAGACATTTTTTATAAGCTTCATTTTAAAGCATTTTGAAATTGAAGCAAAGCTCTGTAGTACAGCAAGTAGTCTGCTTTATAAGGAGTTCACTGGCAATAAAAGCTTTAAGAGAGGCATTTCAACGTTGCACACTAAAAGCAACTAATTCCAGTATTGCCTTAGAGAACTGAGGTTTTGTTTAATAGCCTAGGTTGACGGTTCCAGCCACAATTGGAAGTGTTTTCCTGACTTTCATAACAATTGTAAAGTACTTCAGGAAATGGTTCATTTTTGAGTGGGTGATCAAAAATGTTTATAAAGAAATGTATTGCAGAGTCCACAAAATATTGTCTGTTGGCAAAATAGAAGGCGGTCAGTAAACCAAAGGATTTAGGCACTTTAGTGAATCCCGCGTCCAAGAGAAAGAGCCTCAAAATGTCTATCTCATGGGTTGGCACCTGGCAAGACTTATATACATGCCCGAAACAGCTGTCCCACGTCATGCTCTGAGGCACTTAAGCTTGTCTCTAACACAATTTTTCTTGGAAAATGCGATTTAAACATCTGTCTGCCTATCTGCTCTGTTGAGGAGCAGTTCAGGAGGTGAGCTTGGGCTATTCCCAATGATTGCTACCTTGGGTTAAACCACCACAGTTCCTTACAAAATCTTGCTGTCACATCCAATTTTATTTGAAGCAGTATCTCTGTAGCTTGTACTGTATTATACCACTTCTTAATTAGTAGCTTTCTTCATTAGTTCACCCACGCAGAAGTGCGGTCTCTCTTAGTGCAGAAGATGTCCAAAACCTTGTTCCACACTTCATGAAAGTGTCAACCTGTTAAACCAAAAGGCAGTTAGGATCCAAGTATTCTCTGGACAATTTGTTAAGCCCTTCCAGAGGAGAAAGCAAATTCTCCTAGCTATGCAGCTGAAGCACTTTAAAGACATTTTAAAAGGATAGAAGTTTTATATATATATATATATTTTATGTTTCTTCCATATTCAATTTCACTCTGAAGTTTTAAGTCCAAAGTGTGTCAATCTGTTAAAGGTCTAAATAATAAAATGTTAGTTTCAGCACCTCAGCCCAAAAAGTATATATTAAAACCCTTCTGTCTGATTCCGGAAAAGCCTGTGGCCTATAGTCAAGAATTATAGTAAAGAGGTCAGATGCTACTGAAGACTCTTTAAGCTAAACTTTATCCACCCAGCTTTTGCTACCTAGGCTTAATCTGGTATGTGTCCTTAGAGCATATTTACTACTGCCAGTCCTGCACAAAAAGTTGGTAGCTGCAGTTCCTGTGCCCTTTTTTCCATGACTCACTTTTAGGGCTTTTACCAGAATATGAGAGTTCTAAACCTGCAGTATTCTTGAGCACATCTGAACCAGTTCCTTCTCATTCTCTAAACGGAACTCACTTCATAGGTTGCAGGATATACTGGAAATAATCCAATTTCAAATGGTACTTGAACCATTAGTAGCAAATTTTCACAACAGCTTTGCCTTCTCTAGAAGCTGGTCTCTTCAGAAATTCTGATATACTTTTAGTGAACTTTTATAAGGGTCCTACTGCATTCTAATGAAGTGACAGCAGGCAGTTCATCCTGCAAAGTCTGACACTCTTGAGACCAAAAAAACTCAAAGTGTAAGGCACTTTCTCAACCTCTAAAATAACAAGCATGAAAAAATGAGCTGATACTGGAGTCACTCAGGTCAAAAGAAACTGGAAATTGGGAGGAAGTAACTGTTCTTCCCAGTTCCAAAGACGCATAAAGAAGTCTTTCTACTAGAAAATGTATCAGCACTGGGGAACTTTACTTCATCTACTGGTCTTCAGTTTTGGCATCTCCTTATCTTTGTGTATTTGGTACATTCTAAACTTTACTGTGATTAAATCCTACTGTGGGTAATCCATTGACATCAAATTACAGGAAATCATTCTGCTTAATTATTTTGAAAGTCAGGCATGTTTAATAAGGCAGACACTATGAAAACTGGAACATTAGAGACATAGAAGAGCTTTAGGTTGGAGATAATATCTGGTTTTTATTTAGATGTAACTGTAGACTAGCTCTGGTCCAAAATCTATTTTCTTCCTCAGCACATTTCATAAAATCAGACTGTCAGCCAATAAAACTGTACTGCAGTTTTGCAGAGCCTATGGAGGCAAGAGGAGGTTTGAAACAAATAAAAAAACCTGAGGTTTAATCTGCATTTCTGAGAAAGATTCTTCAGGGTGGAAGAAGAAAGTAGTTAATTGCACCAGCTTAGGGCTGATTTGCAGTGAGGATCAGCTACTGAAGTATGCACCTAGATCCACACAAGCATGTTGGCCTTCTGGTGGGATTTACTACCTGGGGCAATACATGCAACTCATGCAGGTTCATGGGGAGGTGATGACTTGCCTCTGGCTACCTCTGTGTGGGTTGAGCATGCACCTTAATAATAAAAAAGTATTAATAAATAATAAATTGTGCATAATTAATATTATGTATAAATAATCAGGTGGTCAGTCTTCCTCTCTACAATAAGTAGGAGGCGGGAAAGCAAAGTATGAACCACAGGGGACGTATTTCTGCTTTTCTGTTTTCACAGACAACAGTATAACTTGTGTCGAAAAGTTTGACAGATCTTATATGGATGTCCCATGTGGATGGAAATGTTCCATACTCTCATTTTACTGCCTGTGCACTTAATGTGGGTAAGAGTTTTGCTGCGTTGGAATGCATACATATGTTCGCAAAAATATGAGAGGGTTCAGAGGGTAGGCCTATGGAAGTAAAAACATGGAAGGAGATTTAACAACTAAATAGACAGCTAGATTAAAGGGTGGCATCTTTTCACTATGTTCCTACCTCTACTAATGCAAGCTCTGCCTCACTTCCACTGAAACGTGTATGCAGCAGTAGGTCAGTCTCCAGCAAATGGGCTGTGTCAACATATACTAAAAGGAAAACAGGAACATTTAGTGCCCTATTCCACCATTACTCATTAGTGCATCACACCTGGCACTAGTGTGAATATTATAGTCTCACAGTATTTAAACAGACATTTTGAAGTATAAATATGAGAAAACAGGCAACCAGATGTGTAGAGCAATGACTTATTCCCTTCATTTAGAGGCTGACTCTCAAACAACAGATGTTTTCTCTTGTTTTGTTTTTTTATAGATATGTAAAAAAAAAAAGTAAATTAAGTTGATAAAAGAATAGTTTGGTTGTCTGAGCGGTGGACTGAAATGCAATACTAAGGTGAAATACTCTTTTTCCTTCTATGGCTTTATGTAAGCTTTTTGACCTCTCTGCCCTCTGACAGTCAATCTGTGATGAAAATAACACCTCTTTAATTCACTGATATTTTAAATACTTGATGTTTGCAGATTATTTTGAATGTCAAACATGAATACGACTCCCCATGAGCAGCAAAAGATAGTAGCCTCCTGCTGCTGTAATTTCTGGGGTGAATCTGGGTCCTGCTTCAACCCATGCTTACAACAGAGACATCATTTTCTCTTTTCATTTGGTCACTCCTGGTCTCTTTGGTTTGGAAACAGTGACATTTCCTAAATTCTTTTGTGTCTCATCTACATCTGAATGATGAATTTGACTTTAGATGTGTTTTTCCAGTACAATAAGTATTTAGGTAAATTTCTCTTTTTATTTCAAATGTAGGAAAACAGTAATAACTGTTTTTGCAAACATGTAATTCAAACCCAATTTTAATCTTACAAGAGGTATTTTTTCCAATTTTGCCTTCTACATTCTTTGGGGTTTTGTTGTGTTTTTTTTTTTTTTTTTTAATAATAAATTCAGAAAGCTTGGTCTATAATCATAAAACTGTGGGGTTGGGGAGGGATAGATAAACCCAGGATATTTTCCATTTTGAAGTAGGAGTGATCTTTACACTCAGTTTGATTATTTCCCAGAGTTCACCCTGACAGGGTGGAGGTTCATGAAACTGAAGTATCTGAAGCATGTTTTACTTGCTCAATGAAAACCACAGGACCAAAGCATTCTTCCTTAACCTTATTGCTTTTTGGGTTTCCCAATGCAAATTTTCTCTGTGAGTGCTAACTTTTGAATACATGAATTCACATGATCATAGAACAAGTGGTTGTGCCAGACTGAGGCTTATCTTCAGAAGGCAGCTGTTAGAAAACCAGTGACTGTAAGTCATCTGTGGGGAACTCAAGCACCTGTAACTCCAATAATATAGTATCTTTCCCACAGTGGAGATGAAGGTTGGGTTGTGATGGTTTAGAGCTCCTTATACCTATGGAATTCACAGCCAGTTGATTATCTGCATGGTAGGGTTTTTGAACTACTAACAGTTGCAGAGGTAGCAAAATACAGGAGAAAGTCTGGCCTGTGGAATGCATCAAATACAGAAAGATCCATGTGCACTCAAAACCAGACCAACCACTCAGGAAATTCTAACAATACTGGAGAGAGCCTGTACCAGTGGCAGATTATTTTGTTTCCACAATATTATAAATCTACTTATCTGGCTAGTGCCATGTATTGAGTGCTTACATATTGCTAGACCAGTACATGTTTTTCATTCATTTTAATTGCTATTTTTACCCCAGTTATGCAAATTACCTGTGTTTATTTTTGTGCTTTGTTGAACCTGGGTCATAATGTTGAATAGCAAACTATCATTGGATAGACTTGTTACTTTTTGCTTCCCCTCAGTCAAACTGAGGGAAAAAAAAACCCAAAACACCTTTTCAGAACATATGGGAAAAAATGGCACTTACATAATATACATTATATTTATCATATGATCCCATGAGAAATACATGTAAGTATAGTCTTCCCAAATCTTAAGAAATGAGACAGTTTTGTGATGGTGGGTAACTGGAGAGCTGGTGACAGTGGGAAGCTTCATGATTTCATAGTCACTGCAGCTAAATAATTTTCAATTGCAGTAATAATCAGTTGATCACAACCATTATCTAAACATGCCAGCAGCTTGCACAAATACATGTTCATCTGAGTTGCAAATCATGTGTGGTATTTTTCCATCCAAAAGTCTGCATGATCTCAGTTTCTGTAATGCCAGGCTTGATAGCACTGAAAAAGGACATTCTCTTCTAAATCATAGAACATGCACAAACGATGACAAACTATGGTATCCTAGGCTGTATTCAGTTTTCAATAAAACAATATTTAATGGCCATAGCTACTTTCAAGTTACTGCAAGAAGTATAATGAATGTTACATTTGCCCATATCAATACCGCAGAATCAGCATGTAAATTACTAAAATTACTTAGACTACCTAGTGGAAAACATTGTAACATAAAACTAAATTCTCAACTACTTTGAAATGCAGAACGCAAAACCTGGAAGTAAGAATGTATTTTGAATCTCCTAATGCTGAATCTTCAAATGTTTTTCCAGGCAATACATAAAAGTGATGAAAAAAGTTAATAGCTAAAGTTCTGTGGCTTATTCTTTATTATGCTGACTGAATAATGTATGAGACAAAGACCAATATTTAGTACACCAAATATTAGGAACCTAAATCCACTCCTAACTCCGGTGACCTTACTTTGAAACCAGTGTGATGTTAGGTCTCCATAGATTTGGGCTTTGAACTTTTTACCATTTATGAGTCATGAGCCAAATTTAGCAAGGGATGCTAAGAATAATAAAGGCTTCTACAGATACATTGGCCTGAAAAGGAAGATTAAAGAAAATGATTTAAAAAAGCAGAACTGGTGACAGCCACCACAGAGAAGGCAGAGGAACGCAGCAAATTTCAACTGTAATTTTTCTTCCTACATCTTTCAAGACCCTGAACCTCAAGACAGGGACAGGGCAAAGGAGTCTCTCCCACTGTAAGAGAAGATCAGCTTCAAGACCACCTGATGAACCCCAGCATACAAAAGTCCATAGGACCTGATGAGATGCATCCCAGAGTCACAGAATCACAGAATCACAGAATCCCAAGGGTTGGAAGGGACCTCAAAAGATCATCTAGTCCAACCCCCCTGCAAGAGCAGGGTAACCTACAGTCCTGAAGGAATCAGCTGGTGTAGTAGCCAAGCCACTCTCAATCATATTTGAAAAGTCATGGCAGTCAGGCCAGGCCCCAGTGACTGGGAAAAGGGAAACGTCACACCCTTTTTTAAAAAGGGTGAAAGGGAAGACTCTGGGAACTACCATTCAGTCAGCCCTACCTCAGTGCCTGGCAAGATCAAGGATTCTCCTGGGAGACATGTCAAAATACATCAAAGACAGGGAGGAGACTAGAGACAGCCAAAGGCAAATCACACCTGACTAATCTAGTGGCCTTCTACAGTGGAGTGACAAATAAAGAGGTACGGATGTCATCTACATAGACTTCCGTGAGGCCATTGACACAGTTTTATAGAGGAGCTTTATTAGAAAGACAGAGACTTTTACCAAGGTCTGTTGGGACAGGAGAAGGAGCGAGGGTAGATTTAGGTAGGGTATAAGGAGGAAATTTGTTAAAATGAGGGTGGTGAGACACTGAAACAGGTTTCCCAAAGCAGCTGAAGATGCTCTATAATTGGAAGTGTTCAGAATCAGGTTGGACAGAGCTTTAAGTAACCTGATATAACCCACCATGGTGGGCGGTAGGACTAACTGATTTTTAAAGGTCCCTTCCAAGCCAAAACAAGTTACGATTCTATGAGTATGTAAAAGGGCATAAAGGGTACATGGGCCTCTGGAGAAGAACAGAAACTCAACATATTATGAGAATACCACAGGCAATGACTCAGATCCTATTTCAGCCAATCTATGACTGTTTTCATCACCTGAGGATCTGCTTATCGTATCTATATTACACCTTACATTTGCATGACTACATAATTATGATCCCCAATCTCACAGGCAGAATGGCCTAAATATAGAGCTGGTATTATTCTATTTTTATGCAAACAAATGTGTGATGTCCCCAGGTGTCCTTTCTGGCGTCAAATTCAGTTACACCAAGGCTTCCTAACCTTTTTTTGGGCATCACTGCCTGTGGTAGCAGCAACAAGCACCACCAGTGGTGGAAGAGCCAGCATTCTAAGCTCCACAATGTACTATGTGTAATTTTTGAGTGGCTGGGTGCTTCTAGTTCTACACATAACCACAATTTGTATTACATTATCTGACAACAGTACATCTCAAAGGCTACAACATGCACAGATTGTTGTGTGCTTAACTTAGGAGATGGGAACATACAGTGGCTGAATAAGTCTCTCAGGACATGTCGTGGATTTTAATGGATCCCTATGAGTTTCCCATTCAGGCAATGGTATTGACTTTCAGGCCAGCATGGCACGGTTAAAAGAGTGAGGAATGAAAGAAGCATTTGTAGACTTTTCTGAAAACAGCTATTTTTATTTATTTTTTTTTTTTTTGGTAAAACTAGCTCTTCATCTGTTTGATGGATTTATGTGCCTAAGAGAGACAATATCCCTGGTCCTAAGGGCTACCAACCATAATCACTGTGTAGTGAGGAGTCACGACCTGAACACTGAAAAAGTATGCAGAAAGATCAGCATGCTGGGGTCATCAGTCATAGGTGAGAGTTGTTTAGAACTCCCCTGAGGTTAAATATTTCAGGTCCAGGTGCCTTTGGGATCTTGTGATATGCCAGTGTCTTACTGTAGGATTAACCAGAAAAAACTATGACAGTCTTAAAAGCCTTCACACGTCAGAGGTGCTGAATGACTTGTGTTCATCACCCTAGAGAGTCTCTGGAAGAGCAGATGACTGAACTCAGATCATGTCAATGATAGGCATGTGTGCAAACCAACAGATGTGATATCTTAAGCCACCTCTTTAAAGTTCTGATGTATAGAAGGGTTCAGGTTTCAGTGTGATATTCAGAATAAAGCAACATTATGAACCCATGGAAAAGTTGTAAATGTGTACAAGACTTTCAGTTTTATAAACCTAAACCATAAGTCATATGTACGTAATGCACTGTGGAAAAATGTAATATGGTTTCAGCTTGAATACACAAATATAATAGATTTAGATACAAAAAGAAACCCAAACAAACCCCAAAACAAACAAAAAAAAAACCCCTACAACAGCTTTAGATCGAAGAAAAAGTTTTAGGTAGAATTGACCCAGTAAAACCTTGCTTATTTTCCACTGCTATGACACACACTGAATGAACTGGGTAAAGCACTGTGCGTTACTGAGGAGGTCTTTAATTAGTCAATTAACAAACTATATTAAAAAGATATATTATTATATTATTTTTTGTGTTTCTAAACTAGAAACTGAGAACACTTCTACGGCTCAGGACAGTAACAATCACTAACCTTAAAATGGATTTGGTTCTACCCACAACGACCCAGGTAGCTGCTCCTACTACCTATTACATCCTACTGTGACCTGGATTGTGAGGCACGTGAAGCAACATCTGTATTTTGCATAGGGCCAGGAAGCTGTGATTGCAACATCTGGATGCTACCTCTGAACAAAGAGCAATTGCTTGCTGAATCTGGTTACAGTAGAGTTGAATACTGCCAACACTGAACCTCATACTGTACTTGCATCATGAGGTCTCAGGTCCCCCTGTGCTCAAGCATCTACTCCTCAGTAGCCTGACCTGATTGATTCACAACTCAGCATATAATTACCCCACTTTATCTTGACTTTTTTTCTGGCAGAGTGTGTCACCATATTCCCTAGCATGCAGCAATGCAATTGATGGTGAAATTGCACAACACAGTCCTATTTGTAGCCGGAGGTTTTGGTTAGCTATTAATTTATCAAATCATGGTTTTTCAGCTACAGTTTTCTGCTGCTTTCTTCTTACAAAATTAATCTTGATTGTATATTACCCATCTCGAGAGTTTCTATTTCTGCCTTTACTGAGAATTTTAAGAATAGCCTTATTTATTTTCTTAGACGGTCTTATAATGCAGTTGTGGATGCCCCATCCTTGTAAGTGTTTAAGGTCAGGTTGGATGGGACTTGGAGCAACCTGGTCTAGTAGAAGGTGCCCCTGCACATTGCAGGGTGGTTGGAACTAGACGATTTTTAAGGTCCCTCCCAACCTGAACCATTCTATGATTCTATGAATTTGGAGCTGAATGCTGTCAGGTACATACAGCTGTATAACATACTATATATTTGGGACCTATTTTTAAACACAAAAATATGTAGCTTAATGTAAACTTATAAACGCATATATATAACTATATATAATTCTTGCTTTGGATGTTAAATCTTGAGCCATTTTAATCTCTGGTCAACACACATATGTCAATACATTTTTTTGTTAACCAACTATAACAAATATAGTTCTCATTATCTGGTGAGAATTTCAGCCACAGTTTCTCACAGACGCATCTTTGTTCTCTTCTGAAAAAGTAACAGCCACATAATGCATGTATTGGCATCATCTTGCACAAAATCAAGATGCTTAAAATGGATCTAAAATAGAACAACTGAGCCCATTTGCTAGGGCAAATGGTATTGAGAGAGAATTTATGAGATTCACTGTGGAGGTGGGCTGCCTGGACCTATTTTTAAGGAATTCTATGAGGATTCTGTCAGTTATATCATTCTTTCTAAGTGGTTATTTCACAATTTCAATATTTCACAGCCAAGGTTTTACTCTTGAAACTGGACTTGAAATTGAGGTAATTTTCTTCTATTACTCCTCCTATTATTTTCTAATTACCTCAGTCAATTTCCCCCTTTTCATTCAGTTTGTTGAACTCGTAAGCATCATCTATAATAACTATGCTGCTTTAACTAACTGATAAAACATTCCATTGAACTCAGGTGTGTAAGCTTTATTGCCCCAAAATCGATAATTGGTTTAGATCAGCTTAATGTTGTGGCATAAGCAGATTGACGGCTTTATGCAATTGCATGTCAGGTTTTCTCTTCTGTCATTAAAGAAGTGAAGAAACAAACTGTGTGTATATACTAAATCATTAATACTGTATATCATTAGCTGTGATCTGCTTCTTGTTGTATTGTTTCAAACAATATATTTTTTAATTTAGAATGAATAGGGAAGTAAAAAAAATGTCACAATGTACTATGCTTGCAAGAAAGCTATTAATATCCAAGCTGATATTTACAGTTCTAACACAATCCATGTAGTAAAGGTTCTACTAATACTATAAACACAAAAAAGTGACCCAATGTAAATATTTAAACTGCAGAGATCCTCATCCAGCTTAGGCTAGGGTATATGGAGCTGGCAGAGGCAGACAGGACTTCAAGTCTTTTAGCCAGCTTCTGAAACAGGCAAGGCATGACCTAGCTCTGATGGAGAAGTCATACAGCCCATTTTTCCATCATCTGATGTCTCAGTTACTCTGGGCCAGTTGAAAGGCTAGCAGCTTTTTCAGACTTTCATCTCGTATAGGCAAGACTCTTAGATAAAGCATCTTACAAATCTTTCTAACACATCCCTATTTTTCAGCAGCTCTCTGTTGCATTTTAATTTTTCATGGCAAGATGTTTTTGGCTGGAATGACTGATTATCTTGGTGTAGTTTAAACAGTACTTTTAGGGAAACAATTTTTTTTAATGGCTTATGACTCTAAATAAACAGAATGAGTCATATTAACGGATGTGGTATTGCGTGTTACCAGATGTAAGCATACTGCTATCATCTTGTGACTTCCTATGCAACCTAATTGATCAGCATATGGCTGTCATTCTATTTGTTGCTCTGTTTAAGTAATGCAATCACTATGGCTGTTCCAAACACACATTTGGAAGTTTAATGCAGTGGGCAAAGCTGACGAATGTTGTAAAAGGGTAAATAATTTCAGAGGGTCTGAAAGAGTTATGAACCACATTTTAATGGAGTATTTACTGCTGTGGGTATCTTTCAAATGTCCTAATAGGAAGTAAAGTAAATCAGCTACTGTCATGGATGCAAAAATACCACAAAAGGTCAATCCCGTTGGCTATAAAAAAGGATACGGACATACAAATCAATTTGTGTATTGCCAAAGCGTTACCGGCTGGCCTTAAACCACAACAACAATATAGAAGCAGTAATGGCCAAGAATTCCTCTTTCCTTCTCCCCTGATTGCTTCCCTCTCTTTCCTGCCTTTTGCCTGCTTCCATTTCCCTTGGCATGCCAGCCCTTCTTCCTTCCCTTTCTTCCCTCCCCTTTTCCCCTGGCATAAGATTTGGGCTATTTTTATTTCTCATTACAGAAACATCTGGAATTATACATATAAACTCAGGTTCTCTATGTGCTTGTGAAAGACAGAAACCATTAGGTTTCCATATTATGGCTGAACCATTAGGTCTTCCCTGCTAGTTTTGCGTAATTCACATGTCATTCCATAGAGTTTATAAATGAAAGGATTATTCATAGTTATTTCAGTAAACTTTTATCTAAAAATCCAGTGTTATTTTAAAGACAATGACTACTAGGATGAACTATAACAGGCCCTACTAGTTTTTCTAGCCACTAAAAAATTACTGTTGGCAAAATCTGCAGTTTTTTATTGTTAAATAATTACTTCATACATTTTTTCCATTATTAGGATTTCCATAAAATCTACAGGTTTTGATAGCAAATATAATGGCTTATTATATTGGAAACAGCACCTTTTTCTTATGATAAAGTATAACTGAAGCTTTTCTGAAGTTCTGCTTTCTCATCATATTTCATACAGATTAATGCACATTATTTTCTGTATGTTCTTACATAAAACAGAGAACATTTGTAAAGACCAGATAGAAATATGTTGATTGATTGCTGGTTTTAATTCCTGAATATAAATGCAGAATCTGTTTGACACTCAATGTAATATACTCAGGGAAAGCATATGAGCTGGTTAGACTTAAGAGGGAAACAAATTCTTAATAGCTCATACTTGTTTAGCACTGAATATAGGATATTAGACAAAATCAACTATTTTTCAGATACTGAGACAACTACAGAATTGAGAATAAGGCCTAGTTGCTTTAATCTCCTTAGTTTTGAAAACAAATGGACACATTTTCCATTGAAGGCCCCCCATTATGCTTTTCTGGGTTGGTGAAACTGCAAAAAATGCAGCAGATGTGGCTGTTAAGTACCCAGTATTTGACAATGCTGTGCTAGGAAAGGAGTGGCTCAATAATACCCCTCTTTCCCAGGGCAGTTGCAAAATGTGCTAATGTTCTTGGTGCTGAACTAGTAAGTCAAGCCAGTGAATACTGTACTAGTAAGTACAGCCAGTGAATTACTGGAACAATTTTGATACTCTTCTAATATATTTTTATTGAAGTAGTTATGTTAAAGTGTTAGAATTCTTAAAATTACATACTAATGACTTAAATATACTGGAGAATAGACTACACAGTGTCATCCCATTGAAGTTCAGCTGTATCTATAGCTATCAGAATTTTCACTAAGTAAAAATAGATATGTGTCCAAGAAGCAAGGGTGTAATGCATTGTTTGCAATGTGATAGTAACTTTTTATTTTAATTAAATGAAGTGATAATGAAGTTATATATATATAAAAAGTCTTTTCATGAAAGCCACACATTCATTCAGAAGACAGCACAGTGCAAACACTAAGCTTGAACTTAATACAGGCTTTATCTTTTGATACATATTCCCTGTTATTTTAGCAACATTAATCTTGCTTCTTGCCTTAAAATACAGTGCAGTATATCTGTTCCAAAGAACAGAAACAGGGTCATTAGAGAAAATGTTGAAGAGAAATTGACAAATTATACAGAGAATAATCAACTGTATATATTTGGAAAATATTTCTGATTAAAATCTTCTAATTGTGAACCTGCCAAATGGTTTCACCTTTTACTGCGCTGCATAGTTGGTATGTTTCCATATTATGGCTGAACTGTGCAAACTTTTTCCCATCTTCAGTCTATAGTTAAAGCACAATTTGCTTTTTTACATACATAAAACTTTCATTCTCTTTGATTTCTCTCCTGCTTTTGATACTGTAATACCATTTCATTTTTTTTCTCTGATACAGTGTACTTTGATGTGCTTTTCTGCTTTTCTTTGTATATGTTATCACCAGCTGCTGCATGACTTATGGAGAGCTGCTGGTTCCTACCCAGATTCTCTCTGACTTGTATCACTCCAAAAAGTAAACTTTGCACAAGTGGTCTTCCTAATCCCTTAGTATCAATTAAAAAAAATAAATCTTAAACCTTGATAAATAATTCAGGTTTGTGGTATTAAACACCTATTTCCCCTTTATTTGATCATGGCCTATCTTAACGTAGCACTTACTGACTTTTAAATGTTAAAGAATGCTTTTAATACGTTTATGACAAGGTCTATAAAAGATGATGCAAAGTTTATCCCACAGTGTATGCAGCCTCTGAGGTCTTCCTTCATCATGTTATACTGTCTTTTCTTTGCTGTTTCCTTAACAGAAATATCTAGGAAGCAGGGACTTCAATGTCCTCGAAGCATGGGTCCCAGTTATTCTCAGCCCTCACGTTTGATTTGTAAATCCCTGCCCCTGGAGTGGTATGAGAAAAAAATGCAACCTAGCCATCATGAAAAGAGAGAGGGAGATGTCCTTGGAACACTGTTAGTCTATGCCTGAGTAGTCAAAGGCATGACTTCACTCTCAGAGCAACAGAAATGGCTAAAATGGGTTCATTAGCCTCATTAAATGTTCTGAAATTAAGTCCCAATGTACACCTGGAATTCTTGTAAATGCTGTAACTTCTGCAGCTGCCTATTTTAATATTCACAGAAAATAAACCCTACAAATTGCCAATTTGGAAACAGTAAAAACAAACAAGAACAGTTCCCAAGAGGCCGTTAGAATCTGGGGAAGAAGATGAAAGAAAAGTTTGGTTTTGCTAAGTCTGACAAAATCATGGTGGCAAACAACCACCTTTGAGAGAACGTCCTTTTCAAAATAATTCCAAAGGATAGATACCATGGTGAGGAAATAATAGCTTAAAACAGAAGTGTTAACCTAGAGGAAATGGTTTATGAATAAATTTAGTTTGGAAATTGCAGGAACATTCCTAACTATGAAAGCAGTAAGGTATTGGAGAAGCCGTTAAGAAGGAGCAATAGGAGATAGAATCTTAACTGGCTTTTCACCTGCTCAATGGCATGGTGTGACCACTCTGGTTATCAGATGACTGAATTTGGGGATAAGCCCTTTTTAAAAAACATTCATTTCAAAGTTTCCCCACAGAATATGACATGGTGATTTGAAGGAAATTAGGTTTTATGACTGAGAACCACTATTCAATATGCACAAAATTCCACCCTGCTGTAACAAGAGTCTGTGAACACATTTTATGCTTCAAGCACTGCATGGCAGCACTGGAAATAACTCAAACTGCACTGGTAAGTCCACAGAATCTATCAAGACTACTCTTTCTCAGGTTCCATATTTTTTAAAGATACTCACGTTGTGCTATAAAGCTTCAACTATTTATCAAACTATTTTTGTGTATGTATCTGCTTTCTATTTACTGAGATAGAGACTCCATATCAAAAAAGACAGATAAATAGAATTACATAGTGATGTGAGACAGCTTCTGTAGGGAGAAATGTCTAAGTTGCTTGATTGTTGTGTGGTTTGAAAGCTGTTTTCTGCCTGTCTCCTTGAGTCACTAAGCTATCTGGTCAGGAACACTGCTAGCACGGCCGAGTTACAACGCTAGGTGTGTTTCAGCAGGTTAGGGAAAGATGAACTGCAGAATCACAAGCTCCATCCTTGTCAAATGTCAATATAGAAGCTTTAATCTATTTTTTTTTTTACTGAAAAAATCATTTAGATAAGACTTTATCTGAATTTAGAATAAGTATTTTATTCTAAATATTTTGGGTTTGTCCAGATTCTATGCGATAAAAATGATAGCAAAGCTTGAAAATACACCTCTCTGAACCACAAATTGAACCCCTAATTTGAAAATTAGAAAGGTTCACAGATTCTGAAAGAAGAAGATGAAATCAGACAGATCTTACATTTGTGATGCTGCTTGGAGAATATGAGCTACTTTCCCCAGATTATACAATTATGTATTTTAGTATATGTGGTAAGACAATTGGATTGCTACACGGTAACACAAGAAAACATTGTTCTGTACCAAAATGCTGGCCACAGTCTAATGCAGATGAGGCCACGGAGTCATTTGAGAATTCATCCAAATGAGCCAAGCAATTTTGTAGCACTTTGAAAATAAAGTTCACAAAACAAAGTATGATTTCTATTTCAAAAAGAATGCACATGCAACTCATGCTGCCCTGTATTGCATTAGGTATTGATCACAGTCAGCTACTTTTTATACGGCAATTCTAATTTTTGAAACATTTATTAGTAAAGTGAATCTTTATAAGTAGACAATATTCCTCTTCAGTGATGTTTAGATTTTCCATTAAAAGCAATTAGTTCACTGCAAATAGGTAAACAAGTACCCTCCAGTGACTACCTAGCAATCTGAAAATACTCTAAAATATTGCATTAGCAAAAAACTTATGGTACGGAAGGTACATTTGCAGGCAGAAATTAAAATGGATGGGGTTGGATTAGACGTATTAAAACCAGAAAGCTTCAAGGATCACTTGATGAATACCAATGCTCCTCCCACACTGAGCAATGCACACCTACCTCTTTTAAATAAGCATCTGCCTACATACAGCAAGCCACCAGATGACACAACTGGTGGCTTCACATGGTCAGCTTCACAAGAATTTACTGATATAAGCATCAGATAAGGATTTAAGTAGTCCTATCTTTGTGTTCTTTATATATGTGTTGCTTCAGAGAGAAATCACCTGCAAACTTCTTGAATGGTAAGTGTAATATAGTTTCCATGTAGCTCAGATTCTTCCGCTCAAATTTTTGTTTGTCCTATTTTTATTTTATTTTTATTTTTTTGCTTTTAGAGAGATTTCTACAAGGTAGAATGAATATTTGGGATTCACATTTAATGTACATTTGCCATAATTTCAGTTAATTGAAGAGCTGCATAATACATATAATAGTAAATTTTAATAAAATACTTTTTAAAAGTAGGGAAAAATAAGTAATATACAAATAATATGACATCCTTTCATGTTCAGTATTACTTTACATTTCTTTTTATTGCCAAAACTTTTTTACAATCTTGTTTTTCTTTTGGCCACCAGCTGTTGTCTTTTTTCCCCAGTAGATCCATATGAAAAAGCATTCTAAGTATTGCATCTACAGTATTGGTAGATATTAACTCTATTTCTAAGTAATGTTTGTAAAAATTAAATATTTCATTATATTTGCTTAAACTAAAATAGACTATTATTATGGAAGGTCTGGACATAGTTTCATATCTACTAAAAATTAAATAGAAAGTATATTTCCAACAAATACCTGTATCTATTGTATCTAATAAGCATACAGAACTTAGTGAAACATGTCTGGATGATTTTGATATGACCACCAGTCTTCAGTTAGGACAAGAATGTCCAGAACTTGAGGAAATCAAGTCAAAAGTCAACAAGTTTAACGACAAGCTAATATATGCAATATTGTACTTAAATTAACATTATTTTGACCTTTTTTTTCTTTCCTGAATTATATTTGTTTAATCTGACTAATTTAAAAAGAAACTATGTATTTCCATATTTTACAAATTCAGGTACATAAGCATCATGTTCACTCAATTACATACGTAACCATTTTCAAAATAAAGTTTTCTTTCACTTTAAAATAAATATATACTTGATTTGCCCTATACAACATAGATTTAAATATTTTTTTTTACAAGTCTTTTTTTCCCCTAACTTGACAGAAATATAGTTTATTATGCCAAAAGTTCTGTTTCTCAGTTTCAGTGCAATTCACTATGATGGTGGTCAGACATATGGAAAGGTTGCCCAGAGAATTTTTGGCTGCTCAGCCCCTGGAATTATTCAGGACCAGGCTGGACAGGGCTTTTGGCAACCTGTTCTAGAAGAAGGTGTCCCTGCCTGTGGTAGAGGTGTTGGAACTAGATGACCTTCAAAGTCCCTTCCAATCCAAACCATTCTATGGTTCTATGATAATAATGAATGCATGGAAACATTCAACAGCATGATAAATAAAGCAGTTAATGTAGCTGTAATAATGACTTATTCCTAGTTATTTTGCCTTTCTGTTGCTGTATATGGTAAACTCATTTATATTCCTAAAAAGTTTTATGAATTACTAAGACACATTCTGACAGGTTTTCCTTCATACAGTCATTTTTAAGAACTTCCACCTTTAAAGATGTCCATCAATAACAGGTCAACATCAATAACCACCAGTGAGGCTAGACTGTATCTCTGAAATAACAGAAGTCATTGAAGACTCTTTCCAACTTTTTAGAGAAGAATGAGCAGGAGGCTGTGATTAAGACATCTTTATAGAAGGCAGATTTTACAAGATAGGATGTCCAGAAATGAAAAAGGTTTCTAAGTAGGCAGAGGAATGAAAAACACTGTCTCAATGAGGGTGCTGACAGGCACAGCAGCGTATATACTGTGTAACGGAAATCTACAGATGTTTGTTAGGACAGCAATGGTGATGCAAAATACGCAGCTGTTGAGAAAAGACTAAGTAGCACTAAGAAATAATGATTTCTGAACTTACTCTTGTTCAGCAAGAAAGTGCAAAATTACACTGCAGGTAGGATTTAGGCTTTGAAATCTAAGTGCCTTGCCTAAAACAAGCCCTTGCCTAACCTTACATGTATAAATATCCCAATGCACCTGTATCTAGCTGAAGATGTCCATGCTTGTTGCAGGAGGGTTGGACTACATGTTCATTAGAGGTCCCTTCCAACTCTTCTATGCTTCTATGTATTTTGTTGATTCTCAAGGTTTTTAGAGTTGGTACAACTGGAGGTATAGCTTCACAATATCCAAACTGAAATAAACATATTTTTAAAAACACTGTCCATAATAAACAGTGCAATGCATATATACCAATCCTTAGTCCGATCGGACTTGATGGATGAGAAAGTTTCTGAAGCCTAATAATTCAGCTTTTCCTAAATTCCATAGTTAGGGGAAGCCCAGGATTGAGGTCCCTGCTTCACAGATGGTTTTGGGTTTGGTCAGTGGAAGCCAAGAGTAAAACCACAAAACCAGTCCTAGAAGCAGGAACAGAAAGGTAAGTTCTCCAGTGTGGCAGGGAACCAGATTTCAGCACTTTGACCCTGACAGTCTTTGGCTATACATTGGCACAGCTTCAACAGGAGGAGAAGAGAGCATCGCTGCCAGAAAAATAGCTACCATTTGATCGCCATGATTGTTTTTATTAAGTAGACAGAGTATGTTCTAATCTCTAGTTTGAGGGAGACGTATGATGCCTGGCATGTAAGAGTTCCTTCACTTCTTTAAAGGTAGTCTGCAAGAGATGGCTTAGCTCCCAGCTTTACAGGGAGATTTCTGTCTGAAATGGGGACCTAATGTACCTATGTCACCCTTACCGGTACAAACTCCACTCTGAAGCGTCCAGCTTTCACAGAGACAGGGATTTCATTCACTTTTGCTACCATTCACCTAAACATTTCTAGATCCAGCTTATATACTTGGATATACTTGACCCCTTAGTCTAGGAGTTACCTTGCAGCCAGTAGTAGCTGTAATTAATTGCTGGGCTGTACTGGAGACCTTTGGAAGCATCCTTACCAAGAATATGCTCATGGAGTGTCACCTCCCTTACTTACTACAATTGATATTAACCATAAGATCAATTTATACTTCCTTTCAAAGCATAGGTTGTAGTCTATAGGCCTCAATTTAAATTTCTTCTTTTCTAAAGCATTGAGGAGGACTAAAAAATCTATAAGCTATTGTTTCATATCTGATTATCATTTGAATAATAAAAAGACTCTGCAGTGTAGTGGAATGAAATATTGTTTTCTAAACTACTTTTATTGGGCATATAATATACCTGTCAACAACTTAAATCCTTTCGCTGAGCACAGCACCATGTTCCTTACTACAGCAAAATATCAAGAAAAAAAAGCAATAAAAAATCCATTCGATATAAGTATAAAATATCCGTTAAATTCACCTTGCTGGTTTGAAAAGGCAGTAGCAACTTTCTCCGTGGTAAGCACGTTTCCGAAAACATGTAGGAGACAATGCATTCTTGCTTGTATAGGCAGTAGCTCAGATTAATTTCCGGATGACTGTAATCAATACCTGAAGAAGCATCTGAATTAAACTGACAACCCCAAACCCTACATATCATTTTACACATCATAATTTGTAACACTGTTGCCAAATAAATCACTTCCAGAGCAAAGTACCATGCAGTACATCCTTTTCATTACTGACATTTGCTTGAATTTACAGTTCCTAGGCCTGGAAAATTAACAAAACTGCAGTACTGTATTACAAAGGCTACAGGACTGGAATAGTAATATGGCATATTTACCGTATATACAATTTAATTATTAAACAATCATATTTTTAATGAAATGCTGCTCTATGATTACCTTTAGTGAATTTTGCTTGTACTGATGTATCCATTATTCTACCATTAGCAAGATCATGTTTGAAATAAAATAGCAGAAATGTATTTTAACTCACTCTTGGGAAAAACAGCTATAACAAAGGTTACTCTTTGACTGCTTATGTGACTTATTTCCTTATGTCAGATCATTATGCAGAAATAAAAGCTGTGGTCAGCCCACTCAAAATTCCATTTGATTCCTCCTGGGAGTGGAAAACCTTTGTATTATGTTTTGTGCTCTGAACATTCTTCTGAACATTTACTAGAAGGCTGAAAACTAACAGTAATTTTAAAGGAAGGGAGTAGTGTTATCAGATTCAAGAAAATAGGTAAAACTATGGTTGATCAAGGACCATGACTTCTATTGTTTCACAGCATTGCTCTAACTGCAGTTTAAGGGATTTTAAGAAAAAATTGATGAGAGATTTACTGATGCTTACTGATGTTTCAGTGATACCTCTGTTTCCAGGTAAGGATTCTTGCAGAACAGAGGATTTATTTTCTTTAGATGATATCTAGACTGTTACTTTTTGAGTTTAATTTCTCAGAAAGAGATTAAGTGCAACAGAAAAGTCAAGGACAAACAGGAATTGAAAGGGACCTCGCCATGAACAATCTCACCAACTGGGGCTGCTTCTAATTGAAGTACTAAGAAAAGGGTTTAGAAATAGAGAGCTCCTCCAGTGACTTAATCCTAAGTCACGTAATTAGACTCTCTGCACTAATGTCTGCTTTCTTGCTATAGCAAAAATGACTCTGTTTCCTTTGGTCACAATTATGACATAAGAATAAAACTGTATCTTAATGTTGAATGCATGCCTATGAATACCTATGGCAGAATGTGGGCTGAAGAAACTTTTTTAGTTCCATGTTTTAATGTTGCCTGATAATTAATAGGATCAAAGCTCTACACCACAATCGCTCAAATCCACCCAGTTAGTCCAAGGACTATTTAGTCTTATGATCTCTAGACTTAAGGTTGTGTAACTTAAGCAACTTGCTATGAATTATTCTGGAGTTACAAGCTCTAGGATCAAAACAACAAACACAGTGTTCACATAGAGAAGTCTGGTGTTGCACACATTCCAGTGAAACTCTCTAAGGAACTGGCAAGCATAAAGGTATAAATGATGGCAATGATAAGTGGATTTGCTAAAGTTCTTCAACAAAGTCCCTCCTCATAGTCTCTTAAGGAAACTAAACTGGCATAAGACAGGCAGGAAGGATTCCCTGAATCTAGTTAGAGGATAGATATATGAAATAGGAATACATCTTGGCAAAGCGAGGATAGATATATGAAATAAGAATACATCTTGGCAAAGCAAGGACCCCTTAAAATCAGTGTTGCTATCAATGGTGCAAAGACATTCTAGTGATCTGGACGGTGCTATTGGTTTTTCAGAATGACCAAAAATGCAGATGATTGTGGGAGATCCCACAAGATTTGGTGATACAGTAATGAAAAGTCAGATGAAATTCAGTGTTGATAAAATGCTAGGTGGGTACACAGAGGAAGCATAACCCTAACTACCCTCACGAGTCAGCATGAGTGCTCTTTATTTATTCTATTACCACTCTGAAAAGGGATTGTGGTGGAGCAGCAAAAAAAATCTCAGGAAACATAGTTCAGTGACACTCAAAACATAAAACAAAACAAAAAGTAAGCAGATACATTTGTGTTTAAGAGAGGGATAAAGAAAAATTGAACAATTAGTACGATAGCTTGAATATATTTTGTCATCCCATTCCAAAAGTAAACAGAAAAGATGTAGAGTAGCAGGATGAGGATGTTCAGAAATAAAATTGGCATCCTTTGGGAGGAAAACCATATGGATGAAGACCCATCAGCAAGCAAAGAGCTGGAAGAACTTTGTGGAATTATGAGTACTAACAGAGATAAAAAATTGGGGAACAACTCTTCATTTCTCAAAATAAAAACACCAGGAAGCACTAACTGACATTAATGGTAAAAGAAAGCATTTTTCACAAACGTGATGAAATTATGGCATTTAGTGCCACAGGATGTTGTGGCATGGATAGTATAAACAAGTTCAAATTGGGCGTGAGTGAGGTAATGGAGAATTGCCAGCTGACAGCTAATAAACGGGCTGTACTGGATGCAACACCTGGTTCTGGTGGTTCTTAAACTGCTGATTACCATAAACCATGAAAACACAGACGGGAAGTCATCCTCTGTGCCTCCTGTTGCTTTTCGTAAGCATCTGCCCCGACTGCTACCTGACCTTTGGTAGGGCTGTTCTTATCACATTAAGTAAACTGTTAGTTCTCCCAGTCACAAATGTTTCCCTTAAAGACCCAGCAGGAATGACTCAGTTAAAGTCACTTTAGATATTAACCCTTTGAAACACTTTGTGCTGCTTCTTTCTATACTCTGGCTACAGCCCTCCTATGCTGCTCCAAACTGACAGCAAAACAAACTCTACAAGAAAACTTTATACTGTAAAGTAAACGTTGAGGAGTTCATTGTCGGTAACTCAGATAGCTGTCTTCAAGCTCTGCGGCCGGAGGCCAGCCCTGCTGCCGGGGCAGTACAGCTTTTCTCCTAGGGCACTAGGAAGAGCCTGACTTCGCCGCTCCGGTTTTGCATCGCATTTACTGATTCCAATTTGTCGCACGGTGGGCAACATCTCCAGGGACCGCTGCTTCTGCCAGGCACCCTCGAAAACCCTGCCAGCGGCCGCCGCAGCCCCCCGCCGGCCCCCCCGCCAGGGTCTAGCCTCTGAGGGGACCGGCAGGGACCTGCCCTTCGTGGGGTGCCCGCCCCGGCGGCAAGCGGCTCCCCCTCCGGACGCTTTGCCCGCCTTCTGCCGCCTCGGCCGTTGCGGCGGGGTGGCGAGGCGCGGCCTCGGCACCGGCAGTCACTCGGTCTCTCGCCTCGCAGGTCTCCGGAGCGGGCGGGGCGGACGCTGCTCGGAGCCGGGCGGGCGGGCGCCATGAAGCGCTCTCTGCTGCGGCTCTGCCAGTCGCGGGAGAAGGCGGCTGTGTCCAGCTCCTACCAGGGCGTCGTCTGCGAGGCGGATGCTGCCTCCGTCGCCTCGCAGGATGTCTTCAAGGTGCGTGCGGAGGGGCGCGGGGCTGGTGTGAGGGGGCAGGCTCGAGGAGCCGAGCTCCTGAGGCACCCAGGCAGGCGTGGGACGAGGTGATGCCTAACACCGGGGTTCGTGTGAGGGCGGTGGGACAGGGAGGGTTGAAGGTGGAGTGAGATGTGCGAGGGTGAGGTGGGGCTCTGGGGGTAGCTGCGCAGGTTGTGTCCCAGACGCCCTTTCCTCCAGGAGACCCTTTCCCCTCGCTCAACAGCGGAGCACTGGGGGAAGAGCTGTGAGGCGTGGGAGACAGGCTGGGAGCCACCCTGGCCGTGGGGCATGAAGGCACGGGAGCTCTGGCTTTGTGTGGAAGAGTCAGGACCGGGGGTATCCAGAACACGGGAGGGGAGCAGGAAAACGAGGGTGTGGAGTGGTGAGCGGAGGTGGCTGCTGTGGGGCTCACATCCCCCTGGGTACAGCTCCCCAGAAAGAGCCCTTAGAGGATGGTCCGGAAGTCATGATGGGAATGAATAGTCTATCTAGCAAAAACGTCCCGAAAGGAAAGTTTAGAAGCACTGGAACAGTTATGAAGGAAAAGAGAACCAGCAGCACAACCTGCAAATGAGAAATTGTTGCCAGGAAGGATATAACATCTTTCCTTTTCCATAGAGAACAGGCTAAGAAGTGATGTATTTATATTGCAGATAGGGCGACCGAGACCAAACATTAAGGAAACCTTTTTTATGGGTAAGAATAATAAAGCAAAAGAAGAGGTTGCTTATTGGATGGATGACTTGGGTAACTTTGGAGATTTTTTTAAAGCAAACTAAACAAATTTGACAAAGTATGTGGATGGGTTTAAAGACCTCTCAGGGACGTTTTCAGTCATAATGTTTGTTAGCTGTAGCCCTGAGGAACACCTCTTGTCACGCCAGTGGATGATTTGCTGCTACAGAGCTTTTCAGATGAAAGCCAAAGCCAAAGAAGCTGTTGCTGTTTAAAGTAGCTTGCTTTGGTGCTTTGAACCAACCAAAGTACTGGGAACACCTAACTGATTTCTTTCTTTCCTATTTTGTTAATGAAGCACTGCAATATTGGCTGAAAAATCTTATTTTTGTTGATAGAAATTATCAGTGTGCCCTATTTCAGCCACACTGTGTCTTACATTGACAAAAAATTCCGATGTAAAGAGTGGTGAAATGCGGTCAAAATCAATAGAAAGATTTGGAATTTGTTACCATTAAACTTAAGTTAGGAAGTTAGAAGGAATGAAAGATAGTAGGCTCTGTAATATGGTTTTCTTAAGTAGCTTTTTGATGTGTATAAAATGTATAGGTATTTGTGTATGTAATTGACATCTTATTTTTATGACAGTTGAGTCATCTTAAGTACCCTTTCCACAATGATATTGCCTGTTTTCTATTAGCTTTCTCTGATTGCCCTTCTGAAGGAGATGCTACCCCTGTATTTGGCCCCAGTGTTCTAAATCTTTAACACATTTGTAACATTATTGACATTACTGAGTTTAATGGGACTATCAAACTGAAGGAAGTTAAACATGTGCTAAATGTATGAATGAGCTGCTCCATAATGTATGCTTGTTTAATGACAGCAAAAACTGTTGAGTCTTTGTGGTTCAGGGGAGCAAAGTTTTCCTTTTCTTTTGCAGATGAGGAGGGAACAGTGATTTTAAGGGATTTCCTTTTTTTTACCCTTTGCTTGCTTACCTATCTTTGAGAAGTTTTACAGTACTTTTGATACCTGTTTTTATCTTTTTTCCCCCTCCCAAGTTTGTTGAATTGTTTTTCCTTTTTATTCCCTCTTAACTTTTTAATACTTGTTTTTATATTCCTGCCCATTCTACTGCAGTCACTTCCCCCCCCCCCACTTCTTTTCATATACAAGTATAGATTTTGAAACACTAACAAAAATATTCAGAGATCTTCATAAAGTAAGAATCAGCGGCGTTCTATAGTTGGTTTAGGTTGCAAAGCACACTACCCAGGGAGGTATTAGGGTATCAGTGAGCTGAGCTGTCAGAGGGCGTTTTATTGTATTATATTGTGAAGACTCGGGGTTGTTTCAGACTGAGATAATAGCCCATGGGATGCCCTTAGGATACTGCAGAAATTGAAGAATTTAGTGGTTACCCTGTCATAAAGAACAACAAAGAAACCCAGTGGCTGAACTTGACAGTCCAGGACATAATATTAGCCTCTGTAGAAAAACCTAGACAAAGAATTTATCAAGTTTATTATTTTTTCCTCTCTGTTGAATTCATTTGATGTGGTCATACCTGGAGAGAGTATAAAACAGTAAGTTATACATTTGCTTGTTTGAGATTTATTGTAGTGGAGGCAGAATCTTGAACTCACCACAGAAGATAAAATTATGTATTCAAGAGAATTTCAATCTTTTGTTTATTTTGTGCTGTTTCTCATCTGGGCCAGGCTTTGCAGTCAGTTAAGTCAGTCTGAGTTTCACTGTTGGTTCAGTGTGATCAGGATTTGTATACTTCTGTATGAAACTAAACACCTGGGAGAGAATTATTGATGGTAACATGCATACTGTAACACCTTATAGCATTGCTAACATCTTGCCTATTAGAAGAATGTGAAAATTAGACTATTTTTGTCCAATATAGGTTATTTCAGATGGAAGTGCCTGTAGGCTACGGAGCTTCATTAAGAAGAATCGTTCTGGGCTTACCAAAGTGGATGAATTAAATGCCACCCCACTGCATCATGCTGCAGAAGGAGGACAAATAGAATTAATGCAGTTGATCATAGATGATTCTTCCTGTGAAGGTAACACATGTTTTATGAATTGTTTTATTTAGCAGAATAAAAAAGTTCAACAATCAAAATGTTAAACCAACTGAAGCAGAACTAAAATTAGGTGTTTCACCCCTCCCATCTCTCTAACCAATACTATGTATTCAGAACAGTATTTAATCCATTTAATGCAATGCACTGTGTGACGTGCAATCTTTCCCTTTTTCTCTTCAAAGAGATATAGTAGTAACACAGAGCTAAACCTCCATTGAAGACACTACTATTTTTGTTTTCAGTGCAATTGGAACATTTGATGGTTTTGCTTTGGTTTTGTTTTATTTTTCTCTCCTTTGACCTAGTATTAAATGTGATGGATTCGTCCGGAAATACCCCACTGCACTGGGCCACAAAGAAAAACCAGGTTGAAAGTGTTAGTTTGCTTCTGAGCAGAGGAGCCAATCCAAACATTCTCAACTCCAATATGATGGCACCTCTGCATATGGCTGTACAGTCCCTGCATAATGAAATTGTTAAGGTAAGTCCAAAGTCCACATAGACTTGATAAGTGGCTCGACACTGGCTGCGTGCAGACTTGAAGACCTTGTTTATATATGCTGTATCTCCTCATATGCTTTGTTTAGAAAGCAGGATGTGTAACATATGATGCTTATTGAAATGTTAGTATCTTTAGCACAGCAAATAAAAAGTGACTTACTGATCTATATAAATACTGATATTTGCACTGTGATAGTAGTTGTTATATTTTATGGAGAATTCTTTTCAAGTTTTCCAGTTTGTCCTTTTAATTTACCAAAGACAAGGAATGTTCTTTAAATAGGTTCTTTTAGCATCAGAATTTTGTGTAGGCATGTGTCATTTCAAATATTTATGTTCTGATTTATTTTATTTTTTTACAATTGAGTAGGGAGTCATACAAGTATCAATATTTACTTGAAAGTAGTATACTCTTTTAATGAAAAACAGATTAAAATTAGTCAGAAAACACACTTCTTAAAAACAACATTTCAATAATAATTTGAATAATAGCAGAACTCAAGCTGCAATTAAAAATCACAAAAATATTTTGTGAAGACATTACTAAGGTGTCCGTTTTGAACCTTCTAAAATAGCAACAGCATTGAGATTTTAAGCAGCATATCTTTATCACCATTTGTCCAAGTGCAATGAGAATATTTTTACTCCATATGCAGCATTTGGATAGAATTTTAGAATTTGTAAAGCTCTTGTATTTAATAGGCGAATACAACTTTAACACTACATCACTTGCTTTTCCCTTTAAAGTTGTATCTTTTTCTAGTTCGTTCAAACAAAAGAAAGAAAAACATATCCCTGTATTCAAGACTTAAAATCCTTCAGAAATTTTCAGTGCTAAAATATGTCACTGTCTTCACATCCTTTACAAAATCTGTATTTATTATGAGTTAAGAACAAGAAAATCTGAAATACAATGACATTTTTAAGATAAGCTTTATATCAAGGTCTGGGTTTAGGTTATTTTTAGCTCTGCTTTTGACTGAATATGTACTCTCATTTTTTCCCCACTCTGTTGTTTATTCAGGCTAATTCTCCTTTGGTTTCTATTGTTAAATGGACTGAGAATGATTAAAATGTGCCAGTTCCTCCTGTACAGAAAAATTAATTGGAATTACTGAAAGACGATTAAGTAAATATGTAGGCAGAGGAATAAATATGTATGGTCATTATCATTTTCAGATCCTTTGCTTCTCAAAAAATGCTAGAAGCAGTCACAGAGGTACTTGGTGATGCTCATAGCTTAGTGACAGCTGTTAATGTAGGGACTGAAGCAGGGTTCCTGTCTTCAAGCCCTGTCTCCCTTGATCTTACATAACTGTCCAACAGATGAATAAGGGAACAGCATCCACAACATTGCCACTTTCCAGAGAATGCAGAATATTACAAGACATTGTAATGAACTTGGGTTGAAAATCCCTACCTGCAATTTGCTACAGAAAATACTTTCTCCCAGCACTGGGGAAGTTGTTAAATAAAACTTTGAGAAACTCTGCAACATTGCTGCTGGTCTATCTGCTGTAAAGAATTTTACTTTGCTTTGTCTGTTCTCACCTGCATTTTTCACCTGTGTATTTTTTCATTCTCCTGCATTTTGTCTCTCTTTTGTGTCTATGTGCTGTGGGCTGTTGCCATGAAAAAAACAAACCCAAGTTGCAAGAGTGCTATGGGTGATAAACAACAAAAATAATGAAGTAGGCATTTGTTGTTGTGATTGGCTTATGTTTGACTGAATGTTTTCTTAAACATTTAGATTTTAGTCCAGCATAGCAGTACAGATGTTAATTTGGAAGGTGAAGCAGGGAACACACCTATAACTGTAGCATGTTACAAGGATAATCCTGAAGCACTGACACTCCTGGTAGGTATAACTATACATCATCTTTTATTGTGAGTCTATTTCCCTTGATGCAGTGTTACTCTGCTTATACAGTGATCTGTCTGTTCAGTGGAGGAAGGTTAATCATGGACCTAGTATTCAACTTACCTTGCACAGGATACTAAGAGACTTTACTCTTTAGCAGCTTATATATCTGCATATATATATCATAGAAATCTATCTGAATGACAAACTTAAGAAAAACTTAACTGATTTTGAAGGTCATGAGAACACAAAATGAATCACATATATGTACAGATGTATGGATATAACATGCAAAAGATGTTTGTATATAAGCTTCACAATGCTTATACAACGTAAAAAAAGGAGACAGCTACCCAGGAGAATATATCTGTAATAATATGTTCATTAGTCAGAATCTTCTGTATGTCATTAAGCTATATCCAAGCATTATTTTTCAGATTGAAAATGGAGGGAAAATATGTAAACCGAACAAAACAGGATGCATGCCTATCCACGCAGCTGCATTTTCAGGTGCAAAAACGTGTATGGAAATTCTCTTAAAAAAAGGTAAATTATGTTGCTCCCAAGCAGTCAGTAAGGGCCATAATTTATAGTAGCATTACCAATTGACTGCTTTAATTCTCAAAGAACTATGAAAACAAACACTTATAACTGTGATTAAACTCAGAAAAAATTAAGGCAATTATTCCTATGGGCTTGTGACTTTTGTAGCATTGCAGCAGCAGCTTAGCTGCTTTCCTAAATGCATGTCCATCCATTGTTTAATGATAGATGTGAAAGGTTCATATTTTGAGGGGGAAGAACATTATTCTACAGTTAATGTGCTTTTTTTGAAAGCCTTTATTATCTTCTGTTATCTCATTCTTGCTTAAAAAAAATCCATTTATTTTCATCTCTCAGGTGAAGAATTGGGTCACTCTGCTAAAACCCACATCAATTTTACCAATAATGGAAAGTGCAGTCCACTTCATTTGGCAGTTCAAAGTGGGGACCTTGAAATGATTAAAATGTGCATTGAATTTGGAGCCCAAATTGATCTAAAACAGGTAAAACCTGGAGTGGAGAAAAATATAAATTTGGTAAACCCTAGGAATTTCTAAATCTCTGAGTGGTATGAAAAAAAGATTAAAAGATAATCATTGCTCGTTGTCTCCTTCAATGCAAAACCTAGGGAGCAGCAAAGGAAAACAAGCCCCCGGTGCAAATCATGCAAAATGCCAGATTTCATTACACAGATTGCATAGGATGTTGTGAGTATGAAAAGTTTTTATAGGTTCAAAGTGCATTTGTTCAGATCCATAAAACAAAAGTCAGTCCTCAGCTACAAGCTCAGGTGTGCTGCATCCCAACTAGAAGGAAGTGCAGCAGGAGGGCCAGGAGACGACCTTGGATGGATAAGGAGCGGCAGAGGAAAATTTGAAGGAAAAAAGAGGCTTATAAAAGGTGAAAGCAAGAACAGGCGGCCTGGGAAGAATACAGGGATGTTGTCCGGGAAGCTAGGGACCAGTTAGGAAAGCTAAGGCCCAGTTAGAATTAAACTTAGCGAGGGATGTGAAAGACAACAGGAAGGGATTCTATAGGTACGTAGTAAATAAAAGACAGACTAGGAACAATGTAGGCCCCTTCTGGAAGCTCTCAGGAGAACTGGCTACCCTGCATTTGGAGAACGCTGAGGTTCTCAATGACTTCTTTGCCTCGGTCTTCGCTGGCGAAGGCTCTGACCAGAGCACCCAAGTCTTGGAAGGCAGACACAGGGACTGTGAGAATGAAGACCCCAGGCCCACTATAGGAGAGGATCTGATTCGAGACCATCTTAAGAACCTGAATGTACCCAAGTCCATGGGACCTGATGAAATCCATCCGCGGGTCCTGAAGGAGCTGGCGAATGAAGTTGCTAAGCCACTGGCCATCATGTTTGAAAAATCATGGCAGTAGGGTGAAGTTCCCAACGACTGGTAAAAGGGAAATATAACCCCCATTTTCAAGAAGGGGAAAATGGATGACCCAGGGAATTACAGACCAGTCAGTCTCACCTCTGTGTCTGGCAAAATCTTGGAGCAGATTCTCCTGGAAGGCATGCTAAGGCGCCTGAGAAACAAGAAGGTGCTTGGTGACAGCCAGCGTGGCTTCACTAAGGGAAAATCCTGCCTGACCAATTTGGTGGCCTTCTATAATGGGGCTACGGAACCGATGGACAGGGGTAGAGCATTTGATGTCATCTACCTGGACTTGTGCAAAGTGTTCAACGCTGTCCCATGTGACATCCTTGTCTCTAAATTGGAGAGACATCAATTTGATGGATGGACCATTTGGTGGATAAAGAATTGGCTGGATGGCCACGTGCAAAGAGTTGTGGTCAGTGGCTCCACGTCCGGCTGGAGACCAGTAACGAGTGGCGTCCTTCAGGGATTGGTGTTGGTACCGGTCTTTTTCAACATCTTCATTGATGACATGGACAGTGGGATTGAGTGCGCCCTCAGCAAGTTTGCCAATGACACCAAGCTGTGTGGTTCGGTTGATACGCTGGAGGGAAGGAATGCCATCCAGAGGGACCTTGACATGCTTGGAAGGTGGGTTGATGCCAACCTTATGAAGTTCAGCCATGCCAAGTGCAAGGTCCTACACCTGGGTTGGAGCAATCCCAGGCAC
This sequence comes from Lathamus discolor, assembly GCF_037157495.1. Lineage (NCBI taxonomy): Eukaryota > Metazoa > Chordata > Aves > Psittaciformes > Psittacidae > Lathamus > Lathamus discolor. The sequence continues at coordinate 126,921,186 of NC_088885.1, read as the reverse complement.
AGCTACAGGTTGGGCAGAGAAGAGATTCAGAGCAGCCCTGCGGAGGACTTGGGAGTGTTGGTCAGTGAGAAAATGAACATGAGCTGGCTTCAGTGTGTGCTCGCAGCCCAGAAAGCCAACCATATCCAGGGCTGTATCAACCAGCAGGTTGAATGAGGTGATCCTGCCCCTCTACTCTGCTCTCGTGAGACCTCACTTGGAGTATTGTGTGCAGTTCTGGTGTCCTCAACATAAAATGGACATGGAACTGTTCAACAAGTCCAGAGGAGGGCCATGAGGATGATCAGGGGACTGGAGCACCTTCCGTATGAAGACAGGCTGAGAAAGTTGGGGCTGTTCAGCCTGGAGAAGAGAAGGCTGCCTTGGAAGGCAGCCTTCCAGTACCTGAAGGGGGCCTACAAGGATGCTGGAGAGGGGCTCTTCACTAGGGACTGTAGTGATAGGACAAGGGGTAATGGGTTAAAGCTTAAACAGGGCAAGTTTAGATTGGATATAAGGAAGAAATTCTTTCCTGTTAGGGTGGTGAGGCACTGGAATGGGTTGCCCAGGGCATTTATGAATGCTCCATCCCTGGCAGTGTTCAAGGCCAGGTTGAACATACCTGTGAGTAGCATGGTTTAGTGTGAGGTGTCCCTGCCCATGGCAGGGGGGTTGGAACTAGATGATCTTAAGGTCCTTTCCAACCCTAACTGTTCTATGATTCTGTGATTCATACACAGAGTCTGGGAGAGCACTCTGGAGAATGATACATACTTCTTCAGAAACTCTTCTTTACTTTGAAACTGCTATTATTCCTTCCCAGAAATGAGATCCTCAGTCTGATTCTTTCTCATCATTCTTGTTCACCCTCGCCCTTTCCCTGGCCTTTACATTTTCTTCTTTGTAAGGAAGCACAAATTCATGTTAATACTGCTGCTACTGTTGTACTGTTGGTGTAATAGCCTGTGCCCAGATTTAGGATAAATAGACATTTTGAAAATGTCTGTCATTAGTCAAATTGTTTTCAGGGCCAAAAGCAAAAGCAGCTCATGACAGTGAGGATGGCTAAACATGGTTTTGCCGCCTTCTATTGGTTTGATTCAGTGAACACACAGATTTTGAGAAGGTAATTTATGCTGCTGATTTTGTGATGGGTAAAACTGTTTTGAGAATGCTCATTCTACAATGCTGGCATTATAGAAAAGCCAGTTCCAATGCATTCACTGAAATGTTGCTGTTTTAAAAAGGAGAAAGTCAAAACCCTCAGGCGTGTATCAAAGCTAGTCTGTATCATTTAGTATTGAAATCATGTTTTGGCAAATATGGCTCTAATAATTTATTTATTGCGTAATTTTGTGACTGTCTAGCTTTTAATAGTTTAGTATCATATTAGACCAAGTTATTTTTAACCTGAAAAATAATTATTTAAGAATGACTTCTAAGAAAGATTCCATTTAAGGAAGTCAATAACATTTTAAAATAACACATTTTCTGTATTACATTCTTTTTTTTTTGGTTATTCATTTGTACTGATCTACCTGTGTTTTGCTGTAGTTTTCCTTTCCACCTAAAGGTCGTGGTATGTCTGTTTATTAATTCAACTACAAAAGATTGCTAGGAGTGTAATTATCTCATATCTTAAAATCTTTTCAGAGTTCCACTACTTCAGTTACAGACTAAAGTTTCATTACTTGCATAGAAATTTAGGCATTTGCAAATTATGACTCCTGGGCTAGATCACTAGAGTGTTTAATAGATTGGAGGTTAGGTGTTTGGGGTTTGAATATTCAAGTGTTATTTTCCCATTTACAGAATGAAAAATGCACAGCACTTCATTTTGCTGCCACTCAAGGAGCAACTGAGATTGTAAAGTTAATGATGTCATCCTATGCTGGTGAGGAATCCATTATTGACGCTGTGGATGGGAATAAGGAAACTCTGCTGCACAGGTAGGAGGCTACCAATCTGCCAGACTTCACTATAAATTGTGACCCATGATATTACTATTCTCAGCATCCGATTATATGTTACGTAGTATACTTTGAAACATCCTCTCACATGGGGGATAGGTTTAATACAATATGAAAGAGTCAGTAATTTGGTCAGAATCTTAATGATTTTGATGCTGATATCAAAATCAGAACAGTTCAAGTTACTTTGGAACCATGTCAAGGAATGGTCACTAACAGTTTGTATTAAAAATTTACTCCACTAAAATAGTAGGTGAACAAGTTAATGGAATTTTTAACAGCTTCTGAGGTACTGGAGCAAATGCCCTCATGTAACAGGGTTATATTCTCCAGAAAATAAATAAAGAATAATATAAACAGTTTAAAAATATATATATTTTTTGTTAATTTTTTTACCCCTGAATATATGACTATTATACCAGTAGTAGTTGTAGTCTGGTATATGTATATAGTACATATGTACATATGTACATAGTCATATACCCTAGGACTATTAAGTTGCAGATGACATTTGAATATGTAATAATTCTTTAGACTTCTAGTTTTTCACAGTCCCTTTGAAACCAGAGCACTAGACTGTGGAGAAATGCCCTCAGTCTTCTGCAGTGGAAAGGCGCTTAGTTAAATGTGCTGGCTACCAGCTCTTTGGAAGATAGTATATTTCCCCTATTTCTTTTTGCAAGAAAGGTATGTCTCACTGCATTTAAGTGTAATAATTTTACAATGTTATTCTATGTGTCGTTTTACAATATGAAATAATTGGTATAGAGACAGTTGAGATAATTGTTCTTTGGACACAGTATATGGTGGAATGATTTGAAGATAATTGAAGAAATTACACGGGGAGTGTGTTGTAAAGTTTTGGGTACAGTTGGAAATGCTACTGTGATAGAACATGACTGAAGACAAAGTGATAACAGAATGCCAAAGAAAATTGTATAGACACAACACTACTTAATAGATAACTGGCTGTCATATCCATGAAAATGATTGTCCTTGGAAAAAGCTTGAAAAGAGAATAACATTCTTTTAATCTCTATATCTGTGAAACAGGGGGGGAAAATTATCAAGAATAATCATAAAGGTAGAAAGTCACCCAAATTTCTCAGAATATAAATAAATTGAGTAGGAATATTAACTTGTTGAGAAGTGAGGGAGCAGTGCATCATAGGCAGAACTTAATCGTTTCACAGACTTACTGTTACGTTTCCATCTAAATATTTTATAAAATTATTTTGCTTTTTCTTCAGTCGCCTTGGAATTTATTTTAAGAGTGTGTGAAGCATTCAGTATTTATGCCTGGCTGGTAGAGGGGTCTGCTACAGATAATGGAGGCATCTCTACTTGTTTGGAACCACGACATGGTTTTCAAAATGCATTTTTTGAGTAATCAGTTCGAACTATAGTGCACCTAGGGTTATTACCTCTTATAGTGCTAAGGGAACTGTTATCTTTGAGATACAGCACAACCTTGGAAATGTCCTTCTATGTTGCTTGTTGAATCAAAATATTTAATAGAGATCTGACTTCTGAAAACAGTTAGACTGTTATACCTGAGCTATACTTCCTGCTTTCACCATTTTTTTGCTGTAATATATTATTCAGTGTCTTATTGTAGAATAAAATCTGAGAATTTTTTATGTGTATAGACAGCTTTAAAATCTTTTAGTAAATAATTGTCACCATGATTTATATCAATATATTATATTTTTGCATATTTTTTCAGGTAAACTTGCCCTCCACAGTCAGAATGTTTAGACATTGCCATTTTAACCCGACTCTAGCATTATTACACAAAATGCACAGGAAGTCTTTTTTGAAGACTGGGTCAGTGGAATGGATTGAGGCTGTAGATCTGCCTGGAACAAACTGAGTCTGAAGTTTATAGAATTTCATATTGACATTGTGTGGTACAGCAAAAGACCTGACATATGAAATGGCTGGATTTGTTAAAAAACTGGTAAAATACCTGTTGACCCACCAATGAGGTCTTTGTTTCCCACAGTGACTTTTCATTGTGTTAGCTGAACAGAACTTAGTTTAAAAATGAGCTGCATGATAAAAAGCAAATCAACTTAGTAAAATGAATTAGGTAATAAAGGATCTCACTGTCTTTTAGTTTGAAATGTATTTCTTTGAAAATATTAGAAAATGCACGAATGGAGAATAATGCTGCCTTTTGGCTTGAAACTTCATTGTCCCTTCTAATGTTACCATATTTTTGCATTTTTCCCTACAGGACAGCATTGTTTGATCATTATGAACTGGCAGAGTATTTGATTTCAATGGTAAATATTTAATCAATTAACATATTTATAGAGATTATTGCTAGCTATTACTACAGGTCTGGATAGAGAAATTCATAAAGGAAAATGTGTTCTCAGGTGTAGGTTATTTAGATATATGTAATTTCATAATGCATAATTGACAGTTGCAATACAATGGTAGTTGTGACTCATTAACATTCTACAGCTAAAGAGGATTAAAAACTTGTGTCTTTTATTGCCATTTTACTTATTCAGAAAGGTTTCATAAACATCTTTTATCAAATATGACAATCTGGTTTAGTCATCCTCACTTTTAGAATGTGAAATGTGGAATATATGCTAAATATTTCATCTGATTTTCCCAGCAAGAAATCCTTTATTAAAGTATGCAAAAAGATTAAAAGATTAATATATAGAAAGATTTAAAGGTTGTCCCGGAATCATATAGCCATCTATTGAAGTTTGTGCATGATCTAGAAGTAATTTTTACTCTGTGTAGTTTGGTTATATTTCTCCACTGAATAATTATGAGGGAGAAAGAAGAAATGTAACTAGGAATACTACTGGCTATGATCTAAGTGTCCATTTGTAGCAATTAAACAAAGACTCATAATCATTATATACCCCACTCTGCTAAGGAAATTTTCAGAAATTATTAGACTTTCATTTTATTTATATTTAGGTATTTTTACTTTATTTCATGACAATTGTATAAAGACAAATTCTCTTCTACATGCAGTTCTGTTTTTCTCAGAAGCTCCATTGTAGGGATTGTATTTAGTCAGAACTAGATATTATGCTTATTTTTAATTCAAATGTGAAATGGTGAGGTTTGATGGCTTAAACTTGTCTGACAAAACAACCTCTCTGAAGAAGTTATTACCTGAGAAATACAGGCAAAAGCATAAGGTATCACCTATGCTGTGGTGTACATGAGAGTGATAAAGAAAAGGTGGAGCAATGTTACTACTGAAAAGGAATAGCAAATTTCAGTTCAGAATAGCTTTCTGGTTTTAATAAAGAACAGCATTCATTTATTTTCTACATTAAATATCCACTTTTTGTGCACATTAGCTTTAAATGATTACTTCCTTTATCTTACCTTTGGTACTTGTCATGTCTGAAAATAAAAGCCATTGTAAACAGATACAGTGTTACATCTAGCTCTTCTAGACAGAAAAGATTATCTATGGTAAGCAGAATTGTCCAGGCACACTATGTATGCTATTTACATTTAAATTACACCAGTTCTTTGTAAGTTACAGGTCAGTGTGCTACACAAGAAAAAGCAGAGAATCAAACTACAGATAATATTTTGCAAAACCTTATAGCTTTAAAGAAATGCTACTTACAAATTGGTTTGCACATTGAGCATTTTAAGCTCAATGACTTCGGCAATAATGTCAAAAGTGGCCATTGTCACATTTGACAGATGCACAGTATCTGATTTGTGCATGCAAAGGTGATTAAAGACTATGTTGTTAACTGGTAGTTGCAGCCCTGTATTCACTGAAATGAATGAGACCCTTGGCTAAAAAAGGTCCTTGTTTCTTTGATGAATAAGAACATTTTTAAGAGGTTGTCTGACCCTGTAGAAAGGTAACTGGGGAAAGGGTCCTCCGTGTGTTACTCTCAAACATTTCATCAGCATACATTGGAAGCTTCCTGTTCTCTGTGGTAATCACTGTACATTTATTAAATGTTTCTTATTAGTACATTACAGGTTTTACCATGCTAGAAAGTAAATATTGCTCTTGATTATGATTAATTTTCCAATTATGATTGGACCCAAAGGTGATTCAAGTTAATGGAAAAACTCCCATTGATTTTTATTTTTTTTTTCTTTTAATGATCTTTGGATACTATCTGAAACAAAATATGGGGATTTGTGTACTTTTGTCAATTCATTGAGTTTGACTTGCAGCTCAATACCTAGAAATATGTATCTAAGTCATCATAAAATAGGCATATCTCATTCGTGCATTTACTTGTATATTCATACTGCCTTGTTGGTGTGATTTTTTAGATAGATATATTTATGTTCATAGTATTTTACTATTATGATCATAATGATATTGTGACCATAGTGACAATCCTCTCCTGACAGTATGCACCTTGTGCAAAAACAGACAAAACAGCAAAACTGACTTTTGCCAAAATATCACATTCCAGTCCTTGTGCTTTCTCTAATGAGAGAGGTCACATCAAAAAAACTTGAGTTTGGAGAATAAAAATGTGTCTTCTGTTGATACAGCTACTTTGTAGTCAAAATTAATTTGACTTATACAGTTTATGATGAAGAATAGAAAAGAAAGATAGATCAAGCTATACAGATTAAGATATACTAACCTCTGAATGCATTACTTGTTGAACAGTATTCATAAAGCGTAGAGGTTCAGAAGGGTCTTGTTCTGGTAATTAATAGGTAGACCACATCATTCAAAATGACTGCAATTTTTGTATTTTTCCAGAGCTTCAATCCCAGTATTTTCAAGTTAGAATTATATATTTTGAGTGTTTAAATGTATGGAAAGGCATCCTAACAACAGATCATGAGTTGCGATAAACTTGAAATTTTTTATTGCAGGGGGCTAATATTGATAGTGTTGACATAGAAGGTCGGTCCCCACTTCTGTTGGCCACTTCCTGTGCGTCATGGAAAATTGTGAATTTACTGCTCTCAAAAGGTAAAAGGGAATATACACATACAATACACTTCCTTTGAGCGGGGTTCATACATGTTAAAACTGTGTCTAACTTTCCTCTCAATTTCAGTTCAGTACTTCAGCATACAGTCCAGGAGCAGCTGAGCTAAACAGCTGCACAGTGCTGGTATCCGCTGAGATAAAGGAAGAATTAGTGTGATGATTTCACCTTTTTTTAATACAGAGTGTACAGGCTGTAGAAAAATATGTATGCCATATGTCATGCTTCTCCATATGTCAAGGTAGAGATGGCACTGGCACTCCATCTCTGCATTCCTTAGCAGTTCACAAAGTAAGCAGAACTGTGGAATAAATACACCATATATAGTCATGTTTTATAGCAACAATCAATCTTTAAATGTTAAAGTGCATATTTCAAGCATTACCTATGGTTTTATATAATCACAGTCACCTTGAGAATGCTTGAGCTGTCTTTCAATGACTATACTTCTGGTGGAAGCTAGTTGTTGTTCCTATATTTTTCTCTTGTTAATAGTGATAAAACTGATTTGTTTATAAGCCTTGTAATGAGTTTTGAAGCTGTAACAGGATTACAACTTTAAAAGATTAGAAAACGTGGTCATCTGCATCTTTAAATTGCCTTGTGGTTTGTGGGTGCTCAATATCTCTGAATGCAAGGGCCGCACATAAATCTTAGTTCTACAGTAAAATACAAAATGTATATACACATGAGATAACTATGAAATCTCGTGTCAGTGTGGGGTGTGTTTAAATGAAATTATATGTTATAATGTTGGCTTGAATAATTGTTACTTCATAGATTTATAAACACATTTGCTCAACATTTGTTCCTTTGTCTTAAATGTCATCAGTTAGTGTCAGAAGCCAGCAGTTTTGAAGTTGCTGGTATTGATTTCCATATTTATCTAGGAGCAAATGTATCATTAAAAGATCATCTTGGTCGGAATTTCTTGCATTTGACGGTATTGCAGCCTGGAGGATTACAGCATCTAAATGAGAAATTTCTGCAGGTACAGTAAGCATCATTTTATCTCTTTCTGCTACCTTTACTAGAAAATGTAAAGACAAAAAGCAACTACGGTTTCTTTTGGAGTGTTTGTAAAAGTTTGTGGTGTTTTTTAAGTTGCCCAGTGTCACAGAAAATAGTTTGCAGAGGTACGTATCTCTCATGAAAACATTTCAAAGCCAATAATACAGTTTTCTTATTGCCAGGCAAAGGAATAACAATCCTATAGATTATTTTGCTGTTGGGGATTGAATAGCTCAAGAGGTAGGCAATAAAATATAGAACTTCTCACTTGTATTTTCCCAGCTTGCATGCAGTAAAGCTGGGGGATGTGCTCACTAGTATTCAGTCAAGCTCTAGGACTGAAATAGTTTACAGCATGTTCTGCAGGAGCTTTCTGTAGACTGGGCTGTAATGAAATCTTGGATTTAGTTTTAGAAAGGATTTCAAACATGGATTTGTATTTGGCTGTGCTGAGGTAAAACACTCACATTGCTAGAGCTGAACCTCACTTGAAAGAATAAATTTGCTAGCCTCCAGATCTCCAGAAACAACCTTTTAAATATGGATCAAGTATAACTGATCGTACAACATCTGCTGAAATCTGTAAACAACTTTGATTAGTAATGCAGAAAAGATTTAACCTCCCCTTTCAGCAGATGTAGAGAATTAGTTTTAAACCAGAGTGACAATTCTGTTGTCTGCATTGACTTTCCAATTATTGATCATACTAAAAATTCAGACAAAGGAGTGGAGCAAACTTGCGGCAGAGATTCTTAGTTGCTTTAAGAAAGGCTATACATAGGATAGTGTTATACAAGGTATGGAGCAAAACCAAGGAAATTAGGATAAGAGAAATGTGGGAAATAAAATTACACTGTAAACCAATGAACTGATGGTTTTTGACAGCCAGAAGTTTTGCTACTGAACACACACTACAGACTACCCTTGCATTCTGTACAAGACTTTTGCTGACAGCATTGAGTATTATGGTTGAATGGCAGTAAAGAAGAATCTCCTGCATTACACTTGTCCTGTGGATGGGTTGCAGTGAGGGCTGCAAAGTGGCAAACTGCTGTGTTCTTCAAAGAGTAGTTGTTTGAAAAAATGGTGACCCACAAATCACAGACATTAAATGCTCATTGTTGCTAAATCTACTTTTCCTAAAGTTTATTTCTGTTTTTTTAGATACCACTTTTAAGTATTGCTGCTATTGTTACAAGCTATTAGAAGCTGTGCAGCATAAGTTATATAATTCTGTGCTTTTGGGGTTTTTGGGGGGTTAACAGATGGAACACATTAAAAATCTTGTAGTGGATGAAGATAACGAAGGATGCACTCCATTGCATTATGCATGCAGACAAGGTGTGGCTCTCTCTGTAAATAATTTACTCAGCCTCAACGTTTCCATCTACTCTAAGAGCAGAGACAAGAAGTCACCATTACACTTTGCTGCCAGGTTAGTACTGCAGTCTAGGCAATGGAATCAATGCCATTTTTTCCTCTATATTTTTTTACATTAATTTCTCTGTTTATCTTTCAAAGCTATGGGCGCATCAATACATGTCAGCGACTTATAAGAGATATGAAAGACACAAGACTTTTGAATGAAGGTGATAAGAAAGGGATGACTCCTCTTCATTTGGCAGCCCAGAATGGTCATGAGAAGGTAGTTCAGTTTCTTCTGAAGAGAGGGGCCCTTTTTCTCTGGTAAGTATACTAATTTCTATTCATTAAGGCAAAAAAGAATCATGACCCTATATTTTATGTCCATTTGCTGGGAAGTTATATAAATATAAATGCAATATATAGAAATATTTAATATATTAGTACACAGAAATATAAATATACAATATAAGAGCATATTTATAAAATAATTTATAAAACTAAGCTTATTGTGCCTTGCTTAAGCCTGACACACAGAATCATGGCTAGCTATAAAGCGAGGCTTCTACTGCTAGGGAAACTGAGGTTTCTTTAAATCAAACTGAGAAGAATATTGAACCTTTTGATGGAAAAAATACTAGTTTGGAAATATTATCACATCAGCTTCACTTACAGGCCTGAATAGGGGTATCACAAGTAACTTGTCTTGCACTCCAAGTCCTGATTTCAGATCAGTGGTCCTCAGATCATTGGCAGCTCCGCAAAAGCTTCCAGGGTCATACCTGTAAAGCCAGGTACCAAAAATTTAGAGTCCTGTTTCAAAGGTACAGTCTAGAACTTCAGCTTGTAAGTCCTGTGCTTCCAGGTACACTGCAGCTCCAACTTGGATCTAGGGGCCTAAGCATTCTGAGAAAATACTTTATCTAACAGGCCTGTCATATATGCATTGCATGCATTGCTTGTGACTGCAGAGGTCTCACTAGATGGACTACTGTCAAACCCTTTATTTGCCCAGTGTTCTTAGCTGGACTTGTACACCTTAGAAGGGAAGAGATGATTGTGTGTATATGTACTTATGTACATATGTATATATGTATGTATTTAGGCTTCATTTAGGAAGCATTTACATTTACTTAAAATTGATAAAAAGTTTTCCTTTTATAATTTATAATTTTATACTGCCACATATAAGTGATTATAAAGGCTGGACAGCCCTGCACCATGCTGCCTTCGGAGGATACACTCGCACAATGCAGATCATTTTGGATACTAATGTGAAGTGTACTGACAGAGTGGATGAGGAAGGGGTATGTTTTCACATGGAATTATTTGTTTCTTGTCTGCTGTTACTTCTAGAGCAAACGTCAGTGGTGTGCTCTTAGTAGTTTTCCACTGTGCATTGCATGTGTAATATTTCCTCTGACATATTTGAAGTCTATCTGTTTCACTACTGTTAAAGCTTATTGCTTAGATTAATATATAATTGCTGAAATTGTTATTCAGTTGTTAGAAATGGGAGTCAAAAGACAAAGCAGATAGCCTAATGGAAAACGTAAGATACTGAGAATGCTAGACACATCCCTCTTGCCTGCTTTACAATACAAGAGTATTTTAACAATCTAGTACAAATGTTGGTAACATAAATTTGAAGAGCTTATACAGATTTAGAAAAAAAAGTCCAGTATCAGCTATAGCTTGTTTGAACAGATTGCTTGAAATCCATCTGTTCTGCACAGTGATGTCCAACAGATACAGCTCTTGGAAAGTCTAGACAAATGCAGTGTCTTTGGGTCGACAGAATCCATTTCCTGGATTGGAGACCTCTTCTATGGACCTGCCTGACAGTTCTATATCAGAAAACATAGGGGGATCATTTTAAGGAACTGTTCAGTTTCCAACATAGAAAGTGCTGTTAATTTCTCTGGGAATCAGTGTTGGAAACATTTAGACTTATTAGATTAGGAACAACTCTCGCTAGGAAGTTAATGAGAAGCCAATGCTTAGTTCTTAAATTCCTTCAGAAAAATCTGGGAATGCTTTCAAAAGTCAGCTTCAGTGGGACTTGATTCCTAAAACACTCATTGCCTTACTTTTATAAAAATACCAAAGGAAAAAAAAAAATGTTGCCCTTATAAAACTGTGCTTGCAGATTTGATTGTATGAGCACATCTGGATATAGCTGGATGCTTCTCTTCTTGATTTTCAAATGTTGGTGTTCTCTATCTGTAGATGACATGATTTTTTACCTATGACTTGCAGTTTGTTAGTTATAGAACTAAAAGATATTAATGAATTGGCTTTTCTTACCCACAGCTGAGTTTCTTCTTCAGATTTAGCAGTGCTGTATATGTAGATGTAGCATAAAGAACTTGTCTATAATCTCTGTCAGAATTTCTGTAACGATATTCTACTTTTTAATGTTGCTAGTAAAGGTATTCAGAACTCGCAACTGAGAACATTATGTGGCTTTTCAGTGTGGGAAAGGACTGAAATACATACTTTATTTTTTTAAATGATTCTCATTGATGCATTACTGTACTACTTTCCTGTGCAGAACACAGCTTTGCACCTGGCTGCAAGAGAAGGACACGCAAAAGCAGTAAGGTTACTTCTGGACTATGGTGCAAAAATTCTGTTCAACAAAGCACTAGCTTCTTTTTTCCATGAAGCAATACACAACAGGAGAAAAGATGTAGTGTCTGCTGTAATTTTGCACAAAAGGTAAGATACCCAGAAAATGCTTTCTGAATTTCCGTTGTTTTATTTTGTTTTTAACAGAGATTAATTTCTGAAGACCTGTAGTTTAATAAGTACATATTTTGAAACTCCAGAGACTATATAGTGTTCTAGTGAGAGCAAATAAAAAATGGCGTAATTGTAATGGACATCAGATATGTGGCATGTTGTTTTTCATATTAGACTGAGTATTCATAATCTGTTAAAAAAAAAAACAAACAAACCCAATATATAGAAGTTGTAAATAAATAAATAATCTTTCCTGTGTCTTCTCTCTTACATACATAAATTCGGCCCTTCACAAAATGCTTCAATACATAAAATTTTAATGAAAATGTGAGTACATGTGATACCAAAATTGTTGGTTTAAATGTTGCAAATACTTTTAAAAATAGCCCCACTTCAGGAATAAAAGTGTTGCACCATTGCCTAATGATCACATCTCTTGGTAACAGTTGCAGGAACACTGCCAGTATTTTACTTTATTTGTTATTACTCACCTAATTTTATAATCCAAGATTCCAGCTTTAGTTCAAGTTTCATATATTTAGAAGGTCTTAGCATAGTTGAAACATCTCTGTTTAACTAATAACAGAATTAAATATTAATCATTCTTAGAGAAGCATCCAGAATGTTACACAATTACTCCCCAAACGACTGATTTTTCAACTAATGGTACGCAAACTTGTTATGTATTGTGATTTGCAAGATAATGTCATAAATAAAAGTCAAATACTCTAGAAGTAAATGAATTGAAAGAGAAGCAACTAATTCATTTTCCATTATCTTAACTCATTTTTGCAGATGGGAAGAAGCTGTTGTGACATTCTCTCACTATTCTAGTGCCAATAAGTGTCCTTTGCTAGAAATGGTTGAGTATCTTCCTGATTCATTTAAAGTAAGTTTTCTGCACATATTGGAGTACTACACAAAACCCCCTTAGTTACATTGCATCACTTGCCATTGTTTTTTAATGCTGTCCTCACTCATAAGTATTATTGTAAAATAGAAACACTATAAATTCACAAGTTGATTTAACTCTATTTTACTGACAATTTCAGTTTGTTCAGTTTAATTTCTTTAATATTAGGAAAGTTCTCAGTTTCCTGAGGTCCGTAGAGTTATAAGAATGTGAAAGTAGTATAGAACTAATGAAAGTCAGAAGATAACTGGGTTCAAAATGATTTGAGATATTTTTACTTTCTGAGCTGTTACATGATGCTACAGAAATACTTTTTATTAAAATAGCAAGTGACTTGGTATGTATATATTAATAAAAACTTCACATTTGACACTTGTAAAGTAGCATGTAGTCTTGTAAACGTCATAGTTTCATTATTTAACTCCTACATGGACATTTATGTCTTCAAAACATACACCATAAAATCTGACTGAATCATCACTTCTGTGTATTTGATTGCTGTATTTGAAGGTCATTTTCTTCAGGTAGAAATATATTCTTTCTTACGAACATTATCTATATCACCTTAATTCACTTTTCTGTTCATCTGCAAAGCTGGTTTTGGACAACTGCATAATTGAGTCTTCAGAGGAAAAGACAAGTCGAGACTTCTATGTAAGTGGATGACAAAAATTCATGAAGACAGTATGTTTTATGGTCTTAGGTTGGAATATGCCACAGTATGCCTGGCTGCATGTTAGCAGTGGTGAATTATCTGAATGATAATAATAAAGTTTGAAAATCATCAGCTTGGCTTTTAGCTACTAATACTGGACTAGATTAAAAGTCCGGTTAAACCAATATTTTCTGTTGTTGCAGCTATAGTTCTGTACTTGGTAAGTTGAAATCAGTCCATTTTTTAACTTGATTTATGAATAATTCAGAAGTTATTCACCAATAACTGTATTTGAATCTGTGCTTTTAATATATATTTGGCAAAAAACCTCCTCAGTATTAGGATAACTTTTAAAAATAACTTCCTTGGGTATTAGCAATCTTCAGCTATGAGTCTCTTTTTGATTCTCAGCAAGCCACTGATTTAATTCTCTTTATTGCCTCTGTGACACTGAAATTAACACATTTTTTACTTGAAAGTTTGGGAAGCAAGTTCATATGAAGAGGCACACTTGTACATTAACAGATCTTAACAGAAAACACATGTGACTGATCTAAATTTGTCTTCTAGTCTGTAAACGGCTTTGAAGTTCAATTTCTGTAATCTTCATGCTTATGCATTTTAGCAAGTACAACATTAAGCTTGAGCAGTCTGTAGTCTTTATCTTTGCTGTGTTAATTTTTGCAGTCAAGCTGAGTATCAGAGGTTGTGGATACTTCAAAATAACAGTGATTGGTAGAAGACATAAGATTTATTTATGCATATCAAAAGCATGTCTATCATAAGTAGTACAATTGTCATCAACAATTCAGTCATGTTTCTCTTTTTTGTAAATTTTTGATTAAAATCCTTAGTAGATTGCTTTCACTCTACAGCTATGTTACCTTTGAAACCATATTGTCAGCCTTATCAATGATTATATTGAATTGTGTCTGCATTAGTAACAGAAAACATGCAAATTTTCTACTACTCTTCATATTCTTTATATTGTGTTATCAAAGTCATAATTTTAAAATACAAGCTTTTCTTCAAAGTCGGCATTAAAACAAATTGCAGTTATGAGAATGACCTTTTTAAACTAATAATTTAAGGAGAACTTGTTATTTTACAATTCAAAATGGGTGTTTCATCATCTTACAGTCACAGATGTGTATCTTGATGGCATGTGCTCACTGGCAAACTAACTAGCAATCAGTATACATCAATGTTCTAATTACTTTGACTCAATATGACTTTTTTGTTTCTCAAGGATAACCTTTCTAAAATTAAACATATTAGCTCCGTCTGAGATGATCAGTTTCATTTAAATGCTGGTGTGTTTATTATTCAGATTGAATATAACTTCCGATATCTTCAGTGTCCCTTGACACTTAACAAGAAACTAAAGGATGATGAAGACATTTTCTATGAACCACTTACCACTTTAAATGTAAGTTCTGTATTTTACTCTGACATAATTCCATGATTTCATGCTCTAGATAAAATCAAGAGGTTTGAGTTTTTCATAATAATATTTCTTCTCTAAAGCTCATAACTCTGTATGTTTAAAGTATATTGGAATGAAATATGGGCAAAAGTTCATACAGTCTAAGTTAAAAATAACATTTCTTTTAGGTTTAGATAAAAATTCCTAGTTTATTTAAACAACTGTGAATGTTTCAAGAGAACATGCTGTACATGCAGGTAATAATACATCAAACAAAACCATACTCCAGTCATTGTAGTGAACATCTACTGGAATGTAAGCACTGAAAAACCTGATAATACTTGTTTTTTCACATGCTAATTGCAAAATACTTTCTGTGCTTAAAACAAACATAGCCAGTCTGTCCTCTCATGCTTTGTCAGAGAATGTTTACAGTACATAATTTCTGGCTTAATTTGATTACTTTTTGGGCTTCCTGTTAGCAATTAGACTTGGTATACTGTCTAATAATAAATAGATATTTTCTCATTAAATGTAACTAGAAAACCTGGGTAATCTCAGAGTTATAGTTGGCAATAGTCTGTACAACTTTTTGAAGCTCTAAATAAACTAACAGAGCAGCAGGAAAGAAGCTGGATGCCTCAGCAGACAGAGAAGGCAAAATAGTAATAGCTTGGAGCCAGTGTGCATAAACAAACAAACTTTGCAATATCTTACAGACATTTTAATTTTCATTAGGCTAATATTCAAGGAAAGAAGGTGACTTACCCAGTTTTGTAAGGACTTTTACTTAGCTAGCTAGATGAGATAAGCTTGATCCCTCTGCTTTCTTCTTTTGTAGGCCATGGTGCGTCACAATCGCATGGAGCTGCTCAGTCATCCTGTGTGTAAAGAATATTTGCTTATGAAATGGTAGGTGTATTTTAATGTATGTAAATATCATGTTGCATGTCAGAATGAAAGTCATTGTGCCTGGAAGTTGTTTACTAAGATGCACATATCTGTAGCGTTAACTGAAATGAATTATCTTTTCCCTATCAACTCTCATGAGCATAATTAGAATATGCTGATGACTATAATATAAAATGTAGCTTAACATTTAGGAATGATTCTTTCATATTTACAGCAAAGATAACGACTATTGGTGTTTCCACTTTATTACAAAAATATATAGGAGAATTGATGACTTAAAAAGAAAGGAACAGTATTTCAGGAAGGCAAATACAGTTCTGTCCACGTAAAGCTCAATAAACACATTCATCACAAAAGGACGTTATTTCTTCATCTTGAAAACATTGTTGGCTGTTACATTTGAATGCATGGTCTTCTAAACTTATAAAGTGTTGTAACTTTAATGTTCTCACTTTCAAGGATGGCCTATGGGTTTCGAGCACATCTAATGAATTTAGGCATATATTCTCTCGGTCTCATCCCACTGACTCTTCTGGTCACTCACATACAGCCAGGAAGACCTTTGAATGGAACAGATATCTATGAAGCAAGACCATTAGAATACGAGGTACTGAGTTTCCTTGCTAGCTACAATATGGTTAGAACTTTTGTTGCAAAAAGGTATGATTATTTAAATAATTTCTAGAATTATGATTTAGCAACTCTAAGGAATAGAACTGATGTCTTTATAAGTGGCAACTTCTGTGGGTAATTTTCAATTCTTATTTCTTATTTTTAGTCTTTTCTGAAAATTTTTCATCTGGTACATGGTTACTTCAGTGTCTTCCCTAACATGAATCTTTCTGTAATGTGGAAGAAAAGGGATTAACATGTGCTCTAATTTTGAAATGACAGAATCCAGTGGATTTTTTAGTTTCCTATGTCCATTTAATTTTCAACCCAAATAACTGGATATTGCACATTTAAAATTTGACCTAGAAAGAGCAGTCATTAGTAAAGTGCTTTTGAGTATTCAAATGTATCTTTCTTTGCCCATATTATGTATTACTTTCCCTTGCAGGCCCACTATTTTTCTTCACTAAGCTCATAAAGTATGAGGCTAAGACAGAACAATTTCTGCTAGTCTGTATATAGGTACCTCATGTACAACAGTAGTGACAAATGTGACAGCAGAAATCAGTCATACATGGATGGAAAACTCTCTGAAAGGCTTTTAAGTATAATGGTTGTTTTCTATCATCCCTGTTCATAAATGTAAAAGAATAAAAATAGAAAAAATTGTGTTATGCCAGAAAGTCAGTGGTATACCCACATTTTGGAATTACAGTATCTCAAAGTGAAAAACTTGCTTAAGTAGCAAAGTCGCACTGTGGTAAGTGTGGCTCTAGTAATTTATGAATATTGATCTTGTTCATGATATGCATAGGGCGGAAATGACGCTTTAGTTGGGGTCTTAAGGAAAGCAAACAAGGATGAACCCTGTCTCAGGATAAAACTGCCCTCCATATATACTTTGGGGCTGCTGAGAGACAAAGCTCAAACTTTTTTTCAGAAGCTGGAACTGGAATAACTGGGACAGCATAGTGAACCAAAAAAGGTCGACTTGTCAGTTCCACCACTACAGGAGAATGGGCTTTGAGAAAAGAAATGTATGGTATGACTAGTGGATGTCCTTTTTTCATAAGGTTTCCTTCCTGCAGTTAAACTAAGCAGTATTCTCTTTTTTAAGAAGACTGTATTGTCCCAAAGCTGAACATTTTACTAGACTTCCAGAGAAGGAACTGCAAGTTCTGCTGTTTATTGAACCTGTGAGTAAAACTCATACATAGCATTACACTCCTGTGTTCATCTGAAGCACAGGAGAGTCAGAGCTCTATCTCCGTGGCATGAAGTATGTATTCTGAGAAGAGGCACCTGTGTCATTAGCCCTGAAATGGTAACATGCTGGTCTTAATGGAGACAAGGTCTTGTGTGGCAAACTCTTCAAAGGATTAATTTCAAAATCGTGATTTTTATTACTAAATGCAGTTCTTTTGGGAGATAAAAGACATAGAAGTGAAATAAGAACTCAAAAAGGATATGCTAGTAGAAATATGAAATAAAATAAACTCAAGGGATATAGAAGATTCATGAGGATACCCTGATATCTGAAAAAAATCACACGCCCATCCCAGTACCTGTGGAATTCTCAAATATTTGTAAACCAGAACTAGTAAAATTGAAAGAATTCGTCTCCAATATATCATCTTCCTGGTGGATGACGGGAGAATGACAGCAGCTGCCTACAGAATACAGAGGAATGACTCAGACAGACCCAGGTCCTCAAATCATCCAAGACTGAATGCAAGAATAGTTAGAATCATAGTATAGTTAGCGTTGGAAAGGGCCTTAAGATCATCTAGTTCCAACCCCCCTGCCATGGGCAGGGACACCTCACACTAAACCATCCCACACAAGGCTCTGTCCAAACTGGCCTTGAACACTGCCAGGGATGGAGCATTCACAACTGCCCTGGGCAACCCATTCCAGTGCCTCACCACCCTGGCAGTAAAGAACTTCTTCCTTATATCCAATCTAAACTTGCCCTATTTAAGTTTTAACCCATTACCCCTTATCCTATTACTATAGTCCCTAGTGAAGAGTCCCTCTCTAGCATCCCTGTAGCCCCCCTTAGATTCTGGAAGGCTGCTATGAGGTCTCCACGCAGCCTTCTCTTCTCCAGGCTGAACAGTCCCAACTTTCTCAGCCTATCTTCATACGGAAGGTGGTCCAGTCCCCTGATCATCCTCGTGGCCCTCCTCTGGACTTGTTCCAACAGTTCCATGTCCATTTTATGTTGAGGACACCAGAACTGCACACAATACTCCAAGTGAGGTCTCACGAGAGCCGAGTAGAGGGACAGAATCACCTCCTTCGACCTGCTGGTCACGCTCCTTTTGATACAGCTCGGTATGGTTGGCTTTCAGGGCTGCGAGCACACGCTGAAGCCAGCTTATGTTCATTTTCTCATCGACTGACACTCCCAAGTCCTTCTCTGCAGGGCTGCTCTGAAGCTCTTCTCTGCCCAACCTGTAGCTGTGCCTGGGATTGCTCCGACCCAGGTGTAGGACCTTGCACTTGTCATGGTTAAACTTCATAAGGTTGGCATCAACCCACTTTACAAGCATGTCAAGGTCCCTCTGGATGGCATCCCTTCCCTCCAGCTTATCAACCGAACCACACAGCTTGGTGTCATCGGCAAACTTGCTCAATCCCACTGTCCATGTCAGTGATGAAGATGTTGAACAAGACCGGTCCCAACACCAATCCCTGAGGGACACCACTCGTTACCGGTCTCCAGCCGGACACTGAGCCATTGACCACAACTCTTTGCGTGCGGCCATCCAGCCAGTTCTTTATCCACCGAGTGGTCCATCCACCAAATTGATGTCTCTCCAATTTAGAGATAAGGATGTCACGTGGGACAGTGTCGAACGCTTTGCACAAGTCCAGGTAGTCCATCAACTGCTCTACCTCTGTCTATCAGTTCTGTAGCCCCATCATAGAAGGCCACCAAATTGGTCAGGCAGGATTTCCCCTTAATGAAGTCATGCTGGCTGTCACCAAGCACCTTCTTGTTTTTCATGCGCCTTAGCATGCCTTCCAGGAGAATCTGCTCCAAGATTTTGCCAGGCACAGAGGTGAGACTGACTGGTCTGTAATTCCCTGGGTCATCCATTTTCCCCTTCTTGAAAATGGGGGTTATATTTCCCTTTTTCCAGTCGTTGGGAACTTCACCCTACTGCCATGATTTTTCAAACATGATGGCCAGTGGCTTAGCAACTTCATTCGCCAGCTCCTTCAGGACCCGCGGATGGATTTCATCAGGTCCCATGGACTTGTGTTCATGCAGGTTCTTAAGATGGTCTTGAATCAGATCCTCTCCTACAGTGGGCCTAGGGTCTGCCTTCCAAGACTTGGGTGGTGTGGTCAGAGCCCTTGCCAGTGAAGCCCGAGGCAAAGAAGTCATTGAGAACCTCAGTGTTATCCAAATCCAGGGTAGCCAGTTCTCCCAGTAGCTTCCAGAAGGGGCCTATGTTGTCCCTAGTCTGTCTAGTTGGAAGTGAGTGTCCTGTCTCTCACTGAGTAATGGTGCCAGCTGGTAGAGAAGTGGTGAACTGAACAGGATCCATGAAGGTGCTGGCTGAGCGACTACAGCAACAGCAGTTTATATGAAATGTCATGTACAGCAGTGTTTATGAAATGTCATGCACTGGAGGAGACAATGTCCTAATGACCTAGCAATTGTAATGGAATGTGCAGAAGCTATTTATCATGGAAATGCTGAAACTTTCATACTTAGTTTGAATTATTTAAATACAATATACATGGATTTCACAATAACTATTAGTAAAACCAACTTTAGGTAGTAATAAGTTTATATGAAGTAACCTAAGAAATGTAATGTTTATGTAGTAGGTAGATCTGAAAAAAGCATTAATTTAATAATTTCTAATTTGTTTTGTTCTCTGATTTTTGTTTCAGAACTCATACTTCACACGGGTGTGTATGTGTTTAGTTTTAATTATGAGTTTACTGGGAATATGCAAAGAAATATTTCAGCTGATTCAGCAGGTAAATACATAGAGAAATAGCATTAATCAGACAGTTTGTGTGCATAGCAGTTTGTGTGATATTGAAATCCTTTTTTTTCCCTTTTAAAAAGGGAAATACCAATTTATAAAAGATTAAAATGGAGACGAGGATTTGAATAGTGTAGTGATTTCAGTTGTTTAATGGTGCATGACTTGTAAATATGTATCTGTCTATCTCTCTTAAATCCTAGAAATTAAAATATTTGTTGGATTACTCCAATCTACTGGACTGGACAATTTATACGACAAGCATAATTTTTGTGTCATCTTTATTTATTAATACACCAGCTCATTTGCAGTGGGAATGTGGAGCAATTGCTGTATATTTGTCCTGGATGAACTTCTTGCTTTACCTTCAACGGTAAAAGTTACTAACACTTTACAATAAAATACTTCAAATATTTTCAGATATTTTGCATACCCTAAACAATGAATGATTGAGTGTGATAGCCATATATTTTATGGGGTTTTTTTCAACCTTTACAAGTTTCCAGGTTAGGAATTTTTTAATTACCATAGGAAATTTTTTAATCTACAACACTGTAAAGTAGTTTTCAGTGGTTTACATATAGAGAATAATAGCATGTATTTTGGCAACTGAAGGAACAAGAAGAATTATTTTAATTATTTAAGCAAAGCCACCACATATGTCTTTTTAAAAAAAAGGAAGTGAATAACAAGAGGCCAAAGGAAGTCTGTTTTTGTAATACCTGGGGGAAGGTAAATTCCTTTATCATTTCATGGATTAAATGGCACACCCTAATTTTCTACACCATATTGTCCATTAAAAGAATTACAAAGGAGGAAATTATTTCTTTAGTTGACACAAGGTCTATTTATTGCTAAAGATCTTGACGCTGTCACTGGTACAATAGTGTCCAAGAGTTATAGACCACAGGAGAGCTGGGTGGAGAGAAAAATTGTGTGTGGGGCTTAAGACTAATAAATTAAATGTCTTTGTTCCTGAGCATAACTGCCTTGCACAAAGATGAGGTGTGACTGATCAGCAAAAAACCGCTGATTTAGAGCTGTTCAGAAAATAAGGATGACAGTATGTGACAACAGTGCATATACGCTCTTCTGATTCTTAGTGTATGTATGTACTAATCACCCCCGTGAGGTCTGGCAGACAAACATGACATTTGCTGATAAATTTCAGGATCATTTTACTGTAGTTGGAATGTTTAAGGACAAGTTTTGTAAACGGTTAATGTCAGAGTGAGAATCTTCATGATACTGCCTCAGCTGGCAAACCTTGTCCTACACATGCCTGACCTTAGATGACTAATGAATGGGCATGTCCTCCCTGCTGTGTGCTGTGGGCAAAAAGGGTGTTGAACCTAAATAGTAAAAAATAAATTCATGATTGACCAACAACCCTTCTTCTGCTAGGTGAAATGGTTCCCTGGCCTGCTTGTTCTTCGTTCGTATAGCAGTAATACACATCATTTTTCTAACTCATTCAGGCCATCTCTTCTCAAAGCAGCCTGTAGCTCCATTGACTTCAATGGCTTTTGCCTAATAAGTACCTGATAAATAGGACAATATTAGGTTTGCTTTACTTCCAGATTGATCTTTCTAGCCTTGCACATAATATTTCAGGGGGAAAATCCTGTGGGGTTATTTTCTCAGTGGCTACTGTTGTAGAAAAACCAATCATCTGGTCCCAAAATCTAGCAGAGGACATAAATTCCCAAGTTCAGGTTTGGGGGAAAAAGTAGCTTAATCTGCTTTATGAAAATTCATGTTCTGAGATACAGTTTTCGTGTAAGCCAAGAGTGGGAGAGTTTGCCAGATGACAGACTGTTGTTGGAAACACCGATGTCTTAAAATTATACTGCTCCCCCCTCTCTTCCTGAGAAATATGTTTCTTTTTGTTTGCTCATTTTCCATACTTAGTAGTGCCATAAAAAAAATAATCTTTTTATATCAGGCATGTGGCTGGTAGATAGGTCATGGTGACAATTGTCCTTTGTTCTGGTTGCTAATTTGCTTCAAAAAGCAGCAGAAAAAAATGGGATAATTTTCTAATGTTGGTATTCCAAGTGCAACAGTTGTAGAATATTGCACTGTCTGTGGCTATAGAGAGAGTACATGTTGCCCACAAAAAATATTATCTTGAAGAACTACTGCTCTGGTGCATTAAAATATAAGATTATGTGGTTTAGGCTTACTGTAAATAAGACCACTTGCATTGTTTTGCATATGAAAGTGCAAGACATTTGTACCATCTCAGACTGTCTCAGAGAGGCAAAATGTCTCTTTTAACACATGAAAAATGGCATTTCTTATTGCTTTAAGTAACTGTAAGGGATTCTACCTGCAGTATTTAATGGTTTAGTGGTGGACTAAACTATCTGGAATGCCAGATTAATGGTTGGACTCAATGGTATTAAAGGTCTTGTCCAACCTAAACAATTCTATGATTCTGTATCTTTTCTGTTTACTTATCATCTAGATTTGAAAACTATGGCATCTATGTTGTGATGTTCTGGGAAATTTTGAGGACGTTGATACGGATTGCTGTCGTTTTCTTTTTCCTGATATTGGCCTTTGGACTAAGTTTCTTTGTCCTTTTGGGTTCACAGGTTAGTTAAATGGCATAATTAATTTTTTATTATTATAAATACTATTTTTTACTAAAGAATCTCAAGAGGTTATTTACAGATTTCATCAGTCCATGTTTTTTCTTGATTTTGGTATTTCTTTTTGCAGCAAACATATAGCACACCTCTGCTTTCTGTAATGAAGACATTTGCAATGATGCTGGGAGACATTAATTACCATGATGCATTCCTCGATCCATTACTAAGCAGTGAATTGCCATATCCTTTCCTGAGTTACACAGTTCTCATTATATTTACCTTGCTTATTCCAATCCTTCTTATGAACTTGCTAGTAAGTAAACTATTTATTAATATATAGAAGTGGTTAAACGCAGGTTTATACACAGTTTTAGCATATAGAATTAGTTTAGTGCTGATTGGTGACATTCATTTACAATGTAACAAATTGATATTTTCAGTAACATATTAAAAAGTTGCCTTTCCCTGGACTCCTTTTCCCTCCAGTTTACTGTTCTATTTTCCCACAGTTAATCGTTGCAGGGTTATGTTGCATATCTTTAGGTAGTAACCATGATGGAATTCGAATTGGAGCAGCAATGTATTATTATGAGGTCTTGATAAAATTAGGGAACAGTGATTTTTGTTCAGTCTCTTGCTGAATTATAACCTAGAACTAACAATATATCTTTTATTAAGAAGCCAAACTCTAGATCTTTACTGAACACAAAACAATAGTCAGCAGTAGTATTAAAGCTAACTAAGAAGCTTGACCTGGACAAAAAGAATCAGAAAACCTGGTAATGGAGATGAAGGGGGAAAATATGTAATACATTTTCAGCCATGTTCCATTCAACATCAGTTTTGGGGGGGTTTTTTAGGCAATCAAGTTTATATATGAGCTCAGCAACAAAAATCAAACAATTCAATTTTTTAAGTTAAGTTGTTTATTGCTGCCACAATTCTATCCAATGAAGAGGTCAACAAATTTTTTATGTAACAGCAATAGTGAAGAATCAAAAAAAGAGATGTTATTCTAAACAAATCTTTGAAGTAGCTCCTTAGTGCCTTACTGGAAGATGGATAGTTGGCATTAAAAAGCTTTCTACGTTTCTCGATATGGATTTCCTAAATAAGCACATAAGGGTTGTGTTTCCAAATTCAAGTGAAACAAAATAAATTTAACTTTAGAGTCATTTTGGATTTAAATATGAATAAGAAATACAATTGAAATCACAGACTACAATAAAAATAGATAATTACAATTGAAATCACAGACTACAATAAAAATAGATAATTGTATCTTTCTTGGCATTTTTAGATTGGTTTGGCTGTTGGGGACATAGCTGAAGTACAGAAATATGCTGCACTCAAAAGGATTGCAATGCAGGTAAGCAGCATACCACAGAAGTACTAACTATGAGAAGTAGATATCATTGTTAGAACACCACTTATTTAATTAATTGATTTATATTCCTTTGCCATCAGAGTGCTCAGGAAGGATGTTGTCTTGCAATTTCAGATAGGACTATGAAATCATTACTATTAATGTTCTGTATGTTTGACAGAATTATGGTTGTCTGCAATAGGCTTCTACTATACAGCCTGTTCTTGTAAATGCATATGATCCATATTTCTGTACCAAATTGGTGGCATCTCCTAAACAAGCACTCATGTGTAACATACTTGTTTCTACCCAAGGGAGGACTTTTCTCGCAGACATTCCACTGGCATCTTAATCTATACTGACTCTGTCCTAATCTAGTAAAAGGATATAGCACAATTAAAGAGAGAAAGATTACTCTCCCATTATGATTTGGTCTTAAAACCTGTGACTATAATAGGCATTTTGTCTTGACTGTTACTGCCCTGTAATTCTATACTGTGACCCACAGTGTACTAAGGAGCTATTTGGGCCATTGCACTGAAGTTAGGTCAGTTTTGAAACCAGTTTAGTTATAAGAGTGCACATCTATGTATAATAATCAATTCTGTTAAGATAATCAGTACTGCTATGACTAGATGATTTTAGTGTCTGAGCTGGACTGTTGCAGTATTATGCAGCAGCATAGATACTCTTGAGACTTGACATCTAATAATAGTGATTTGAATATAATGGCGTGATGGTTATTTTCACGTGATAATATGTCTTTATCTTAAGAGAACATATTTTAAATGCAAAAATACGTTTAGGTTAATCTTCACACCAACTTAGAGAAGAAGCTGCCATTCTGGTTCTTAAGTCGGGTGGACCAGGAATCAATTACTGTATATCCTAACAGACCAAGATACTGTGGATTTATGGTAAGGTGGTGAATTTTAGAATAAAGAATTCTTACTAAAATGTGATCAAATTGACTTAACTTTGTGCACAGATTGCTAGGAACTTCGCCTTAATAAGTCTCAATCATTAACTGACATCAGTGAAATCATGATAAGGCCTTAACTATCGTCAGTGAAAATGACAAATCAGTTTTAGAGCATCCTAACTTATTCAGATATAATTAGTGTTTGAATTCTCAGTGATATGTGACTTTATTAAGCAAGAAAAGCTACCGAAGTTATTGAGACAAAAACCAGAGTTACTTCCTTTGGGCATTTCTTCTTTTATTTGCTTACTTTTGATTTCAGCTGTTGGTAGACAAATTTTCTGATTAAACAAATTTTGTAAAACAAATGTTTAATATACAAAAAATAACTTCATAACTGAAACTCTTTTTGACTTTAACACTGTGTGGAGACTGTTAACCATTCACTTATTTGGGATTTTTCATTTATTGTCAGACTACATTGTCTGATTTCAGTTTGGTTCCATGTTTTGTTTAGAGTGTGTTCCAGTATTGCTTTGGGTGTGAGGACTCTACCACAGATGCACAGAGCACTGATACAACATTAGAACTGGAAGTTCTGAAGCAGAAATACAGGTATTCATTGTATTATTCTACTGCTGTAAAAATAAACAAGATTACAAATATAGTGCTATTTTTAAAAGTGTTCTAAAGGAACCATACTGTACCTAAAAAGTAACATTCAGTGTATCTGGTGTCCTTAAGTAAGCTTTCTCACTATGGTAACTTAGTATTTTGTATTCTGCAATGTATTTACCTTCAAAATACTTGTGTGGTAGAGAAATATTTTTATCCCATGGCAGAGAAAGATGACAGGCTTGTTTGTTCATTAAAGTAAATGAAGTAATGTGGAAAATGCATTTTCATTTCAGAATTAAGAGTTTGTGTATGGAGGTTTTCAAGGGTTGTTTTAAACTCACAATTGATGTAATTCCAATTGGTTTGCAATTACGCACAATCTTTCCACTGGTCCGATGGTAAATCTGCCTCAGATTGTTTCCCCAAAAATGGATTGGTGTCCTGGTTCATCTTTGCACAGATCATCTGTTTTGAAGGGGAAGGAATTCTCTGTACTTACTTTTCTTATTCATCTTACCAGTATATCCATTAAGAATAGCTTCAGAAAAGCTGGGGAAATCTATTCTTTCTCACTCTGTCTCATTCTCTCCTGTTCTTTTTTCTCTCTCTTTTTATCCCCCCCCCTTTTTTTTTCCTTTAATCTATTAAATATTTCTTGCTGCATAGATTCTGATTAAGTATTTTTTTGGATTAAGTACTCAACAAGAATTGAAGGGGAGTGAAAATACACTCTACAGATGTAGGCAAACCATGGAATTCAGCAAGTCTTTTGCATCAGTAATTTTAATGATTTAAATGTCTTTTGGAACCAAATGACAAAGCCTGTTGTAAGCTATATGCTTTTTTATTTATTTATTTATTTATTTATTATTTTTTTTAGGCTCAAAGATATATCAACACTGTTGGAAAAGCAACATGACCTCATTAAATTAATTATCCAAAAAATGGAGATAGTGTCAGAGGCTGAGGATGAAGACAGCAATGATTTGTTTCAGCACAAGTTTAGGAAAAGGCAGTTAGAACACAAGAATAGTAAATGGGATACAGTGTTAAAAGCTGTTAAAACAAATGTGCCCAACCCAAGCACAGAAAAGAACAATAGCTTCTTCTAGACATGGCTGTGATATCACGTTGTATTATCATTCTGGTTTACTTTAGGGTCACTTTTTTTCTCTTATTGTCTGTGCATAACGTTAATGTGATACATCATGTATTCAAATATAAAGAAAAGGCCAGATCCAAAAAAAAGGATGCAGGTGCTTAAAACAGTATTTAAGGAGACTTAAGATGTCTACATCCAAAACTGTGATCCTAAAAGTGGCTGGCTAATCAGGAAAGTGCCTAACTCACCAGATGCCAACCTTGCTGTCCTGACAGTTCCCAAGGCTTCTGCCTAGATCTGTTTCTGGATTTGGTCCTAATACTCTTAGGTCTGTACTTAATTACAGTATTTTCTGTTACAAATATTTTTAGAATTTCTGAATTTTTAGAAATATAAACTCTAATAATTTACTATTCAGATGTTTTGAGAAAGCCAATGGGCTTTACATAGCTTAAAGAAAGAAGTAAGTAACAAGTAAGAAACTAACCTGACAGATTGCCTTGGAAGTTTTGCTGAGTAAGGACTGCAGGATCAGGCCTGAAAGGTAAGAAATAAAAAGGTCATGGAATTGTAATGGAAGGGAAGGACAGTCGCCTGTAGATAACTATACACAGTTCTCAGAGGGATCATTTATACTAGCATGCATACAGCAGCGATAAGATGACATGTTAAATATTAGTCCTTTATAACTTGCTGCCCTTATACTGCTAATGTAATTTTGGCATTCCTTATAACCTAAAACTGACCTTGCTACTTTAATCTGCACTTTGGTTTTATTATTTATTTACTGGATATTCAGTGCATTATGTAATATACAGTAATATGTCAAATAAACATGAATTAAGCTGTGTTTAAGTACCTGAGTATAATTGTTTCAAACCCAGTGCTAATAAACTAGTTATGACTATATGTGGTTGTAACAGTCTGTGGTCTGCTTTTGAATTCAGACATTCTTTAATTCCTCATGTAAAGAACAATTATGATTCCTATTTATTTAAAAGGTAGCCACAAGAAGGTAATGCACATTGAAAAGAATTTGTGCAGTATTCAGAAAACACAGGAAGATGTACTGTGTGTTAGTGAGACTTGTGCCTTAAAAGTGTGACTGTAATAGGTGAGTTAAGTAAGTTTGAGGCAGAAAATAAAGAGTTGGCTACTCCATTCAAATGGCAAACTGGGGGCATGGACATAATGCACCACTGCATGACTGTGCCCACAGATATGCTCCTGTGTGCCCCAGAGGCCCCATCCTGAAGTCTGCCTCTGGACCACATCTGCTGTTGAGGTCTGGTGTGTAACACCGCTTTCATATAACCAGGTGGAAAGAACTGCTTTGCACAGAGAGTGAAGCATAATGGTGTCTCGTTTTCTCTTGACAACGAGGGGATAGGGAATGTGTGCTGCAAAGCATGCTGTATCTGCCCCTCATGCTGCAGGAGGAAAAGCTGTAGATTCAGCTTCAGTGCTAAGCCTAGCATGACGCAGTGAGTCAGGGAGAGAACCAGTAAGGAGAGTCAGGATCAAGAAAGTGAAATTGAAGGTAAGTGTAGTCATTGAAATTGCACTGTAGCCTCTAACCTCACATCTATTCCTGTGAATAAACTGGATGGACTTCTGACATACTGTGCATCTGCAGCTCCCTCTGTCAATGGAAACAAGAATGTCCACGTTCTGGGGATAAGGCCGAGCTTGAAAAAGGTAGACTTTCTTTTTTTAATTTTAATGGCAGGAAAGTAATTTTAAATTCCTGACAATCTGTACCATTAACACTAGATGGCAGTGAGCGATAACATTTTTTAGTAAGTAAATTGAGCCTAAATGCATAGTTTTAATTGACAAGGAACAGCAGTACAGTTACAGCAGAAGCAAAGCAGTCAGCATTCAAGTTTTGAAGATTGAGCCTTTCAAGCCCCATTAGACAGAACTCTAAGCCATTTATACACGGCAACTCTTCAGCCTTTCTGAACATTTAACTCACAATTTGAGAAACATTTTCCTTCCTCCTCTCCCTCCACTGCCCCCCTTGTGCTTTGCTTCTTTCATTCATTTAGCAGCTGTCATTATGGTGGAAAATACAGATGACCATATCCACCCTTCCCACTACACATCTGAAGCTGACCCTAATGCTGTTGCATAGCTTGCCTGCATGGTTTTGGTTTATTTTCTTTTCTGTGGCTTAGCTGTAGCAGGTTCACGGCCTATCAAAATTCTTAGCAACTGCTCTTCCACAGATTAGTGTGACTGGACAGCTTGGATGTCCAATGTGGGTCTAAATTCAGTGTAGGATCAGGTTTAAGAAGGCAATGCACATCATCACATACAGAAGTGAATTTGGCAGTACTAGCACTTCTGCCAAACTCCACGGTGTGTTATAACACCATTTGAAAGGTAAATGCACTTAGAGATTTAATGAAAAATTGCCAAATATACATTGTTTATTGGGTAGTTTGCACACAAGTAGGTAGTTTAATAGATGTGGTTCTGGGCAACCTGATCTAGTTAATGGTGTCCCTGTTAATCGCAGAGATGTTAGACTAGATGACGTTTGAAAGTCCCTTCCAACCCAAGCTATTCTATGGTTCTACGCTAGAACCTACCAATGCATTGGCTTAGGTAGTCGCTCCTAGGTTTGGTATGTGTTATCAGGCTACTGCATCAGGATGGATTGGCAGAGAACTGGTCATTTCCATTGTGGTGGCAGCAGGACTATACAAATTGAGGGTAGAAGAAAATTTTATGGTGGTTGGGAGGTAGATAGCACCTGTTCATTCAGCCACCCTTGGGTGCCTACAGAGCAGGACTCTCATGGTGCTGTGCAGAAAGAAAATTGGCCCATTCCTGGAAGAAAGCACAGAAGTTTAGAAGAGGTGTTTCCTGCAGTTTAAAGTAAAGATTAGGTTAGAACCCAGCCTTTCGGCTTCACGAGGGGGCAGTTCTCAGCAAATGCAGAAAGAACAGTAGATAGAAAAGATAAGCCACCTTTATGTTGATTAATATGCAAAGAAAACCCAGTTTTGGTCAACCATTTTTATTTGGAAAGAAGGTATTTTATCATTAGTAAATTATTACAACTAAATTATTTATTTAACTTTCTATGGAAATCATCAGAGTAAGATTATTTAGTTGCCATGTGATAGAAATATCTGCTAGATTCTGAGAAATATAGAGCATAAGAAACTTAATGCAAGTAGCCAGATTTTTCTTTAGGTTAATGCCCTTTTACCCCACTCTGTCAGTAAAAGGAACCAAAGGAACCACTCAGGCTGCAGTGTAGTACTCATTGGTTATATCTTTACATTGACTGCCCAATTGAAGGGGTCTCACTGTGGGCAGGAGTTAGGCCCATGTTACCAGTAATGAATGGATAAAATAAAGGAGTGTAGGAAACGTTGCTCAGGACTTCTGAACAGTGGGAGACTTTTGTGGGCTTTCCCTTTGAAATTGTAAGAGAAGCTATAATGGCTGGCAAGTGTAAATCAGTTCTGGCACATGAAGAGCAAGAGAGCTACAGCGAGACTGTGTATGAGCTGATCTGTGCCCAGGCCACTCAAGCATAACTGAACCTGTTAGTTAAAGATGTTGGCATCCGTATAGAAATGCAACATGACCATGTCACAGTAACCATGAGAGAAGGTGTTTCAGCACTTTAACAAGTAGCTCAGGCAGGGAGAAGTCTCAGCAATTGTAGGACTTGGTTTAGAAGTTAAGATGGGAAGTACTGTAAGTGATGAGAAGCAATGCATTTTATGTCATTTCATGATTGGGAATCACATCTTAGGAAGGAGAGCAAAGTGTAAAGCTATTAATTTCAGAAATGAGTAATAATATTATTAATATTTATTTATCCAGATATGTGACTGCAGTCTGAAACAATCATCAGCAGCAAACAGGGGATTGACAAAATCAGAAGGTTCAAACAGGGCAGTAACTTGGAGAAAAATGAAGAGAGAGAAACTGGGAGTAGCATTGACATTCATGTGATCAAACTAAAAAGGTCCAAAAGCCCCAAGACACCACTGTCGCAGTCTGAATACAGCAGTGGTGCTCACAAGAATGTCTAATTCAGATGCATTCAGCCACGTCCTCAGATCAAGGACACTGTTAAGGTTGTTTTAAAACCAGAAAGCAAGCTTCTCAGCTCAGCCCTGATGATAATCCCTGGAGCTGGCAATGCCCATGGGAATGATTCAGCAAGACAGCAAGGAAGCGATGCAATGATAGATAGCCATAATGGACTTCAGGAGTTATTTCTCATTACTTAAAATTACTCACTTCCTGCAGATTTGAATTTTAACATTTGTTGGCATATTCTCCTAATCTGTAGGATAATTACAGTTGAATTAAATGTCTGAAAGTAATCATGGTTAAAAGTTACCACTGTGACTGTTATTGTGTTGTGAGGAAAGGAGCATTTCACAGGATCTGGTCTGCCTCATTTCAGTTTGAAGATTGTGTCCAGATCTTGCATGCATGAAGAGTTGAAATACGCTGGCTTCACCCTAATGAGGGAAAGGGATTCTCAAGGCAAGGGACAGCTGCACTTTCCTAGGCTTGACATAGTTTGTTAAAAGTGCACTGGGCATTTGAGAATCAGAGAGACCAGTTTCAGTTAGCAACAGTCAGTCTGCAAGCACAGTTTTGACACTGTGGCAGTGCTCCCTCAGAAGCACTTGTTGCTCTGAGCCCTGCGCCATGTGTTAAGCTTCTTCC
This sequence comes from Lathamus discolor, assembly GCF_037157495.1. NCBI lineage: Eukaryota > Metazoa > Chordata > Aves > Psittaciformes > Psittacidae > Lathamus > Lathamus discolor. Next base: position 126,889,303 of record NC_088885.1, on the reverse strand, counting down.
TCCGCTGCATCTGCAACCCCTTCCAGCTGTCTTTTATGCCCACCAGGCCTCTGAAAGCCACCAGAACAAAAATGCTAAACACAGCTGGGTAAGTCCTTCGAGCACCCAAATTGAAAGGAAAATGAAGCAGGAAAAGATTACAAAAAACGTTCCAACAAGTAATAAAAAATTAAGGAATTCAAAGATAGAGGGAAAAGGCAGAGATGGATTCATGTGTTCAGCTTGTGTAACATCCTCAGTGAAGGCACCACCACCTTTATTTTGTTGTCCTGAGAGCAAGGTATCTGTAGTAACAGGTTTTTACATATGTATATTTATATATAAATTTTATTTTCGATAAAAGCTGGGAAGAAGAGAGTTCTTATCATCTAGAACATCATTTTTCTCCAGCGAGATCTTGCTTTCACATATCCATGGTGATGACAGGTATTTCAGATTCTTCATATGACTGCTCCACCATGCAGGAGCAGGAGGAAATCACTCTACTCCTGGGAAATGTCAGCAACTCCTCTGGTCCATGCTGCTGAGGAAGTACAGCATCCAGGGTGTTACAGGCAGAATCTATGTACGCAATTCCATCTGTAAAAATAACTTTATTTTTACCTATATATATATATATATATATATACTACATATGTATTTTATTAAGTCTATGTATCATATATATAATATATAGTTACAAATATTATATATATAAAAATAGATGGCAGGTATTTCATACTTGTGAGAATGGCAGTCAGTACCCAGGGCCATGGTATACCCCCAAGAAATTCTTTACTGTGATGGTGGTGAGGCAGAGGTTGCTTAGAGAAGCTGTGACTGCCCCATCCCTGGAAATGTTCAAGGCCAGGTTGCACAGGTTGCCAGCTTGAATCTCAGATGTCTCTAGTAAGTTTGTAGGATGCTCTGATCTTGTTTACCTTTGGCTTTGCGAAGACCCAGGATTAGTGTTTCAAATCCATATCTGGTCTAAGCTTAGGCACTATTTCTCCCTTAAGAGAGCTACCTGATAGTCGTGTAAAACATGTACTGTTTTGTGAATAAGGTTCACACACAAAGGAAAAACTAGGGAGTTCTGCATTACTTCAGCCCTTAACCTGAACCCAATAAACACTGATAATTAATAGAGCCAGACTGATTTCATTTCATTGCAATTTGTTCCCTTGCTAGTTACAGTAATACTTTCTCAGCATGTCAAAACCTCAGTTATTTCATGTTTCTTCATTAACATTATAAAACTAGCCAAAAGATTTCACTACTCTCTTCCTTCATATGACTCAAATGATATTTTGCTTTGGAAAGGTCTCAGTTATTCTGTAACATAAGCAAATAAGTACTGGGGAGTGTAAAAATATATGTTACAATTACATCAGATGAAACAGAGACAGATGACCACAATCGGATGCCTGCACCTCAGCCTGCTGATGACCAGACAGGATGGGTCTTATGGAAGGACTGAGGGCGATCCAAAAGTCAGGCTGCTATAGTCAAGGAAAAACAACTGGAGCAGTGAAAGAGTTTCCCACAAAAAATCATTACAGGAATGTAAGGCAGAAATAAGCACTGCTTAATACTAAAGATCTTAGAAAGTGAAGGTGACTGACAGAATATACCTCTTCTGCTTCCAAGCCACAGTATCTTTCGTGGCCTGAGTCTGGGAACCCTCCCATTATGTGGTGGTTCCTGATATCTATTCCTCCCTTATACGAAACCCAATTGTCACTTTCCCATCTGCCTTCACAGCAGCTGAGGTGGATCTATGATGCCTTCTCTGCCTGAAAGCAGTTATATGATGGATGTCACCACAGGGAGAGGTCAGGCACAGGGTGGCCTAGAGGATGCAACCCCTGAGTACCTCTTCCTGGACAGCACACAGTTAATGCTTCCCTTGAGGTGCACAAGCTGGGTTTCTGTGGAAAGCCTTAGGAAGTGACAATACACTGTTAAAATAACTATTTTCTTAGCTGCATAACCTATAGACATGGTCAAAGAAGTCAAGAAAGATCCACGTGGAGTGGTGAGTGCAAGCTGGGGAGGAGGAGGTGCAAATCTAAACCATACTTGACCCAACCTGGGGGCTGTAGGCAATTATGGGTAGCTTTGAAAGGAGGGAAGACAACATGAAAGGTGCTAGAGAGAAGCTAGCTTAGAGGGCATTTGTGATATCTTTGGGACAGCAAAGTTATCAATGCTATAAGGTTTCTTGAGTTTGACTGGTGAAAGCAAAGGGTGCAGGGGGAATTCAGGATGGAGCCAATAGTCCATCACAAGGACTGTGAGTCACCAGGGAGCTTTGTTTGTTTTCCAGAAGAGTCATAAAAACATTTTCCACTTATCTGAATAAACACAACAATGCACAAATTATTCCTGAGAAACTCATTAAACATGTATTAATGACGCTGGAGATAAACAATAGAATCCTAGCTCCAGCATGCACATTTGCTGATGTAGAAGTCTGGTTTTTAATGCCTACAATCCTACTTTACAAAATAGCCTTTACAGAAAAGACCGAATGATTGGTAAAGAGCTTACTCTTGAATTATAAAACCAAGCAATAATATGTTTCCAGGCCTGTGTATATCTTTCGTCTTAGGATTTAGAAGTAGTTAAAACCTAAAACCTCTACCTAGAGAGAAGTAAAAGAGGCTGAAGAAAACAAAAATAAACATCACTTAAGCTCTGGTTTATTTTATAGTGTATCTAAATAGTTAGGCTTGTGAAAGGTGAAGTGCTCCAGTGAGACTGAACCAAAATTAAAGCAGGGTTGGTCATTCTTAAATTCAGCACCCACAGTTGTGTCAGTCAAATTCCTGGTATATATGCATTGAAATGATGCTGCATTAGCTGACAGCTGATAAAAAGGGGGAATGCATACTCCTGGTTATTCTGGCCCCAGTGATAAATCCACTAGTGATCTTAATGAGATCTCCATTTCTCTCAGGTAATAATTCCTTTGGGAATCTCACCTGCAGGTGGTAATTCTTGTTCAGTGGCACTGAATGCCACATCACTATGATGCGACTCAAGCCCTCCCCAGGCCCAAGCAACCTGCCCCAAGCTCTGCCCCCATGCTTTCCAGTCCAGTTTTTCACCTGCACTCCTAAGAGTGGGATGTATTGCTGCTCTGCTGTTATACCTAGGTGAGATGAGACAGCCTTAGGAAAGTTTGTTTCAGATACTCCATTTTTTAGTTATTGGGTTTTGCAATGAGTCTTCGCTACTTCCCCACCACATTTGCCCTTCACATTGCCTAGGAGTTTAGAAGATGCTTGAAGGGTCTACCGATGCAGGTGACAACCCTTGTCCCTGCCTGGGGACACACATGGATGGTTGCGCATTAGTTCAGGTTATCATTATTCCCAGCCTGATAAAACTTTGGAAATGCATGTGAGGTTCGTATAAACCTTCCAGCAAATTATGCCAGATTTCAAAGCATGTGTGGGATGACTGAACACACCCAGAGAACCACCAGCAAAGTTTTGCCTGTGTTACACAATCCCCCACCAAGCACATTCTCAGATGAAGGAGCAGCAACCTGTACTCCTTTCAAAGCAGGAGCAGACTATATGGTCCCTTGTGGTTCAAAATACAACAGGTTTCTGCTTAGTGCCTGGACCTCCATGCTAGCACAGCGCTTCTTTTTCAGTTTCTATCAGCAAGGCCATTTTCCCAGGGAAGCAGGATACACAGCATCCTGGTTGCGGCAGCATTGGTGTTGTCATTAGTGGCATCCATCTTACGTTAACACCCTCCTATCCATAATTTAAGCTGGTTGGGCTCCTTCTGAGTGTGGGTGGGAGATTTGGTCAGTTTTTGTCAGCAGAGACAGGGCACGAGCTATTCCCAGGGCACATGTGGTGGCACATGGGTATTGCCGTTCTCCCTGAGTGCTTCCCTGGCACACAGCAGCAGCGGTAAGCAGATTGTCCAGCACAAGCAGAACTTCTGGGTCTGTGAAGCAATACCAGTGCTGCCAAGGGGACACCCCTGTCTTTCCCCACCCCATTTGCAGGGTGCACTTGGAAAACCACACAACAGGTGCTGCAGCATGACTTCCATATTCCAGGACAAAAGCGGTGTAGTCTCAAGTGGCCGCCCTAATCCACTGGGAATCTTCTAACCTGCTGCAGAAACTGAACTTTTACCAGCAGTTGTGGCCTGTGCTCTTCCTTCAGTACACTCTCGGGATATCTATAAACAGAAGAATATGTATTACCGAGTATTCTATGATTCTACTGTGCTATTGTTATCAAAATAAGATTTTTTTCAAGATCACTTTCTACACCAGAACCAGCAAAGCAAAGCAAAGCAGTGATTGGCAAGAAATGTGTAGCAGGTGGTGCAAGTGCTGTAATGCGTGTGGTCTTTCCCAAACCAAAGCCATATGATGTTTCCTGAGTGGCTTTCAGAGTCACAGAGCCTTGTGGATGCCCTTTCTGTAACATTACATGTTGGCACCTGGCAGCATTTTTAGCATAGCTCTCATGCGTAGGAGTAGAGGGATGGTGCAGCAGCCAGCAAGCCTGCCGGTGGCTCTTCATCCCCCTTCATATTTTCCTATTAGACTAATTAATAACTGCATAGAAACAGCAGCATTGCAACAACCATGGCAGCGAGTCCAACGGATCACTGAAAGCAAAGACCCATTTTTACATCAGAGAGCTTGAAGTCAGCTTCCAGGGGTGGCTCAATGTAGGCCGCAATTTGAAACTGATGCCCCACACCGGCAGTGTTCAAGGCCAGGTTGGATGGGACTTTGAGGAACCTGGTCTAGTGGAAGGTGTCCCTGCCCATAGCAGGGGGTTGGAACTGAATGATCTTTAAGGTCTCTTCCAACCCGAACCATTCTATGATTCTATGATTAAGGCATAGTCAAGTTGATGGGTAAAGGGAAGCAAGTTCTGATCAAGAAGGATGGAAGGACAGAAAATAGCCTGTTCTTCATAACTCCTAAATTAATTCAGTTATCAGTGCAGATGAAGGGTTGCCTTAATTTCTTTCTTTGCTATTCTGACCCTCGCCAAGGCTCCAGGCTGTCGAAAGACCCCTGTCTCTGCACAGAGCAGTGACACCCAACACAGGGCCTCACTGTGCTCACAAGGAGCTCCACATGTTAATCCACAGAAGGTAAAAGCAGGCTCCAGGGTAAACAATTTACACTTCCTCCGGGCAGGTTAAGCAGCCAGCTGATTGCGGATGTCGAGTTAGTGGCTGGGTTGTCAACCCTCCTCCCACCCCTACTGCATCAGCCCATAATATACTGAAGGGTCTTCACTAACTGTACAAACCGACCCTTAATACATTGCCCTCTCTTTTGCAAATTCATCCTAACCACAGGTTTGGCTGCTGAGGCGGTGCCTGGCCAGGTAGAACCTGAGCTGTGCATACCCAGCTTCCCCAGGCACACAGCTTTGGTGTGGCAATCTCCAGGGGCAGGTAAAAACAACTTGGATATTTCTTTGTGTGTCTCACAACCATGGCAATTTTTTATTTCCTAGTAGTGACAGTCTTTTTGTTTACTACTTTCTTCCTTTTCCAATTAAATGAAGAAAAAACCTAAACCCCAAAATCACCCCCTAAAAACCAAAAGTTAAGGAATTCACCAAATACTTCACCAAGTATTTCACCAAAATAAAAGACTCCCCTTCTATAACCCATGTAAGACAATACCACTGGCCCTGGGATGCTCTTCTCTCCATCTCAGCGTTCAGTAGAAACCTAAGTTGGATATCTGCTAAAGAAGACAATAGGAATAGACTCTTGCATCCTAATGCAAAAATAAAACTCCTGAGTTTCAATTTCAAGATGCATGGATTGTGTACTTAATTATAGCAAGTGACAACTTAGCAGCCTGAAAGATGTTTTCACACAGCAGTCATCATTCTTATGGGGTTTCTTGTTTTGAAAAAAGCAACCAAACAAAAAATCCCCAAACAAAAAAGTCCCCCCACTCTTAAACGAATACAGCTTTCTTCTTCTTTAGCACACAGGAATGTGAAAAAGCTTTGTAGATACTGCTTCATAGTATCTTCATGAGGCCACTGCTTTTAACTGCTTGACACAAGCAAGGAAACAAGAGCACAGGCTCACTGGAATATTTTAAAACATTTTTTCACAGAAAGAGTTTTTTCATCAGGAAACACTGATTAAACACAAAATATAAATCGGTATCATGAAAATCAGCATTTAAAAAACATCAATAAATTGTGAAAAGTCGGCAGTTTTATTAGTTTGAAGTCAGAAGAGGCTATAGCACAGTTTTAATTACAAAATTTTTAGCTATCAACTTCATGGTTTTTATTTTGGATTGAGATTTTTAGTTTGTTGTCTTGATCTGCCCTGTGACATACAGTTTCAATACCTGCAGCATGTTGCAGGGAGGTATACTGTGCCCACCCAGCTCTATCTGCGGGTTCATCTGGATGCTCCCAAGTTGTCCTTAGGCATGGGTGACTGCATTTTGGACCCCTGGCACTGGAAACCCAAATGTCACCATTAGCTGCATGGGGCAGAGCTGTGCTTGCCTCTCTGGCCAGCCTGGGTGAGGTTTAGTCACTTGGTTTGTACTCTCCTGCTCAAACAAGTGAAGATCTGAAGATAGGGCTCCAGCCCAGCTCTCTTGGTCACAGTCTTAAGCCTTTCCTCCTCCAGCTAATGATTCTGGACGATCGTATCAGGGAAACCATACAGAGAAAACTCTTGTTTTGTTCTTCCTGCCAGCTCTCAGTTAACCTCCGTGCCCTTTGGATTAGCAATATAGTGAAGCTGTGAGTCTCATACTCGACTTCCAAGTTGCTCTGTAATGCTCCTTTCTGGGAAAGCAAGCAGTGAGGACTGCCTTTAGAGGAACTGCAGTTTGACAGATGTGGGAGGGTTTCGTGTTTGGAAAGAAGGGTTCCAGTTTTCTCTTGATTACTTTTTTGTACACATGCCCGGAGATGTGGCTATGGGCCCACTTAGAGCTAATTAACAAAGAGAGTTGAGGCTTTGGGTGTTTTTAAAGCAAACTGAACCCACTCGATATTCCACTACAGGGCTTGTAACACTGACTGGCTCGCTAGTCACACACCTCTTAGTCCCAAACACAACATGGAGGAAATGGATCTTTTCCTCTCTGTTACCAGCTCCAAGCCCTGACATTAATGTTTGATTCAGAGGATGGTGCCAGCATTAGCAAACCTACTGTCAGGAGCTCATTGGTGTCTCTGACTTTTGTGCCTTCCTTCCTTCTCCCCTGAGCTTCTCTGGCTGCCCTCTGAGCGATGCTCACTCGTCGCTGGATGTCGGCCCTGCTCTCCCCTCTCCCCTCACCCCGCAGGCAACCGTCCCGAGGTGTGACACCCTGCCCTCTCCTGCCTTTGTCAGAGAGCCCAGGGAGCTATTAAAACACTGTTATAAATCATAGTTATTAGCCAAGTGACTCATCTTACAGCACTGAGAAGGAATCTCTGACCTCCCGAGTGCTTGGTGTCTCGCACAGAGAGCACTGGGGTGTTGATGAGCCTTTATGGTATCCTTATCTTGCATTTCCAACAGCAAAACCCGACCTGTGTTTTACTCGTGCTGTTTATATATCTAATCAAAGTGGGTCAGGAAACGTGGAAGACAGCACCAGGGCTGCCTGAGAAACATAATATTTGTCAGAGAGCATTAACTCAGCCTCTCTCTTTCAGGGAATGATAGATGAAGTGTGCCTGAAACTCTGTTTAGATTATGTGAAGTAATGCACTGGTGGTTACATTCATCCTAAGCAAATCATTTTCACTCACTTGAGCTGCCTTACAAAATTTTCCAATAACACTTTAAGCAGCCTAAAACAAAATGAAGTCTTCATGGGTCACTCATGTGGGAGTTCCTCTCAGAGCCCACTTGCACACAGACAGGTTCAGAGGGCTCTGGACCTAAAATAGAGGTGGGCCTCAGGCCAAAGCCTGGATCAGCATCGAGCCCAAAGTCTGGGAGCTGCTAGGGCTGGTGCCCATGTACATTGTGCAATATTTAAGCTGGTTTGAGCAACAGAGAGCCTGACACCAAAGAAATGACAGCAGCCCTTTATGAAATGATAGGGTGGCCTTCCTGGGGGATCTGAGAAGGTTTTGCATCCTCTTGGTCACCCAGGCCAAGGCAGCTGCCTGACCTCAGTGGGGGGCAGCAAACAAGGGCATCTCTGCTCCTGCTAGGACCTGCTCCCTCACTCAGCTAGCATCGTCCCCAGGTAATGGTCAGTGTGGGAGCACCTCAATTTGAGGACCATGACAGTTGTGGACCTGCCAGGCCCACAGCAAGGCGAGCGGTTGCAAAACAGCTTTAAGCTGAAAAAGGACAGGTTTAGCTTAGGTTTTAGGAAGAAATTCTTTAATGTGAGGGTGGTGAGACACGGGCACAGGTTGTACAGAGAAGCTGTGTGTTCAAGGCCAGGTTGGATGGGGCTTAGAACAACCTGGTCTAGTGGAAAGTGTCCATGCCCATGGCAGGGTTTTGGAACTGGATGAGCTTTAAGGTCGCTTCCAACCCAAACTATTCTGTGATTCTATGATTTTATGAAAGAGGAATAAACCAACGCATTGAACCTTTTGTTCCCCAGGTGAGTGCAGCTCAGTTATGGCACAGGGAAGCCATGCCAGGCCACATGCCAGGAAAACAGGCTCTGGACTGACCTGAGCCAGCTTTGAGACCTGATCCTGCCTCTCCACAAAATGTAAAAGAAAGGGTTGGTCAAACAGACAAGAACTCAGCATATCTCTTCTGAAGCTCAGGGAACCTTACTAGAGATGATAATTACGGCTTGCTCAATTTAATAATTATACAGGGATATATTTCATCTGCACTCAGTGTCAGTTCTAAGCTGCAGTGAAATATATTTGCGTAAATTTAATATTTTTTAGGGAGGAGTGCTATAATTTTCAGGGGAGGAATGCAATTAGATGAAGCCTAACAATGTTTCTGCTAGCCAGCAGATTTTTAAAGAGTTTTGCCTTTGTCTTTCTTTAAACCAGCTTTGTTGACATCAGCTCCTGCTCTCAAACATGGTGTGGCCCCAGCAATTAGGAGTTCTGGGGATTAAGTAAAAAGTTCCTATTAAAACTTTTCAGAAAATACTTTGAACATGAGGGGGAAACTACTTAAGTCAGCTGCTTCTGTGCATGTCTTTTTGTGCTATGAAATATGACTTCAAAGAAAACCCTTCTGTTTCCATTTCAAGGTCTTTTTGTAAGGCAAGGAAGATAGGCAACCGGCGTGGAATGCTGCCGCTGGAAGATTTATTGGAAGTCTTGAAGGGCTCAGTAGACTGGGAAGGTAATTTTTGTATCCTACTGCACTCAAGACTGATTTAATTTTGTGTCAGTTCTGGAACTGCAACTAGAATATGAGCTGTGAGTTTATAAATTGCTCCTCCGAGTGCCTGACCTTGCAGGGGAGAGGAATCTAGAAGGAGCTGGAAGATAAAGAGATCTTGCACAGCCCATCAGATGCATTTCACTGGGGTAGTGGACCTCTCGCTTATTCGCCATTTCGCCTGCAAGCACTCTGGCTTTGACAGGATGCCAGTCTCTTTGCCAGTCTCCATGCCACAAGGGTGCAACTATCCATTAGAGTATGTCTGAAATGCGAATTGGAATTTTTTTAACAGAGACACAGCTACTGCAATAACCTATGTATATAACAATTATTCTTAGGAATATAATTTTCTTTTCATTACAGTAAAGTATATAAATCTCAAAGTGGTATTTCAAAGAAAATATGAAGGGCAGGAAATTTCATTCAAATAGCAGGAAAAATACATTAATCGGGTGATTAGATTTGGATATTCTCTGAAGGACAATGCCAGAAGTCCCATCATATGAGTCACTTAAAAATGTATTAGACAAAGCTCTTGGGAAGGTTTTTCCAAAAGCAGTTTTATTTTGGCGAAAAAATAAAGAGAAAATGAGCTAATAGCACTGTAGGGATTTTCATTGTTCAGTTCCAGCTCAAGAAATCTATGATTCAAGTCCTGAAACGTGTATAATCTATGGAGTCCCATTAGAATTTAAGTTTCATTTCCAAAGAAAATTTGATTAGAATAAATTGTACTTTCTCAACATTAAATCACTGCTGTCCATAGGATATAAAGTACAGGGTGAGTGCCTTTAAAAAATCATTTCAATTGCCTGAGATTAATATAAACCTTACACTGTAATTGCAACAAGTTTCAGTTTTTCTACAATTGATCTTCTCTGCAGCACACATAGAGGAATTTAAGTAACACCACACATATCAAAATAACATTGTCTAATTTTAGAGGCAACTACCACCACCATGCAGAAGATCACCCATGTAGTGGATGTATAATACAGGATAGGGACCATCAGATGGCAGCCCCTAAGCTGTGGTGGACTAGCAGGTCACATACTGCTGAATCCTACCCTGGTTTTCGCTGATATTTTTGCTAAAAGAAAGCTAAATTATACTACAAATGTTGCCTGAATATCAAGTTACCATGTAAGCACTCATTGCTGTGCAATCAGTAATGGAAAGCCAAGTGATGCATGAATTATAATGGTGAGATAGAAAAACTGAAATCCCCCTGTTACGTATCAAATCAACAAAGCCTTACTGTATTATATACAGTTCATTAATAAATGTCATCTGTGATTAGCATTGGTGGAGCTGTTAGGGGAAATACATTTTAGAATCATAGAATCATAGCATCATAGAATAGTTAGGATTGCAAAGAACCTTAAGATCATCTAGTTCCAAACCCACTGCCATGGGCAGGGACACCTCACACTAGACCATGCCGCCTAACTCTCTGTCCAGCCTGGCCTTGAACACTGACAGGGATGGAGCCACTTCTTTGGGCAACCTGTTCCAATGCCTTACCACCCTCTCCAGCATGGAGATATTTTGCAAAATGGAAAATTACCCTACAGAAGCAACAAAAAATAGCATAAATTCCATGTATTCCATTTTATGGGATCACCAGACATTGTACATCTGCGACTATAGAACCATGCCAGTCTGCCATCTTCTCCTTCCTCTTTCTATTCTCCATTTTGCTTGATTTATATCATTGCTTATTGTTCCCTCACTTCTGGTGTTTGGCGGCAGAGATGGAAGGGTTATGCTTTGTAACTGGTCTATTATAGCACTACCAGAGCAGTCGTTGTCGAGTGCACTGTGAAATGCTGCTGGTGTTCAAATCCCATGTGAGACAGCCTACCAGATATCGTCCTGGAATCCTTCGAATTTATTTACTTTATTCACACTGCCACTGGGGAGTCTACGTATCACAAGTAACAAATCTCTCAAATAGTGGCTGGTTGACTTCAGCTGTGATTAGCACTAGAAAACTGAGATGGAAATTACACATTGTTTTACCTCAAATGAGGCTGGGTGCCATACTTGCTCACATTAGTGCTGAGATCATATTCTGCACTTAATTTTGACACAAAGTCCAAAGCTGTGTTGTTACAGTTGAATTATCAACACCAGTTAGCCTGGCTGGAGATCATTTTCCTCCCTGACACACAAGCTAACCAGAGCTGGTCACCTCTCCATAGAAGACTGAGACCCAGTCCCATCTGGGATACAGGCTTCTGTTTTCATGACAAGTATTTAATTCCAGGTGATGACCTTGCAGGTGTCTTCTTATTTGAGGGGGTTGAGCTGTTAGGCTATAAACCAAGAAAATGTAATTCCACAAGAATATCAGAGAAAGAAACAAGCCATTACCCAGTGCACATTTAGCATTTCTCCCCATACTCCATCCCACTTTGCACCATCCAAAAGGAATAAAGAGATGGAAAGCAACTCAGAAAGTTCATGCCTGTTCAGGCAGGAGATACTTCCATTAGGGCACTTCAGAGGACAGTTGTAGTCACCTTCAGAAGACACCATGGGGCTGGACTGAGAGCACAAACTATTTTGCTGGGATGGAGCTACATCTCTAGGGCTTCAGGCGTTGACAGTTCTCACTGAGAATCCCCGTAAACCACTGTCCTACGCCTTTACAAGAAAGCTGAGGGACAGAGAGGGAAAAGAAACTACACCCTATCAATGAGGTTTATCAAGACATGAGCAAATTGCCAACTGGATTTTGAAGTTGTTGCATCGCAACAGCTGCTTTAAGGACCTTTTTGTTGACCCTGGGTGTTGGGATACTTTCTTTTGGCCAGGTTATTAATGACACACCCTAAATGAAAGTGTCAGGCATAATTTTAGCTTGGAAAAATGTTGTCTTTGCTGGGTATGTAGAACCCTGAAGTACTGCAGGAAAGTCTCTGCAGTTGGCAGCCAAATAAAATCTCCAGGTTGTGTCTGCAGTGGCTGTCAGTGCATGACATTAACAGCTTCTTTCTGCCTGCCGATACACAGACTTATTCCACAAAAGCGAGGTATTTTCCAGTGTCTGCCTACAGTGTTTGCAACTGGCCCATTATCAAAGCAGTAGCTTCGGCACATTCAGCTCTGAAAATGTGTCACTAGTGAAAATCTATTGCATCTGCAATATTAACAGGACTATCAATGCAAAAACTGAAACTACAAGAGCTTTGAACATGTTTACTTGAACCAGCTTTGCATGACTGCATCATAGAACTGTCATTTTTGGTTTTGTTATTCTGGAATAACTTCCATGCTTGGAGACACAGCAGCTGAGGTGTTATTTCTAATAATTTTACTGTTGTGTCTTAATGTCTGAATTAATACTCCCAGTAATATTTAGATCTGTCATGCTCTAAAGAATAGGCTAAGCTAACATGTTTTTGCATGTAGCAAGATTAAAAATTATGGTGTTTAAACTGAGATATAGCTTGATGCTAACCAAGTGTCATCTATTTTCTTGGCCAAATGGAAGCTTAGCAAACAGAGGACCTTTAGTAGAAGTGGCTCTGATGGGTATCATTAGGCTGATATTGATTATACTCACCTTATATATAGAATGATAGAATAGCTTGGGTTGGAAGGAACCTTCAAAGGTCATCTAGGTCAATCCCCCTGCAATAATGAGCAGGGCCATCTTCAACTAGATCAGGTTGCCCAGAGCCCCATCCAGCCTGGCCTTGAATGTCTCCAGGGGTGGTGCATCCACCACCTCTCTGGGAAACCTCTTCCATACTCCTGTGCTCTTGCAGGAGGACACATGTGCTCTTTATTTTCAGATATGTCTGGGGGAGACATATGCCTCTTAGCATATTGTGTGTTTACAATCAGTAGCTGCACTGGGGACTGACTTATGTGCTGTAATCTCACTGAGGCTTATGCAGAAATAAATATACCAAAATAAAACCACTTTCAGGGCCACAGATTGGAAGATGGTTTTCATTTTTATTCTCTTTTTTTCCCAGTGTGATTCATGTGATGTGCATCCTGCATGAGCAATTTGCAATGTGGAGTTCTGCACACGAAGGAAAAGAAACCTGTCTTATGGCATTTTATGGAAGAACCACCCAACTTGTCCTATTGTTACAGGTTTCCCAAGTCACCAGGTACTAAATGTTTCCCTTCTGCTCCAAATCTAATTTCTCAGGTGCAACCTGGGGTATTTGACAATAAAAGCTTGTTCTGTTAAAAAAAAAACCCTCCGTGCTAAAAAGTCCTTGAAAAATCTTTCATTTGGCTCTGTAGTGTTGGCATTTCACATTCATATATATCTTTTTTTCTTCCCAAAATACGTAAAAATGCTGCATGGCTTTCTGGTTGTTTCTCCCTTTTGGCAATGCTGCTCATTACAAGGAACTTTCCCAAGTGGTTCTGGTAAGTATTAAGTATTTGTGTTAAAATGAATCATGTCAGCTACCTAAAGCATACAAAAAAAGCAAACTTAAATAAATATTTCAGGTGAAGGAGAGGAAACATTCTGAAAATCCTCTGTGTATTTTCCTAGGATCTGATCTTCTATGACTTGCCTGTGAGCAAGCTGAAAGACTTTTAGCTGTTCCTAGATAGATCCTATTTTGCTCTACTGCTCTTCCCTGCTGTTTATTCAAAACTGTAAGGGATCCTTGGGTATTTTGCTATACTCTTATTCAGTCAGAGGATGAAAAGTCCTAGGAATGCCACGGGATTATTGTAACAGTATAATTACCTTGCAGACAGCTCTCTTCTCAACAGCTTTCAAAAGCTCTTCTATACATCTCAGTTACCCACGTAATTAATTAAACACAGCTGCAGACTAGAACAACTGTTGCAGAAAAAAATGTACTTGCTGTTTTCTTTTCCTGCTCACTTGTAGGCAGCAGCAGAAGAGGAAGTCACGTAGGAACAGTTACAACAGCTCAGGACTGTCTGCTTTGCCCCATGGCCTGAAATCCTGGTAAGTGAAGTAGGAGAGAGGGGCAAGAGCATCTGTGTGAAGCACAGCACTTGCTGCAGCCAATTCATGCCCATAGCAGGGGTGAATCTTTTAAAATCGTTGCTAGTCTCATGTGACTATGTCCTGGAAATGACCTAAGGAGGAAAAGCCCTGAGGATCCTTGCCAAAACTCCTGTGTCATGTCTTTTTTACACAGTGTTAGAAATACAGTACATAAGTAGGGAAAATGGAATAACTGAAGCAGTCTGAGTTTGGAAGGGAACTGGCTGAAAACTGGAGCAGGTGATTTTAATACTTTCAAATGTTCCTGGAAGCAACCTGTGCTAAAAAAAAGTAATACTGGAAATGGTGCTGTCTTCTCAACTGCTAGATGTGGCAGGCTTAAAGGTGTGGGGGACTTACAATAAATTCCATTGGGATAATTAAAGGGAAAGCAAACTGTGCAGCAAATTCACTCAAAACATTCAAAGCTATCATGATCCATGGAAGAAAGGAACGTTGGAAAGGTATGTTTTCTGTCCAAGAAGCCAGCTATCAGGCCAGATGATTGAATGCTATATGGCAGAGTTATACAGTATAGGTAACATTAAATATTAATAGTTAACTCACAGACAAGCTAAGCAATACTGGGTAGCCATGTTATTCTTTCCTTTTAATGGGCTTTGCCAGCCAAACATAGCAAAGACCACGAAGAGAAAGTAACCATACCACTAACCATAGCCAGTATTACCTGGGGCTTTGGGAGCACTAAGTAGCTATGAAGGTAAAGACTTGAAGAGAGAATCGTACTGCATCTTTGTTGCCTTTTCACATATCAGCTGCTTTCCCAGAAGAAAATATGGAGAAGCATGAGAAGCAAGGTTTATTCTTTCCAAAGGGTGCCTGGGGAATCACATGTGCTGTTGCAGCCTTCCCTGTTTCACAGTTACAAATGGCCTGCTTCAGCACAAAGTATTTTATTACCTGTATGATTTCTTTTCCACAAAATGCCAATGCTGTCAAGGAGTAAGGAAGCCCTGTACCCAGGGTTTGGCTTGGGTTTGGGTTTTGTTTTGTTTTGTTTTGGGGTATTTTTGTAATGTATTCAATGGCAGTAATTCTGGTTTAAAATAAATAATGGATTTGTCCTGGAAAGGGAAACCATTTATCCTCACAAGGCACAGGTTGTGCACTGTGCGGAATGTCATCACCCATGTCCCATCCAGCTTTCTTCACCCTCTACGTGATGATGGAGGTCCTGCCTGCTTGTCCTGAATGAGTCAGGGACCATAATGACATTTCCAGAGGCACAGCTGGAGCCTATAGCTCTTTCCAGACACTTCCAAAGACATTATGAGGGCAATCTAGACACATATACTTCTCATAAGCTCCTGTGCAGATCTGAGGCTGAAAGATACAATTTTAAAGGTCAATATTTATAAATAGATGTATAGACCATAAATAAGTACTAGAAAGGACTTTGCAAAATTCTTTTTTCTACATGAGGTGACACAAATTGGCTTGCCCCTGGCAAACAGGACTATGAGAAAGCACAGTGTTGTTCACTGGTGAACTAAAGGTACTGCAAATGAGGTGTTTGGGAGGTAATGCTTGAAACAAAATGTAGGACTCTGGCTGCCTGTGTATTTCATATATTAGCTATTACTGCGTATTACATATATTAGCTAAATGCTGCGTTGGATTGTCTTACACGAGAAGCTTGAAAAACACAGAATCAAAAAGAGAAGGATAAAAAGGGAAAAACAGTCCAGGAGAACAAGCAACAGCCCTTAGCAAGGTTCTCCAGGGGAGAAGGTGTTCTTCAAATAGCATAATCTCGATAGCTGGTATTCAAATTATGCAGGTCTGGATTTTGCTAGATATTGCATGGGTAGGAGGAGGGAAAAGTGCCAGCTGCAGCAAACCATCACCTCACACGTTTCCTGAGGTCCTGCAGTGGTGTAGCTAGCTCTGCTCTTTCCAGCCCTTGGGGTGCTGTGTGCTCTGGTGGTAGAGAAGTTTCCATATTCTTCAAAGCATATGTCCTACATTTTTTCAGGCCTTTCTTTAGTCAGTGTTGATGGTTTATGCTATTCCTGCTTGCTCTAAGTTAAAAAGCAGGCTACATCTAATCTTCGGTGATTTCCACTGTTACAATGTCATTTATGGGCTCTCTATAGATTTTAATGGGCATAGTGACTTCCTTACAGGATGTGATAATAGAGTCCCAGCTATTTTCTTGCAGTGTTTCTCTTCAGGCTAGTTAATAGAGTCATATCCTGGAGGCTTAGAACAGTAGTAACTCCTCTTTGTTCAGCATCCCTCACGTTCCTCTTTCATTTGTATTTAACTGCATCATGTCTTAAATGAAAGACCCTATTAATTCTGTATTTCTACAAGTCTGTAATTCTGATCAGTAGCAAGTTTCCACAGTTTATTTTCCAGAATCTCATATGCCTTGCTAGGTTGACAGTGCCTCTGCCAGATACTCTTATTATGCCTTTGCAACGCACCAGTGGTTTGATGCCCACAACCCTCATTATGATTCTCACCACATGGCAGGGAAGTCTTGGTTCCCACAGCAGGCTGGGCTGCCTTGGTCTCCTACCCCCATGTTTTCTCCTGGATTAGGCTGAGTAGAATGACAGGTAATTCAGTAACCACAGTGCACAGCTGTGGCACACCTCTCTATGAAGAACTGCTCCTGGGTCCACTATGGAGGAACATCAGAGGGAGCATACACTGCCTGCCATCTCTTCCTGCCTAAGTCTCTGCCAGACAGAGAGCACATAGAACGCAAATTGTCTGCATTTACAGCTACAATGGGTGAGAAGCATCACTGCCAGTCTTTGTCCAATACCTACCGCAGAAATCAGATAATTAGATTGGTTTAAGAGCTCAGAGAGAATTTCCATATATAATTTTCTTCTTCTCTTGTCCTATTTTATTTTCCCTATTTTTTTTCCCTCCTCCCCCCTCCTACCTCCCTTCAGTTTCTTAACCTCTGGTCAGGAGATGGGCTCTTGTGCCCCATTCAATAACTGAGACTTGTGAAGGTGTTGGTTTTGACTGTCGCTGACTCAAGTATGAGGGAGTCTGTGTGGGATTTGTGTTTTTCCTGTTCAGTTCAATACTCCAGCTGATCTGAGATATCCCAGGTTTTACTTCACCAGGCCTGTTTGCTGATCTGGAGTTACATTGAAAGGCTTCTCTGAACAACAATAGGTTATTTAGATGTAAATGTAACCGAATCCTTCTTAGACTCCAAATATTGTAGTTTAAAGCAAACCTGATTGACGTTTATGTTTTTATATTAAAATATTACTATAGGAAAATTTGCTATGGCAAACCCTGTAATTCTTACCAAAATGCTTCTCTGAAAGGCTTTAAAGAGAGAAAAGCTCCGAATATTTACTTGGCAAATGGATATGTCAGCATCATTGCAAGGTCCTGTTGGTGCTGATTTAACTCTAGTTGCCACAGTAGACCTTCAGAGATCCTGATGATGATGCAGCACACCAACAGTGAGCACATTCTAGATATGAGCTGCCTGCTGAGGCTGGAAGCTTTAAGAGAGGTTACGGGGGTTTTCTGAGCTGAAGGGTGTCTCAGATCAGCACCTAGCCCATGCAGGCTACAGAATGACTCTAGCTGCTAACAGCCCTCAACTTGGATTGGCCCAGAAGTCAAAGAAAGGAAAGGGCTTAAGCCTGTTACCAGCACTGCAGCATGGCTGCTTTCATTTCATGCACATTCAGAAAACAGAATTAAGTGTATTCTAAAATATTTTCCATTAATTATCCGCAGTAGATTCCTTCTAATCAATTCAAATACCTTAAAACACACACAAATACACTTAATTCAAATACCTTAAAAAGAAAAAAAAAAAAAAAGGAAACCAAGTCTAAATGTTCTATAACTGTTAGCTCTGTAACTGTTAGCTTTTTGTGCCACTTTCTATTTGTAATCAAGGCAAAGAGAGAAAATCTTGGGGTGTATCTTCATTTGGTCATCAGGACTGGTAATCCCATTTTGAATAAAGCTCTGTGAGGATTGTCCCTTTTCTACTATGCACCAGCTTAGTTGCAAGTATTCCTTAGATTTTGACTTTTGCTCTCTATTTAGATTGTGGAGAGGCATATTAAAAATAGGGAAAGCATGGTCTTCTTATAAAGTTTTGATCCCAGGTGGCAGGCCAGGCTGCATCCTCTTTAGCATCCTCCTTAGCAGGTTTATTTTCCTGTATCAGTGTGTTTAAGGTTTTATTTGCTCTTCAGGAGGAACTTGACTTTTCAACAGTTTGAAGTAACTACGATATAAACAACTTTTGGCAGACAGATGCTGGCACAAAAACTTTAAAGTTAACAAGATAATATAGAAAAAAGGTAGGAAAGAAAGGAGAAGAGGTACAATTCAAAAATATGAAAGTATGGAACAGAACCACAGGGAGATCAGACACCTGTCCAAAATTGCCCACAAAGTATGTCAGAATCAGAAATGAAATCCAGGTCTTGCCCATACCTTAGAATATGATTTTATTGGGGTGACATCTGCCTGCACCGAATGTTGCGTATGTCCCAGATAACACTTTCTGGGAGGTATGTTCACTTGAAAGTGAAATCTTGCGTCCTTTCTCCATATATTCTAAAAGACAACTGTTAAGCAGGCTGTATTTCAATCACAAGCTTGCTGCTGTTCACAAAACAGCTTAGGCTGTCCTCTCGTAGTTTATGATGTCAGCAGGCTCCCTGATTGAAATACAGCCTTGAAATCCACTCCTTTCTTCCAGACTCCAGTATGTATTATTCTTGTAGTTTTTAAAGACAGCTGTGTGAATTAGTGAACTGATCTGAGAATCAAGGTTGGCCAAGAGTGTCATTTGTAAGTCATGTAGATGACCTCATAAAAACTGCAAAGAATGCTTACAGCTTGCTTGTAAAACAAATCTATTCCTTAATAACTCAAAATGCCCACGTAATTCAGCACACATTTTAACCCAAGTGATTGTTTCATAAGAGAAGATGAAAATTTCCCATGAAAAAAACATTTAACTGGTACAGGCAACAATAAACTTTAATTGATATTTCACAGTGTGTACAAGTTTGCTCTCCAGGGAGTGTAGAATATCATTTTTGCACCTGCACTCTAACTGCAGTCTTATAGTATTTCAGCCATTAAACATTTTTCATTAAAGCACTTCATATAGAATTAGTATAATCTGATTTTAACAAAAGTATTCTATATATAGGTTTTTCACACCATATTAATGTAGAGCTGTTAGAACTGGAGAAGCAGTTTTGTGCAGGCAAACCCCAGGTTTCAATCCACAGGCAGTAATAAGGGTGGTCTGTACCCAGAGCACCATATTTGTAAAACATATTTATGGTAATGTACTTGACTGTATCAGAGAAGAAAGGTATTTCTAATAAATTAGGGTTTTTCCACATAAATTGCTTTTTTGCACTAGATTTCCCCAAAGAAATTGGAGAATCTAGTGAAATAGCAGTTTATGGTATAGCACAATGGTATCACATTCTTTACAACTTCCATCCTCGGCAGTCATAAAACCTAACAGTAGAAAGAGTGTTTGGATATTGGGCAGCAGAGGGAATATTTTTGGATGGCTATAACTTAACAAATCTGCAGAAATATTTGTCTTATGGTTTGTATTTTATAGCTGTTATCTAGCTGGCAATCAGAGGTGAACAGCTGTGCAGTTTTAAGATGTATGATTTTAAAACAATGAGCTGGAGGCCTTGCTAAATGGTTCAAATTAGATGTGGGTAGTAGCAAACATCACAGGATTTTTCACCTTGTGCTTGAGACAGAGATTGAAGCTGAAAGTGCTTTGCAAATTCAGTGGAGGCAGCACCTCCTTAGTCATTTGTAAGAGACCCCTGAGAATAACTGCAGGTTTCCTTGAAAATATTTTCTGGGATTCTGTGAATCTTTTATGTGCACCATTTCCTTCGGATAGTTCTCACAGGCCATCACCTCCCAAAAATTTCCTCTGCAGAAAAGCTGAACTTCATGGGCATTGCTCTCCATACATTTGAGAATGATTTTACTGCTCAAGAAAAGGGGTTACCTGAAAAATGGAGAAAATAAGACATGTAGAAACACGAAGGGATACAAATCTGTTTCACAAAAGCCACTAAATGACTAAGTTTCCAGCACACACATTTGCACGGGGCTGCAGGGAATGGTGGTTTGCCTATGCCTGTGATGAAAACATGAGACACGGTTTGTGTTTATTAGAAGTAGAGGGAGCCATGGTTGTTTTGTATAAAAATAACTCTCTCCATACCCTACAGACTTACAGAGGAGGCATACGGAGGTGTGACTGATTGACTTTGTGATAACCAGCTTCAGACCACACACTGGAATAGCTTTAGTCCAGTTTAGGCTTTTTTTATCCATAAGGCAAACATAAAATATATTTTAGGATTCAGAACTGCCCAGCAAACAGTATACAAACACTAGAACAAAAAATCTGGGAGGATGATGGGGCACAATTTCACACCTGAACATTCCTTACATGTCTTTCTTCAGAGAACACTACCTTGCTCATGACATGTCATATCATGTCATATCATATCATATGATATCATATCAATCATATCATCATATCTTGCAGCACTAATGGTGTTCAGATAATTAAGGTATTCTCCCTTCCATTGTCCCAAAGCAGGTGTTTACATTCACAGCTACAGAGATGATGAGTGAGCTCTTTTTTGATCTGGATTTAGCACCAGGTAAACTGCTTAAACTTTACAACTTTACAACTTTCAGGTGATCTTCCAAAACGCTTTGAGCTAAAGATATCCACCGCACAGAAGAATGGGCTTAAACAGCCTATGGGGTTGCACGAGAAAGTGTTAGCTGTGCTCTTGCTGTCAGTATTCTGTCCCTGCTCATGTGAATACTAAGCAGTCTCTTCCTTCACTGTGAGTCTCCTCCATGTGCACGGGTCAAGATTTTAAGGTATTTTTACATACTCTGACTAGCTATTTATCTTTCAGGAACAGTTATACCAGGTCATATTAGATTTTTCATAATGACTGTCTGTCTTAGCTGAGTTTTAACTGGTATGTTACAGTGACCTTGCTAGAAACGTTAATGATCTATTCAACATGATAGATAGGTAGAGCTTAGGAGACTGCTCATCTGACCTGAGCTGGCAACCACAGGGCTAGGCTATGCTTCAAAGAAATCCCAGGTCTTTTAACTGTACACCACCAGTACAATCCCACGCTGATCATTTCACTGTCCAAGAGTTGCTGGTTTCCTCCGCATGTGTTTGGCAGGCTAACAGAAACATAACATAGTTGTGAGATTTTTTTCTTATGTTGACCCATCTTTCCCCATGCAGGACGAGGTGAGGTTAGGTTTCTGAGGCTCATCCAAACAAGGTCTCCGGGTTTGAAAAGTGATGCACGTGCAGCTAATAATGGCTGTTGGGGGAGGAGAACGTACAGAGCCTGCCAGGGGCCCAAGGCAATGCAGTTCACAGGCTGCAGCCAGAGCAAGGTGTGAGGTACAGCAGTTCTCCCCGAGTCTGTCACTACAATCTAGCTAAACAGCTGAAGTGGTGATGAGATCAGATACAGTTCAGAAGAGAGGCAATTGCACGTGATTGTGTAAGGCTGGTTGTTGAGTGATGCTTGTCCTGTAATATATTTGAAGATAATATACCCTCAGAGAACAGCGAGGGAAAACATGGGGACAGAACTGAGCTGGGGCATAAAGCACTTCTGATGTTGGCTCAAGGAAAGGGTTCCTAATTTGTTAGGAACAAATAGCCTTGAACACTGCCAAGGATGCAGCACTCACAACCTCCCTGGGCAACCCATTCCAGTGCCTCACCACCCTAACAGGAAAGAATTTCCTCCTTATATTCACTCTAAACTTCCCCTGTTTAAGTTTTAACCCATTACCCCTTGTCCTGTCACTACAGTCCCTGACAAAGAGTCCCTCCCCAGCATCCCTATAGGCCCCCTTCAGACACTGGAAGGCTGCTATGAGGTCTAAAGAGGGTTAAGGAGGGTTTAAGAGGGTTCTAGTACCTGAGGGCGCAGGCAATAACCCTCTTATAAGCATCACTTATAAGGAAAGAAAATTCACTGCTCATAGATGTTTCAAACATCAAAAACCATAAATCTTGTCTAGGAGGCAGACCATACCAGGTGAATTTGACCAGTGGTTCAGCCTGTGGGAGCCTTTAGGAGGTGTTAAATTTGGAGAGTTTTGTTTTGTTTTGTTTTGTCTTGTTTTGTTTTGTTTTTCCATCTCACAACAGCAGATGAAACTGCTCCCCCAGAACACCACTGTGAAAATAAAATGTACAAGAAAAGTTCTAAATCTTGCTACTGTTTATTAGTTCTTGGTCAGATAATAGCTACTTCTGGGTAAAGCTCAAAGACTATGTTCCGTGGGCAAGCTCAAACGCAGCTCAAACCAACATAATAGCCATGGCAGCAAAACGGGATAGAGGATACTTAGTTGTATTGCTTGATCTTTAGCAAATCACTGTCCTGTCTCTGCTATTGCTCTGACATCAGTCTGCTTCGCCCAGGTAGACTGGCAATCAGGGGAGATGACAGATCTCCAAGGCTGGAGTGGTATCTCACTGTCAGTCTGCATAGCAGGTAGAGCACAGAGAAGTTCTGATTTCTGCTGACACATCTCAACACTGCTGCCATGTAAATGCCCATTTGTCAGTAAAGACTTCTATGGAGACTGCTGTGGAAAATTTGAATTCAGAGAAGTTGAAGGCTGATGGCTAAACTGCCTTGACTTCAATGGAGTAAGGATCTTAAAATTTCATTCTAAATTGGGGAAAAGGTTTCAAAAGAAATTTGCCTTTTTTTTTAACATAGGTTAAATCTTAGATCATGCTCCAAAGTAGATATTCCTGTGTGCAAGTCTGACTCTCTCTAGTTATTGGCTTTTATGCCACAAACAGCTGTATTATCTTTTAGATGCTATTGTGAAGACAGACCAGCAGACTGCTCTCTTACCATGCTCATGTACAGTCTTGAACTTAATTTGCAAGGGCTAATAATTAGTGAGCAGTAATAGTATATTGCTGATGTAGGATGATCTGCCTGGTAGTAAAAGAACAACAAAAATCTAAGAAGAAAATAGTGTGTTCATAACAAACCGTTTTCTTTTTTACTTGGAACACTTTTAATTGCACTTCTTATGCATCTAGAGCAACTTCATTATAATGCTTGAAACTGAATTGATTCTGTACTTATTCCCATATTTCAAATGTTAATTTTTCTTGATTATGTGTGAAATTAGTTTAGCTATGGTGTAATCAATCAGTTCTGTCCATTTGTACAGTTCACATCTGTGATGGTAGCCGCTTTCATAAATAAGACACAGTAAATTCCATAATCTGTGAAATAATTTTAGCCCAAATGAGCATTTTGTGCCCCTCTTTCATGGAGATTGTTTAAAACAGGACACACATGTTTCAATAGTAACTGTACCCTTTCTGAGAGAGTGAAGTTTTGCATACTCTCTTAAATCAATCATTCTTGCATATTTGAATAAGGCTGGGTACAGCAAGCTGAGCAGCTAATTTAAGGCCAGTTATTTCTTTTCTCAGGATTGGGAACTTACATTTTCCCCTCTACCTGACCAGCCATTATTTTTTTGGCTTTGGCCACAAGTTCCTGTAACATTCCTTACAGAAACACAGCTGCTATCTATTGAAATACAAGTCATTGTTCATGGATTGCATTTATGATCTACCTTACCGGTGAGATACATAATAGTATCTGCCACATGTGAAAACAATTATAATGTTTTGTACAGAAGAAATGCCTTCAAGTGTCTGCTTGGCTAACTAAGACCCGTTCAGTTGTATATTTGGGAGCAAAGCTGTATTTTCATAAAAATAGCTGCTGATTCTTTCTAATGAGCCAATAAGAATTTTAACAATGTGTACAAACGGCCTTTCTGCCATCCTGGATTCCTCACTACAGCCACTTTTGTCCATACTATGTTGCTGGCTTTCAGCTAGCATAGTTCTACTAATTCCAGGAAGGTATGGGGACCTCATAGCAGCCTTCCAGTATCTGAAGGGGGCCTATAGGGATGCTGGAGAGGGACTCTTCGTCAGGGACTGTAGTGACAAGACAAGGGGTAACGGGTTAAAACTTAAACAGGGGAAGTTTAGATTGGATATAAGGAGGAAATTCTTTCCTGTTAGGGTGATGAGACACTGGAATGGGTTGCCCAGGGAGGTTGTGAGTGCTCCATCACTGGCGGTGTTCAAGGCCAGGTTGGATGAAGCCTTGTGTTGGATGGTTTAGTGTGAGGTGTCCCTGCCCATGGCAGGGGGGTAGGAACTAGATGATCTTGAGGTCCTTCCCAACCCTGACTATTCTATGATTCTCTATCAACTTATTCCACCTACAAATCTGGACTCTAATAATCAGGTTATGTTTTCTACTTAAAATATGAGATTTTTTTTTCTGCCCTTGCCTCAGGTTTCATATATATCGCTCTCAAAAGATGGGCTTTCCATTCCTGATGTGGTTTTGATGAAAGCTACTTGTCAAACTCTGATCTCGTTTTCTCATGTTTCTCAAATTTTTCAGTCTTCAGATTTATTCACAGGCTCTCCTATAACTAGCTACATCATTTTAAAATGTCAGAAAAAAAAATCTAAAATATTTCTTCCTCCATTAGCAGAAATTCTTTGCTCAAGCCCTGTTTCAAATTCACAGGGACTGTTCATGTAATACTTCTTGTATTCAGTGTAAGAAAGAGCAAGAGGTTTAGTTCTCTACCCTCCCTTGCTTTTTTGAAAAGAAATATGCCATAATAGCATTTTTAGGGATCTTTTGCTCAATGCTGTGTAAATCACCTCAATCTTTTTAATAGGATTTTGATCACATAACTTAATACCAGAGAACAGCTCTCCTGTGTTGAATGTGAGTAGGTCAAGGCTTTACATTTTAATGTGTCCTTTATACTTATTCTGCTCTTCTACTGTAATGATTCAGGGCATTAATATGTCATGTTACCACCTAACCAAGTGTATGAGAACAGCTTTGTGGGGTTGATATTTTCTATTATTCCACGAATCAGCCTAAAAGAGCTTGCCACAGATACTGCCAAATTCCCTTACAGTGACTTGGATTTAGATTCTCTTGGACTTCAACCTGCAGAGTGTTGAGGAGCTTAGAACACCAATGGGAGCCCACTGTCTATCAGAAGTCACCAAAATGAGGCTTTTGTTTACTCCTGTGACAAAGCTGTGTGTTAGATTTAGTACTGGGGGTTTTCAGGTTTCTGTCTAGTATCTATATCTTCAGTAATGACATAAAAAACTTTACTGCCCATAAAAGTATCATGAGAAGGAAATATTTCTCACAACAATAATATATATTAGACATGTGCTTATACATTAATAAAGATTAAAGGTATATCAGAAATTTATTGTGTATATTTTTAAAGCTTGTTAAGCAAGCAAACTGCATATCCCTGGATGTGTCTCACTGAGTTACCCAAGGAGGACAACAATGAGAAGGAAACACGCACTGCCTATATTGAAAAAGATTTTTTGTTAATTAAAATAACACCGAATCCTCATTTTGTCAGAAACATTCAGTTTCCATGACAAATAACTACATGTGCACCTGCAGGGGCAGGAAGTTTTCAAAACTGGCTTCTCAAGTTAGTGATGCAGCTTTTCATTTTTTTAACTAAATACTAACATCTGCCAAAGATCACGGAAGGCATCAGTGTATTACAGATCTCACTGTTCTGAGGCACAGCACTTAATTTTCCCTTGGGTAGACAAAACAAACAATGGATAAATACTGTAGTATCAAATGTCTTCAAACTATCAGAGTTGTGACTGCAGGCTTCTACTTCAGAAGTGAAAAGAAAAGAGAATTAATAATTGTGGCAACAGATTTTTAATAGCTGGGGAGCTGGCAATGACAGGTTAATGCCACTGCTGGTAGCATCTTACGAGGGCTTTTTGAGAAGAAAAACTGAATTTGAAGAGCTTGGTTTAGAATATTCAAAGTCAGAGTTATTAAAATTATTATTTAATGAGCGTTTGTGTCATTTTATAGCTAAATTAGAAGTATCTTACCTACTGCCTTACCCTGACAGTAACAATATGCTGGACATATGTGCAACAGCTTGCTGCTGCACTGCAGTTCCAGATGAAGTCTGGCATACAAATGAACTTGTGACACTGCTGCCATTTTAGTGCACAGTTGCTGCTGTATCTGCGAAGCAGATTCCTCAGGGAAACAAACAGCCTTAGTTTATCCTTAAATTCAGGGTCCTGGATTCTCTGGAGATAAATATTCTAAATTAAGGCTGAGGAGCCACATGACTGTTTCCATAACAGTAAATAATTTTTTAGCAGGCGGTACTTTCAAGCTAAGTCAGCCAACTTCTATATAAGAAAGGCAAAAATCTATTTTAAATAACAATATGCATACTTTAAAAAGTCATGTTTGGTTTTTTCAGATGTTCATACAGTGAGGGTGGAAAAAAAAATATGGGGAATGCCTGGAATCTCCAGTAGCTCCATTTTCAAATAGGCAGAGAAAAAGTAAAAGAAAAAACCCTACATAAATTAAATATTTATTGTGTATTCTCAGTCAGCAAATACATCTCTTTCAAGTTTGAAAGAAGCTTTTCTTCTTTTTTTTTAAGCACAAAAAATGTTATTTTAAAGTGAATGCCTTTCTTTAGCAGTTGTTTTTGTACCGGAGTGACTTACAGTGGTTTGAAAGTTAAAAGTTCCATCTTGGCAGTAGCTCTGAGTAAGGAAAGAGTGTGCTGTCTCCTCAAGAAAATACTGATAGTAAATTAAAAGGGGAAAGACAGTCTTATACCAAGAATCACCGTCGGTGTGTGAAATCTGGGAAGGTAGATACAGTTTCTTTCCTGATCTTGACCATTTGTCCCACAGGTAGGCACTGTCCTACCCAGTTTGTCGGAAGGAGAACGGTGACTCTTGCTGAGAGCCTGGCTGGGATGCCCTCACTCTTCTTGCCCTGCAGTGATGACCTGTGCAATGTTGAGCTTGTACTTTCATTTGCTACCTCTTGTCCATGCAGTCCAAGACAAAACCTAGCCCAAAGCTGTGAACATCAGCAAGTAGCTTGTTATTTATTCTTTGTGAAGAGACCAAGCATCAGTGCTTAACAGCTCTCCGGATGCTGACCTGTCTCAATCAGTAGGAAATAGCTATTCCCATAAAACCTTTCTCTTCACACAGTGTGCAAATTTTCTGAATCATCACTTTGCTCAGTTTTGGCTGATGAGAGGACTGAACCCCACATCAAAGCAAATGCATAATATGAGGCAGTGTTGCTGCTTCTCTCAAATAGTGCCAAGCTGCTTCACCCCAAAGGCCACGGAAGCCGTAAGAAGAAAGTTATTTGCTAGGCCTAACGGGTTAATCTGTCTCAGTAGAGGCATTTGGGTGCAAGAGGACCCAAATAACCACTCATTCCTAAGTGGTTATAAAAATCTTTAAAGGACTAAATGAGATGAACTGATGAGTGTTCTCAGAATTTGCATGAGGGTATACAAAGATGGGTTGCTGCATCAGGACAGCTGTATAAAGGTCTTTGGACTAGGCTGTTGACAGAGTACGAAGGAAATAAAGCTGCACCCTACTGTATGCTCTTTCCCTTACCTTCAAATTTGGATGACAAGATGATAATAGTTTCCTAGGTGGTTTTTATTGTTTTGAGACAATTTTACCCAAATCTCTGAAGTTTAGGAGGCTCTTGACTGCATTCTCCAGTCTGCTTAAAGTAAAGAATATTTTTTTAAATCTTAGATGTTATTTTGACTCAATATCTTTTATTATGTTGTAAACATGCTTCCTTACAGGCCAATATACATGGAAACTAATGGCGAAGTTAAGAACAGAAACTTCTTTAGCTCCATGCCAGTGCTCTACCCAATACAGACATTCCCTTAACTTTGAGCAGGGATTTGCTGTTGTTTTGCTTTGTGCTCATCCTGAAAACAAGGATGAATTTGTATCTGCAAAGACAGTCTGCCTTTTTTGCAAGAAACAATTTGAGCTGAGTGGGAAAGCGAGCCATTCTTGCCATTATAATGGCATGTGGGATGCTGATACTAAACTGCAGACTACAGCTTGCCTTTGTAAATTCCCACAGAGAGTCTCTTCCTGGCATGAAAGACGCTTGTAATGGAAACAGCACAATTAAAATGGGACTTTCAGATCTGCCCTGCTCTGGTACATCTTCTGCTTTTTTGAAGCAAAAAGAAATTTTACCACTGACTTCAGTGAGGGCCTGGATGCTTTTAAAACTGCTGCTTTTTCATGGCCTCATTTGCTCCAACTAAAACTTTAAAAGAGCTGTATGGAGTTCTTCGCGTTAAGCAGTCTTTTCCTCCATGCCTATTAAAAGAGTAAAGATGTTTTCTTTGGCCAAGAAATTCTTGTTTTTACTTCTGTGCTTTCATATGCTTTAGAGGTCAGTTGAGGCTGGCTTGTCTGAGCTCACAAGAAATTTTTGATTAATTAGCAGAACCTTATTTCAAGATGTTGCTAATAACTGGTAAGGACAGATTGAATCTTTTTAAAGGAAAAACCACTACTCAGATAAAACCAGAAACGTTTACCTTTCTTCACTGAAAGATAAATCTAGACACATAAGCAAAGCAAAGAAAGAAACATTTATGTCCTCATTTATGTTAGCTTACAAATCTAAAAGATCAAAGAACTTTCAAATAATTTAAAAAATCTCTGTAGCAATTTGGTTTTATCTGATGTTTCTGCCATTCCAGTATTTTAGCCTCTGTGAAATACTATGATAATCATAATTACAATGTGAAATAAATTTTCAACAGATTCTGATGAGAAACAGGTAAACTTCTAAACTTCCTGTGTCATGGAGGAATTTTGGTTTGATTATCCAGCTCTATTTCCTACACCAGCTTAAATCCTTATGCTGATGCTGCTATAGCTTCTCAAGATCAGCTCTTCACACTCAGTCCACTTTAATAGATCTTAATTTTTTTGTGTGAAGCTCAAAAATAGTTATGCCATTTAAAAGAAAAAAGAAATCATAGAAACTAACTGAGAGACCTTTGGTCCTGGCTCTCTCCAGGCCTTTTTGAAATCCCATAATTTTAAGAGATTTATAGTCTAAGACTCTATAAAATATAACAGCAGTTTTGTAAACTTGATGGATTTGGTATGTATAAGACAAATAATGATCACATTGAAAATGTTGACATTTACCATCTGAGGGAGCTTGCTTTACTATTTCTTCCTCTGCCTAATACAACAGTGGTGGGAACTCTATGCTAAATATGAATATTCATGATTGCTGATAGAGATAAATTGGAAATGATACAAAATGTGCAGACTGCTTCTCAGCATTGCAATATGGAGGCAGCTTGAAAGCAAAATATCACAGAATCATAGAATGGTTAGGGTTGGAAAGGACCTCAAGATCATCTAGTTCCAACCCCCCTGCCATGGGCAGGGACACCTCACACTAAACCATCCCACACAAGGCTTCATCCAACCTGGCCTTGAACACCGCCAGGGATGGAGCACTCACAACCTCCCTGGGCAACCCATTCCAGTGCCTCACCACCCTAACAGGAAAGAATTTCCTCCTTATATCCAATCTAAACTTCCCCTGTTTAAGTTTTAACCCGTTACCCCTTGTCCTGTCACTACAATCCCTGACAAAGAGTCCCTCCCCAGCATCCCTATAGGCCCCCTTCAGATACTGGAAGGCTGCTATGAGGTCTCCACGCAGCCTTCTCTTCTTCAGGCTGAACAGCCCCAACTTTCTCAGCCTATCTTCATATCTGTGAATCCTTGGGTCTAATGACCTAGTGGACTCCAGTAGCATTCTTGGAAATATTGCTATCCAGACAGGGTTCTTCCGACACTTGCACGCAGCCCAGGAAGATGATGACTGGAAGGAATTAGGTCCCAGAAACATCCTCCCTTGCAGCAGTAGGAGACTGATCTTGCAGGATACATATTTGTGATCCTATGTGATAGCTACTGCAACTGTGTGAGTCTCAGATTCTCTCTCCTTGCTGCTTGGAGGTGTGAGTAGTCTTCCCAAACTTGCTTTCTGCCACCATGCCATGCTCCTACTTGCCTCACCCAAACTGTGCATGCTTATCGATGCTGAGCAGCAACTTACTCTAAGTGTGGCGTTATTTACCACCGTGATCAAAGGTTTTAGGATACTATTATCTGTCCTGTGAGAATTATGACCCTATAACACTGATGAATAAGCACATCCAGTCCTACAGCTTATTTCCAGACATTCTTCTGGGAGTGTGGAGGAAAATAGAGATGTCCAAGATAAGCAGTTTGTGGGAAAACAGCAATTTTATTAATAACTCAAAATATTCCTTATATGAATGCAAATGAGACTTAGTCTACCCTCACAAAGTCTACATTCAATACTTCATTTAAATCAGGTTTGACCTGCCTGCACATGTGCTTTTAAAGACAGAAATCTGCATTCCCTTAAAAGCCTTAGTCCCACTACACAGAAATTTATTCCATCAGAAAGCCATTCCCCCACCCTGCTACTTTCCCTCCTTTTAGGATGTGATTCAGTTTGTACTTACAGGGCTGGTTTAGCTGAGATTAGCACAGTGTTTTATACAACAATTCATATCCTATAACACAAATATTTTCTTTGTATCTGTAGCATACAAGGGATTTCTCTTCTATATGAAGTCCCAATAACACTAGAAGTGTGCTGTCCTCCAGTTTCTACCATCAAACACCAGAGAGAATACACAACACGTTGAGAAGCACTAAAGAGGTAAGAATATTGCTCTTTTACTTTCTTATATTACTTGTTCACTGCTTTGGGTATCATGAATTCCTGGACAAATATACAGAAAATCTTCTTCCAGAAAGCCCCTTTTCAATCTTGCCAGCACTTCACTCTCCTCGCAGTTCTCAAGCCCAGCTTGATTCTTATTCCAGTTGATATTCCTTTTCTTACAGCATTCTTACACTGCTCCAAAGCACACCTGTGTAGTGAGTGAATAAAAAGGGTAGAAGCTCTGCAGAGCTTCCCAGAACACATGCACCACAGTGATGAAATGCTGACAAGAGCACAGTGTTATCATTTCCTCTGCCCTTCCGTGAAGCCTTATAATAACTATCAGCTCCATTACTATGATGTAAGCATGGAGGTAGTTGATACATATCAAGGTTACTCCACTTTTCACATTATCATCTGCTTCTGTTATCTTGCGACAGCTTCTTCTTTCACTTAGACTGGTGTAAATTGAGAGATATTTCTATTTTATAGTAGTGTAACCAAGTAAAGATTGACATTTCTCATGCCTAGTTTGACTAATTCACGAAGTTTGTCATGCTTCTGCTAATGCCAAGGAATCTTGTGGACCCATATTAGGTCATCCACAGCCATCACTATGGGTAGCACAAGCATGCTTGCAACTAGCTACCACTGCAAATCTTATCTGTCTTATTTGTCTGATGCCAGAGGAGGAACAGCTCCAAGCTGGGATGGCCTCCAAGTGGGGGAAACTTGATGGATACAGCACAGGCTCCTGTTCCTTCACAGCACTGTATGCACAGCAAAGGGGGCTTTCTCTCTTTCCTGCGTCTCTAGTTATATTCCTTATTCAGGACCAGTTACACCTACAGTTTCAACAGTACCTTGAGCAGACAGGGTGCTGCATGTTGTCACCCCAGATCAAGAGGCAACAAATTTCACCTTCTTCATGTCCTTTGTATCTTCTCTGGAAAGATGGATTACTTAAAGGCACAACGGCAAGTCAGTGTCTTTCCACAGACCCTGGGGGCCTCAAATCTCCCTGTGTTCGACTTTTTGTCATCTGCGGGTACCACTGTCCATCTTGGATATCACTTTACTCGGTCAATTAGTCCCATTGACTGAAAGGGACTAGTGCTAGTTATGCTCAGCACAGGAAAAGTCTCTGGCCATGTACAGCCGTGTAATTTCAGCACTTCTCAGTACTTTCCCTACATATTAAACTTTAATTACCTCAGTGTGGCAAGAGTTCAAGTCTACTAGCTTTTGCTAAGTTTCTGAATGTTAATGTCCATTTTCAGCTCTGGTACAGAGGAAAATGTCTGGTTAAAAATGATACTATTTTGCAGTTGTAATTTCTAATGCATCAGACACTATCCGTTTTTCTCAGCAGCTTTTTTTCTTTGCTCATTCTTTCCTGTTTCATTAAGACAATTTTCAATATCAATTTTGTGGTGGTTTTTATGACAGTCACCTGAGATGAAATTTTGCAAATTTACAAACATGAACTCCAAACTGTACCCAGGGGTCTCGTTTGTCTGCATATAAATTCTACAAATACTTTGTAAAAGCACAAAAATTATTGGAGTTGCACATGTGTCATTTATTGTGAGGGAGCTAGTAGGCGAGCTAAGAGAGGGCCACATACAGGCATGAAATCTGTCCCTGCTGTGATTTTCCCCTTAAATAAAATACATGCTGAGTTCCATAAATCACTTGTAGGATCTTGTATAACAAGTGGTATATGTTACATCAGAGGCCTGCTAGGCAAGGTGAAGACAAAATGAGCAACACCATGATGAAATTAGCAATTAAATCTAGAGCCACCCTTTTAAAAGCGTTTCTTGTGAGGTTGCTTAGTCCTAGTCAGATTAGCAGGTAAAGAAACACATTAATACATGTGCTTTCATGAAAGAATGGAAAGTATGTAAGTGATTTAATTTAAATCCACAAAAGCTAAGGAAATAAAGTCTTAAGTCAAATGAGCAGCTCTGGCTATAAAGCTGGAATCCAGATCTGGATCTGAACTGCCCCAGCTGAAAGGATTTTGGCACTCAGGTGATTTTGATTTGATACATGTCCTGAAGTGAAATTTTCTGCTCCATTTAGGTACACAGCTGGATTTAAACCTACACTCAGACATGCAACTCATGGCCATTTTTATTATTAAACCTAATGGTCTGTGATGATTTTTCATTTATAAATTATTGTCACTACTCATTATGTTGCCTCTAACAGATTCTTTTTGCAGGTTGAATCATGGCGATATATATACATATATAATAAAATCTTCTATTGTCATCCAAAATTTGGCATAAAAGTAGAGATATAGTAAACATTTGTCTTCCTTTTTCTAGGGATCCTCAACAATCTTTTGGATTCCATATTCCAACAATTGCGATAATTTGTGCTTCCTTGTAATATCTATTATCAGGTAGGGCCAATATAGAAGACATGGCAGTGTAAAGGGCTGCCAAGCAGTTACTAAGTCATTCTGAATTCTTAGGTAAGAAAGCTCTGTTGTGAATTTTTTTGTGAAAATCCGAATGACTAAAGCAAAAATATAAACATAAGTTGTCTACAGTATACTTCATTAAATAACAGGTAAATGAGAATCTTTTCCTAATAGCATTTTTACCATTAAATATTGTTCCAAGCATCCAATCCACACCATTCTATAGTTCTCTTACTCCATGGCATCTGTATGTAGAGATTTTAAGCAGAGCTCTTTGGGCTGGAGATGGAAAGCATCAGGGCCAATGGGAACGAATTGGCCTGTGTTAAAGTTTGCCAGGGTTCTCTTTCCTTTTCTAATTTCCTGCCCATTTTATATCTTAAAGTAGTTGATATGGCTCGTACACTCAGTAGACCATCCAAATATCTATGTGCCTATCTGTGCAGCTCCCAGTGACAAATTTCAATCTGACACAAACTTTTAATTCCAAGCTCTAAGCAGACTAGAGCACCTTCATGCACTAGAGAGAAGTAAAACATCAGGGAGCATATATACTTAAATTTGTTGATGTACACAATAATTTTAACCGCAGCATCACTGTGTGATACAATACAATAATGGAAGCTCCAAGAAATGCTTGGACTGGGAGCTTACCGGATCTCCCAGTCTGTAAATGCTCTCTTGGTCTCTTCTCCCTGCTTTCAGTGGTCCCTCGGAGTATTTCTACTGTGAGTGAAGACAGAATCAGGAAGAGTCATAAACTTCATTTCTTGTTTGACTGACATTCAGGAATCAATAAATTGAAAAGTAATGGACTGGAAAGCAATAGCATTGTATTTTAATTCTGTGCTCTCTGTTTGAAATATGCATAAAGGAATGAGTCAAGCAATGTTCTCAGACTCAAAGTGGCATCAGATTCACTGATATGTACAATAGTCCTCTATTGCCTGGCATGTTTATTTAAGTACTTTAAAACCCTTACTGTTATTTGCAGTTTCAGCTAAATAGTCCTACTCCAGATTTGTGCTCCTGGGGTAAAGGATGGGAACTGATACACTTTCAATCATCCAAATGATGTAAAAGGTTTTTTTTAAATAGAACCACTCTACCACTGAAAAAAAGGAAATCATTATTCGCTTTTTAAATATGCCCTTTAGAAACCCATAGCCTGTTGATGTGACCAGTTCTCAAGAAAAAAAAAAAAAGCATAAACCCCCTCAAAATGTAACTGAGGCACCCAAGCACTGATGACTTGTTACTCGTTAATTATTCCATTTGCTAATGTGGAGTTGGAGGGTGTTCTAATTTTAACGGGGCAGAGTCAAAGGTTACATTACCCTGGTGTGAGTAGACATGGAGCTCCCAGATAGAGTTGCTGGGAGTAGACAGCACTGAAAGGAGCACCTGGCCTGGACTCCCAGCAGTGCATTAGTTAGAAACAGGAGAGAGAAATAATTGCAGCACTAATGAGCCCCAGGTGAAAAGACCATTTAGCTAGACATGGGTCTTTCTTTTTTTTTTTTTTTTTTTGAAAATGTGAATGTTTTGGTTGATGAGACAAATTGTTTGGAATTCCTAATTGTTCACTGCAGTAAAATGTCACTTTTTTGCATAGTAAAACCAGAAAAAACCCTCTAAAACATAGGTTACTGACTACTAAAAACACATATAATGATCGAGGAGAAAAAAATTCCAGACACGTACTGGAAGCCACTTGGTGAGATAAAGCCCTGTATCATATCCTGTGTTTGCTGAGTGTTTATGAGTCGGAGCAGTGCAGTGGGATTCCCTGCGAGCTAAAAATGGCTTATTAAGCATTTACAACACAAATTTTCATATAATTGCTCCTTTTGAAAGTTTGGATACCTCTTTTCCTTTCAACCAAGTCTTTTTTTTAGTATGCCATTAAAAGGTGCTTTTGATAGCCAAAAATATATGTAGTAAATTACTTGTGTGTTGGTGTAGACAGGTTTACTCTGACAAATTGTTAGTCTAATGCACATTTATATGTACAGAGTGAGCTGCTAGCTAAAACCAATGGTTGCTACCCTTTGATATGATTTTATTTTTTTATTGATGATTAATTCTGTATACAAATGTTTTAGAATTGTTAGCAATAAAGAAAGGTAGAACAACAATTATTACAGCAGAAAAGACTCCAATAATAGATTTTCACATCAGCAAAGAAGAAAAACTGTATTTGTGTATCCTTTTCCAGTGTCATGTAGCTTTTGGCAGCTGGGATGGTTCACATTTACTTAAATATAGGGAAGATTTCAATTCTAATCACTGTGGTGCAGAAGTGTATATATCTGTATTAATGCCTCAGCAGTCACAGAATGTCAACTCCATGGTACTGGAGCCATCCAGGTACATCTCTGGAACTGAGGTTGAGATCTGGCCATGGGTTTCTTTTCCAGTTTCCCTAGAGTGAACGATCAAGCCATGGTTAAAAATGGGCATTTGCTTTCAGCTTTTGCAAGGGCCTGACTCTGAATCATTAAAATGTCCCATCCCTGGAAGTGTTCAAGGCCAGGCTGGATGGGGCTTTGAGCAACCTAGTCTAGTGGAAGGTGTCCCTGCCCATGGTAGAGATGCTGAAACTAGATGGTCTTTACAGTCTCTTCCAACCCAAACCGTTCTATGATTCTAAATATTTTCCTGATATTGAAATATTAAATATCTCTCACTATCCACTCTTGCTGGATTAGGGCTAACCATTTGTATTAGTTTAAGTTACGTTAAGAAAAATCTGTTTGACAGACAGTGAAAGGACTAGACATGGAAAGAGATTTCACATTAGCTTGCTCTGAGGCAAACTGTAATTCATGGAATAACTTCACTGTCTGTATTTCTGCACAAAAAGGGAGCTTATTTTGACAATGCATGATTAGCTGCATGGCCATGAAGTACAATATTCAGTACAGGGCTCCAGTTAGCTTGTTGTCATGAGATAGCTGCTTACTGCTGTTGGGATAGGGAGATTTCAAAACTGGTAGCTGTCAACCCCAGTTCTTGATCTATGTCTTTTCAAAGCAGTTATAAGTGGCAATGAACTAATAATGGCAGAACTGACACCTGGACAGTGACAACACACTGCCTACTAGCACAGGGTGTCCCATGTGAAGCCCATTGCTGCTGGTGCAAATGAGGAAATGGAGACTAAGACCCTTAAAATCAGAAATTAAACCTGCATGGGACTGGGTAGAAAGAAATTAAATATTAGAGAATGTCCACAGTGAAAGTCTCCAGTGTGAGATCTGGATCTTTTAATTTAACACCAGATCTAATCAATGTGAATAAGCTCAGGGAAATTCACTTTGTATTCAGCGAGGATAATCCATCATGATTCTTACAATACACTCTATTCATTATGAGTGGTACGAAAACAGACTATACCATTTTTAGATAGAAATATTAGGAAATGCACCTGCTGATAAACCCATCAATTTTAGTGCGCTAGGGAGCTTAAAGGGGCAAAATCAGGGTTATGAACCAACAACAACTTTCTGGTCTTCCCCAGGAGACCAGAAAGGAGAAGAGATACCACACCAAGCTTTAGTAGCTTATCTTAACTATGGTCTGCCTAACCCAAAAACTCAGCTGCTAGACAGCTGTGAAAGATCAAGCTCATTTTTTTTTCTTGACATTGAGTTTAAAGGGTGAATCCAAAGGCCTAACAGACTCATTCCGTTGCCAAAGGTTTTTTTCTGCCAGTTGATATAAGTACGCATAGGATCTTCAGAAATTTCTCATTACCATGATGTTGGTCAGCCAAAATATAATCTGCTCAGCAGCAGAACTGTCACACACTTGCTCAATTTCTGCACCAGATGGATGGGTTCACCATAAATTCTCATCTTGGCCCCTGGACTGGAAATCTCACATAAGAATTGCCTCTTTAAAGGTTTTTGTTTTACGAGGTACTTCATGCCAGTGAGTTTCTAGTTATCTCCTAGCCAGAGCAGAACTGCTTCAATTCACACTGTGTTCTTCCCCATCTTAGCCATACAAAACACCAGTTTGTTTTCCACAACAAGCACTAAGCTATAAGCCTGCATTTTGCTGGCTCTTTACATTCATCTGACCATTTCAGAAAAAATTTGCTTTTCCTAAGAAGGTTTGTCTTTACTTACATCCAGGCTTCAGTCCGTTCCCAGCTTTTATTGTTTAAGTCTTCATCTTTGACTACATTTCAGCTGATGATTTTGTCTCTTTTATAACAATTTTGGATGAAACTTCCAAAATTGAGTCATCTGAATCAGATTTGCCCTTGCTAATTTACTGGCTGCTGCACAGAACTTGTTGATGAAATCTGACTGATTCAGATGTTAACTAGAGGCAAAGTACAAAGCTAAAGAATTCTGGAAACAGGAATTTTATTTTACATAGAAGAATCTTCACACAGATAACCAAAATCTTAGTTAAGATAAATCAGTTCTTAAACACCAATTAAAAAATTATACCAGGATAAGTGTAACCTGGTAAAAGTGGAGTGCTCACATTTAGTCGAAATGAGACCCCAGGGAACCAGCAGCTAAATACATGCATCCTGCTGTGACAGGGAATGTAGGACTTAAACAATGAGATAGGAGATAATACAAAACTAATAGCATTTAATATAAAAATGATCCTATTAGAAGCATGATGAGATTTCGGCACCCCTGGAAATGAGGATATATATATACATAGAGCAATGATATGGTCCTGACTGTAGATTACCTATTGCAAGAAGAATATAGCTGATATTGAAAATGTTCCACTGAAGGGTGACAAAGTGGCTAGCAGCTGGGTAAATGAGCTCAGGCACTAGTTTACATCAGAGGCAGGTTTTGAGTTCTTTAATGTTTAGCTGCACGTATTAAAGTGTGTTGAGCATTTGTAAAATCATTTCAGCATTTTTGGTTTTACAAATTTGAATTTAAATTCAGAATAAACTTTATTACAATAGCTGCTTTTACTTTGTTTTCATTTGTTTATGTATCTTGTACTGCTGTTGATAGGATATTTAACTTAAAATTCACGAAAGTGCTGTAAGCTATAAATGTTAGGGCCCAAATCATGTAAACATTTAATGCAAGTTATTGATATATAGTAAAGGCTGTATCTGACTTAAGTGTGTTTCTTTTAGTGAAAGAAAGGTTTTTCGTAGTAAAAGAAAGTTGATATTTTTCAGCAATGTTAAAACTTATTTTAACTTTAAAAAATGTAATGGAATTTTAACCTAAGTATGCGTATGTGTATGCATGTATATGTGTATGTGCGTACCCAGGACAAATTTTTAGAAACCCAAGTGAGTGCTGATTAGGGGTATCAGAGTGATGTAGCTGTTTTTATCAGCGCATCTTTCTCCAGGTAATATTTGTCACTGGGCTAATGAGCATTGGTGATGTATATCACTAACACTGCTCTTTTCTACATCAAGCTCCTCTGTGCTGCACTGGGGAGACATATCTCACACCACTAAAGGTTACTAATTTCCTTAAAAATCCTGAAGGAAAAGCAAGCCTAGACAAAACATCTGAGCCTTTTATAACTGTGGAATTTTTTTACAGGGAAAGAAAGCCTTGGCTCTGCACACAGCCTAAGTCCATTTATGTCTGAAAGTGTATTTTCCTCATAATGAAGTTAATGAGACCTCAAGGTGGTTTTTTTAATGCCTTCATGAACATTTCAGATATAAATATTATTTATTAAAATCTTTTATTTTAAATCTAAAATGTAACTGACAGTTCAGAAAATGGTTGGATAAACCTGCATGAGAATAAACTGAGGTCATAAAATCAGAAAGTAAAACATTATAATATAAAAACATAATTTCTCAAATGAAAAAAAATTACCTTACTCATACTTATTTTAACTGAGCAGTTAAAACCACTATGATACAGCCTTATTCATGAAGGAAAAGCGATGAATCATTGGGACTTCATAGGCAGGTATTTAACAGTCATTGTCTTGGAGGTACTTGCACAGAAAGTCTTTGATATGTGTCATGATTACAAGTGTCATTACTGTTCTCCCTAACAAGAGTTCACCTAGCAGGAGCAAGCTGAACAATCTTTTTTTCACATTGCTGTAAATAGAAGGGTCAGGCAGAGGGACACAATCTCCCATAAGCATCTCCTTCCCTCCTTAACCTTGCCCCACATTACTGGGAGGTTTACTGCAGCTCTGGTTCTCTTCACACTCAGCACGAGGAGTCGGATGCTCCCAGCGTACATCTTATTATTACTCGGACTTGATTTTGCTGCAGCCACACAGTTAAACCCAGGGAGATAAGATGGGAAATAACTGTGAATATGACAGCTGCAGCCTCTGCTAGGCTGCTCAAATTTCTGGTAACTAAGTCCTGGGGAAGACATTTTTCAGTCACTTGAAAATAGCTGCTACAAACGTGATCCTTTCAATTCATCCATCTAGAAGTCAACTTTTAACATCTTGTTTAAAAATGCTCTTTAAAATTAGTGTCTGTTGAAGGGAACAGGAAAGGTGGAATTGTCTGTGAAACAACAGTATGTGAGCACCAGGACTTAGCCAAACGGCATCTTTTCCAGGGGATGGCTTTAGGCAGGATCCCAGCCCAAACAGAAACCACCAGAGTATGGGGATGAAGAACGTTTTCTTCCAAAACTGACAAGTGCGACTTATGCATAAAGACGAGATTCAGCCATGAATCAGATTACAGTGACTCTTCTTAATCTACCTGAAACAGAGCTTGTTTGAGGGACTTTTGACTGAAGTAGCTAACAGTCACCTGCCTTTGCTGGGAGAAAGTGAGAGTAACTGGCAAAGGATTGTAGGAGGGAGAAGGTCCTGTATTTTCAAGCTTGAACTTTGATTTAGCAGTGCAGGAAGAGCTCTGCACCTTCCGTTTTGCCCCTGATGAGCAGAGTCACAACAAACTTTTCCTACATTATTTTTTACTCTCATTCCTTTAGAACTAGTAAGATAATTAATAGTTCTGAACTCCACAGTGAATGTTTGGCTACTGTAAACACTTTTTAAAGATCATGATGTTAGTCATGCTGTGTTGCACTCTAGTGATTTCACAGTAAATATCCTTGCAGGCGAGTCTGAGAAACATTTGCTCATTGTGTAAGTCAGGAATTTGAGCCCTTTGCAAACACATCTTTTGCTTCCGCATTTATCCTGTGGTAAGAAAAAATATAGAGATGTATTACGGGAGAGGAAGTATTCTGCTAAAAATCTCCTGTATTTGAAAGGGGGGTTGTACAGATGCTTTGCTCCAGAAACTTGTTCTACTTTAATAATTCCCATCTCAAAACATAGAGTAAAGCATATCCTTGGAGGACTGAACTTTCGCAAATATAAACATAAAAAATTAAATCAGTGAGGAAATCCTGATCTCTGGTTATTTATTTTAAAAGGAGTGATAGAAAAACTTATGAAACAATGCAACGATATAGAAGATAATCTTACATTGTTGATGAATGGAGGTACAACCCATGGAAATATTGTATGAATAAAAATACATTGTATATTTAGAAGCTGTTTAGACTTAATTTCCAACAGGTATATGCTAATCTTATAAAAATATACTGAAACTGCTTATACCTTACATCTCAGAAAGAAGACTATTAACCTTTCTTCACTCCTTTACCCTGTTGGTCATCATTCAAATAGTAATTTAATTCTGTCTTTATTGGTTAATTTTATTATTACTTTTAGAAAAGAAAAAGAAAAAAAGAGCTTGGTTTGGCTCAAGAAATTATCCTGAAATTTTACCTGGTTCTAGTTTCAATAGTTAAATGTTGTAAAGTAAATATATTTTTATCACTGCATTTGCCATTCCAAAGAATTCACAGTTAAAGCTGGAATGAATCAGTTTGAAATATAGCAGCTTAGTCTTAAGAGTATTTATAGGGACTGGATGTTTAATATTGCATTTTATGGGCATTAAGTTGTATCTGCAATGCAGTGAGAACCTTTTTTGATAGATGAGAGTGGTCTGTGCCTAGAGTGAATCAACAAACAAATTGAAATGGTTTTGCCATACTGGTTTTTTGATACAAGCATGCAAAGTGCTTTTGATTCCAGCAAATGCAGTGGGGCTCTTCCAGACCCGTAACATCCATGACCTGGGTCTTGCTAGAATGTTTTGAAAATAAATGCATACTGCTAAAAGTCAAATGCCTAATAAAACAAAAACTCCTCAGCCGTGTATAAGGTGGCCATTTTTAAAGTGAACTACCAAGACAAAGATTATCATTTCTTGGCCTTAGTTTTTCGATCCCATGCCAACCTACTCAGCAGCTGTCCTAGGTCTCCAGGATATATGTAGGAAACTTGCATGGAGCAGCTGGACAGTTCAGAAATCTGAGTTATTTTTCCAGGTTTTCAGTTTAAGGTTTTGTGGTCAATGCACTAGGAATATAAAGCATAAAAAGCAACAGTTTACCCTGATGGTCAGCCACAGATTGCAGACACCAAGGCAGGGCTAACAATCAGCAAGTCAATGCATTTTTGCAAAATGACCAAAGACATCTG
This sequence comes from Lathamus discolor, assembly GCF_037157495.1. Lineage (NCBI taxonomy): Eukaryota > Metazoa > Chordata > Aves > Psittaciformes > Psittacidae > Lathamus > Lathamus discolor. The sequence continues at coordinate 126,847,245 of NC_088885.1, read as the reverse complement.
AATTTTGTTCAGCACTTCTTTTCCTCCCCCACTCTAAAATGACAACACTTCACTCTTTGCATCTAATGGGTAGTTCGGTGTTCAAGGCCAGGTTAGACAGAGACTTGGGTGGGATGGTTTAGTGTGAGGTGTCCCTGCCCGTGGCAGGTGGGTTGGAACTAGATGATCTTGAGGTCCTTTCCAACCCTAACTATTCTATGATTCTATAGTTCTGGTTTACTTATTCAAGTCATTTAAAACATCAATGAAAAAAATATCTTGTTACCTAGAATGACCACAAAGCAAATCTAAGCTATGTAATACACAAAAAGTTGTAAGGAGTGTAGGTGTGTGACCTGTGGAGATCTTTGAGAAGATCTGCTATGCTCACTGAGCTTTCCTCTGACTGTGTTCAGGGTCTGCCTGAGTGAAGCAGTTGCAGCAGTGATTCTTCACTAGTGGTGCTCAATCGTTAGCTGTTAGCACAGAATTCATGTATGTGATACTAGTTTTTTATTAAGTTTAATATTCACATAGTTGTCTTCTGCTGGTACTAGCCTTTCCATGCCATGAGGTCACAACGCAATGCACTACAGAAAATAGCTATGAACAAAACTTCTCAGTTTACTCTTATACAAATTTTGTCATTCATAAATGATCAGTACCCTTCTGAGCCTGTAACCCACCAAAACCAAGAACCACAGGTGTGCATGCAACTTTCCTCTGGGAAGAGGATAAGAAAACAAAGTAAGTTTCTGTAGAAGAAAACAAACACAAAACAGCACAAAACAAAACAAAACAAACCAGATTGTTTTTCTTACAGTCCTTCCACAAAGTGTTTAGACTGAAAGACTGACCTCCTGCTGTGCGATATGCTGCCTTCTGGGATATTGGCTCCCTGATCATTCAGACTGAGGATTATCTGGAGTGCCCCATTGCTCCTGTGCAGCTTGCAGACAACATCACCTTGGGAGGAAACTAGAGTCTCATTACAGTGCACGAGCCAGCCCACGGCTTGTATGAAACCAGACTCACCTAAAACTACAAGTGCTCCTAGGTTCTCAACTCTAGGTGTGTATATTTGAATGTCTGCCTGCCCCTCAGTCTCTTAGTTGTCTGCAGGCAGAAGAATTGGAACATGGCACAGTATAGGAAAGAATGGCAGCTTCAAGCATGTGGTCTGTATAAGCTCGGAGCTGCAAGAGTAGAATGCGTTTTTACCTGCATTTGCAAGTCTTATTTAGCGCTTATGTTAATTAATTAATTAATTAGTGCAATATTAAGTCTTATTAGTGCTTACGTTGTGTGTAAGGAAGTACAACACCTCCTCAGAAATTTCTAAGGAGAAACCAAAAGCAGTGTTTCTCAGCCTGCTGTCAAGAAATCATCAGTAACCCATTCAGTATTAGACACATGACAGCCAAGATGATTATAAACATATTTTTACAAACAACAGACTCACATGTGCAAGCTAGCAAGTAGCAAAGGAAACGGAGGGAAATAATAGTAAGAAATGAATAATCTGATTTAGTCTGATTTTTAGGAACTGCTGTAAAGGGCTAAACAACTTCTTACTGGTTTAATCCAAGAAAGGTAGACACTGATTTAATTAACAAATTTACAAGTGGTTCTGGTCCAGAAAGTCCAGACAAAAGGAGATTCAAAGTCTGATGTTAGCCAAGGTCTGGGCAAGTGAATTAGGTCTATATGCACATTGCCTACAATAGAGGCCTAATTTAGGTATATCTGTACATGTAGACAATCCAAATAGAATTCTTATGCATTGACATAGTGTCAAAATACAAAAAGCATAGACTGCTTTGTGTATATGTTTTAATATTTTTATCTGTGTGTATTTGATGTTGCTGATTGACGAGCAAGATATAGACAAACTCCTTCCTGCCAGAAATAGAAACCGATGTATTTGGAATCATAAAAAAAGAACAAGGAAGTATGATGGCTGGGTAGCAGCCTTAAAAATCAAAGTTAGATTAGATGTTAACTGAGTCATTTTCTTTTATTCATTCAGCTCAAATGATACACTTAGTTGTGTGCAAAGCTGAGAAAAAGACATGATCTTTGTCCTAAGGACCTTGCCATATAATAAATGTAATGATGGAAATACAAAGCAAATCTGTCAGCGAAAAATTAATCCAAGCAGGTTTTAAACTCCTTCTATTTCTTTATTTTCACAGAATGGGGGTCTGGTGACCTGGGGATAGAAACTTTCTGAAAAGGAGCTTGAAGGAACACGGTTAGTAGAGTCCCTTCTTGACTGGTGTTATCATGTCAAGAAAAGGAAGAAGAGAAAAACCTCTATTATGTTTGGACAGTAGCCCAGGAATATGTAAGAGGAGGACTCTTATCCCAGAATACACTTCAGGCACAGCCCCTAAATCTCAGTAAGTTGTATCTGGATTCTTATTTTTCTCAGTTGTAAAATAGGCTTAACTTTAAGGCATGACAAAAGCTCATTCATCATCTGCCAAAAAACACTTAGATATTGCATGGCAATAGGAGGGTATAGGCAGAATTATTGGGGTGGTGGATTTTATTAGTGTGCATTTTTGGCCTTTTGTACAGACATGAACCTTCAGCAGAAGCTGAAGCAAGCAATTTTTGCCAATCTAATCAAGAGAATGGCTATGTTTCATTTCCAGGGGCCTGAGGACCACACGTGCTATCATAAAGAATACTACCATTATCCAGACTCTTCCCAGTTCAGTTCTTCAGTTCAACTTCTCTTCAATACCTACTGTAAAAGCAGTCTTCTTAGAGACAAGCCATGAGGGAGACTTACGTGGGTTAGATGATGCTTTCCTACATATATATGTGAGAGCATTTCTGATTCATATATTGCTTTCTATCTACACTTATTAGTCCAAATGAAATCCCTTGAATTGGTGCCTTTATTTCAACAAAGCTCATTATAATGGAAATTTTTAATTCAATTAAATATTTAAAAAAATTAAATGGAATGCTTTACTACATGGTCATCTTTTTCAGACCACCTCCTTTGTGGTGCATAGAGCCACAAATCTAGGTGATCACAGCAATCCCTCCCAGCCTCAAGACTAATAAATCTCAACTAGCACTCCCAAAACTTAAAAGATATTTTGAGATTATTTTGTTAGACTTTTAGTAACTAATTATCTCTCAGAAATACACAGGACTTCTTGTTTGGTTTCTGAATAAACACAGATATATTGGTTTATCAGAAGTAAAATCTTATATGGCAGCATAAGCCAAACATCTTTACTTTAGGGTGGAATTTTAATTTAATACTCCACTTTTGAGATAGCTTGACCTTTTATTTGGAGGCTGTAAAAAAGTATGCACAAATCTTTCAAAAAATTTTCTCCTACTAATACCTCAAATCAAAAATTTTGCCATAGTTCTGGGATTTATGCCAGTTAACAAAACGTTTACTTAATACATCATTTTATTACTCTGCCACTTAAGTGCCACTTAAGGCTTCAAAGTAGTTGTTGAAAATTATATTTGACATATGCATATCCATTATTATTAGTAGTTACTAGCAGGAGTTTGACTCTGACAGTTAAGATGAGCCTGACTGTTGTGAATGCCACCGCTGAGTCAGTCCAAGTCTTCCTCTGTGGTCATTAGGTGAAAGGAGGAAATTAATTCTGATCCTTAATGATTCAGCTACTTCAGGGCAATATTTTTGCAGTCTCACCCTCCACAAGCATTCTCTTGCCCACCTGAGCAATCTTGTCCGTATGCACAGGAGTCCCATAAGTTTACTTGAATTTTTCAATGCAGCAGTCACATAAGAGGTAGAAGTGGTCACCATCTTCACTTTCAAATGGAAGTCTGGTCCAGTCCAATGAGTTTCACTTTGAATGCTGGGCTATGGATACTCTCTTAAGTAAGTCCAACCTTACTACAGCTGTTTATTGAGATGGACTGTAAAGACAGGATTCTTCTCTCCCAGAGGAGGTGTCCACAGGGCAGATGCCTTCAAGCTAGTATCCTAGAATCACATTATAACTGGCATCACGAGACTGGTCAAAAGAAGTGATTGTTCCACTACAGTTAGCACTGGTGTGGCCTCACCTTGTATACTATCTGCAGTTTTGGGCTTCACAATATAAAGGTATAAAAATATAGTATGTTTGAAGGAGAGCCACAAAGGTGAAAGAACTAGAGGGCTTAACTAGAGAAGTGGCTGAGGATACTGGGTTTGCTCAGTTTAGAGGAGATAAAGGGGCAACCTCATTGCTGTCTACACCTTCCCTATGAGGGGGAGCAGAGAAGGGGGTGCTAATCTCTACTTTCTGGTGTCCAATCACGGGACATAAGGGAATAGCTTAAAGCCGCTCCAGGGGAAGTTTAGATTGAATATTAGGAAAAAGTTCTTCACTGAAAGGGTGGTCAGGCACTGGAACAGGTTCCCTAGGGAAGTCGTCATTGCCCCAAGTTTGTCAGTGTTTGGACAACACTCAGATATATGCTTTAACTTTTAGATTTCCCTGTGTGGAGTCAGAAATTGGACTGGACAATCCTTGTGAGTCTCTTCCAACTCAGGATAGTCCATGATTCTATAATTCTATGGCTGGCACTTGAAAGGAATGGTTAAGCCTAAAGCAGATAGTTAAAACAGGTCAGATACCAGCGTTTGCTGTGACCAAGAAGTTCCTGTTCTTTCGCACTGTGTAGTAAAAAGGAGGTATAGTATATTTGCATTACAGTTTTAAGTTATGATTATAAAGATTTTCATACAGAGTTATGATCAGTACAAGACATTTTACTTTTTTCTTTTTTTCTCAGACCTTTTATTCCTTTCCTCCTCCCCGCAGCAATCCTCTTTTACCTACTCCTCATCTTGACAATGGGCCAATATAACATTTATGTGCACTGTCGTTTGACAGGACTTTCCTTTTTTCTAAAATATACTTTAGCAGAATTCCAAGGAGAAGATTTAGATTTGTGATTAAGTCAGATCTGGTTCAAATAAAAGACTCACAGGTTAATCTGGATGATGACCCATTTTATAGTTAATTTATGATCTTGTGTTTGAATTATGAAGAATGAAACCTGTCTAGTTCACAGGAAGGAAATCAAGACCCTAGAATTTAGAGAAGTATAGTTTGGACAAGATAATATAACCAGCATAGTCTCAAATGTTTTTTACAGTTATATCTAAAATGAAATTCTAAGTTCTTGTTCACCTCTACTGCTGTTTATGTCTGGACTGCTGGCTGAAAGATTGGAATTTGAAGATTCTTAGATTAAAAGACAATTTCAGAAAGGCCCAGTTGTCACCCAGTTTCATTTCTTTTTTGTCTCATTGCTTTAATTTCACAGGATTTAGCTTTCATTGCTGTATGAACAAGATTGTCATTTAGAAAAAAAAGATGCTTCCCAGATACTTTGAATCATCTTTAGCATTTTTCAGTAAGTATTTTATATTTTCTGCCAAATAATTTTATGAAATGTACGAATTAAGTCCCATTACAAACACAATTTTGACATTTCCCCATATTAAGTCACAACTTAAGACCTGTCTGACAGACTAAGTTCAGTATTTGAGCACCTTTAACGATTTTACACTAAGCCTTTTTTCTATCCAATCTTTTAAGTATTTGATAGAAACTCTTTCATCACTTGTAGTAACTCAAGAAGATGGCCTCTTCCAAGCTTCCAACAGATCTTCCTCACAGAGTCTGAGACTTAATTACTCCAAAGACCATTTTGGAAAATGAGGATTGTTAAAGAACAAATAGGAAAGCCTGAGGGAACTTGTTGAAAATGTTTTCATTCTTGCAGTCTCCCAAGAGTAGTATTCTTCTATCAGAAAGGGTTATGTCTCTACATCACCCCCGCACTCTGCAGTCACAGGACAGATTATACAACGCTGAACTTTAAACAGGGAGATACAATTTCCTTCTTACAACATTTACCTCTTTCATTGTTTGATTGTAATGAAAGTAAGTTCCCACTTTCAAAGTGAATAATTCCCTCTTAAAAGATTACTTGGGCTGAAATTTGATATACAGCATACTGGTCAGGGAAGAGACTGCTTTATATGAGATACAGATCTGCGCAAAGGCAAGCTAAGTATTTTTGTGTTCATACTTTACATTATCTCTTAAAAAAGACAACAACAAAAATCAACAATAAAAGTCTTTATTCAGCAATACAGGACATCAATGAAGGGGAAACTTCTGTCCCTTTGAACAAAATAAACTAAAAAATAAAAAAGTTACATGCAAACTTGTTTTCACTTCATCATCATCATGGCTTGACTTCACAAATGAAGATTTGGGAAGGGCTTTACCCACGCTTACTACAAGCGCCCTGATGACTAAAAAGGCAATGTGGGATAGCAAATCCGGTTGCAAAAAGCACAGCAAAAGGTCTCCTTGGGTGGTATAGGTGGGGCGCAACTCTTTCTACGTTGTCTTTTCTCCTCAAGACTAATTCTGCGCATGTTCTCAAAGGAGGCAACAGCGTTATGTATGGTGCGTCTACAAGCCTCCCGACTGGAGGCCAAGGTGGACCACTGGTAGTAGTCAATACGGCCAAGGCTGAGGTATTGTTCTCACTAGTACTAACATAAAGAATATATTTTCAGTATATATATAGTCTAAATTATGATCCTTTAGCAACTGACTGAAATAGTGACTGTGCAATAACTATTTTCCTGCTTATAAAGGAACTCAAAACAGCGAGAGTTTATGCACTGTTGGATCTTTTCCTTCTTACACTCTAATGATTGGTTCAGCATTTAATTGAGAAAATAGTTATTTTTAAGACTGTTGCATGATAAAGGAAAATTGAAGAAGGAGACAGTCAAAGGAAGTGTTTAGATATCAGCCCATCCTGACTTCAGAGATGGTTGATCATGTTCACCACATCCTGGAGGAAGTTCATCTTGCACGATTTCAGTTACTTTTTCTACAAAGCTCTTTTCAAGCGTTTGATTATTCCTTTGTTGAATCTGGGTCCTGGTCTGGCTTTATCCCACTGTATTCCCAGGATTTGGAGCATCTAATTCATACGTTAAATTCAACTTTTTTGCATGCAAAACCAGCCCTTTGTAGATACTTTCGTACCTCTGTGAAATCTCTTTGAAACAGGAAAACTATTTCCAGGAGATTTTTCCTTGAGATACTTCTTTCTAATACCTCATGATCTGAAGAATATGTAAGTCAGTGACATCATCCACCTTGTTCCGTTACAATTTTTGTCACCTGATACCTCTAGCTCTTACTGAGAGAATCTTTCCTCTGAGTTCCCCTCTCACTGACTCTTCCCCTATTCGTCTGTCATTCCCGGCTCCATAACTTCTTCTTACTTGGGTCTTGGCCAGCTTGCTCCCCTATGATCTTCTTTCTCTTTCATCCTCATCCCAGACTGACTTTGACTCTGTGACTGCAAATCCACTGACAGTTATTAAATATACAGCAATGCAAATCAAATTCCATGAGAAGAGCCCAGCTAATTATGTGCTGACTCCCTTGCTGGTACTGAGACTCAGTTTCTCTCATCAATCATCAACAGGAGTCTACTGACTATGAGAGCCTGCTCTGCGCAGTGACTCTCCTCCATGCCCTTTCTGCAGGCTATTCAGTCTCTTTCTTTAACCTTTTAGTAATTTGCTGAAATCTTCCTTTTGAACTTTGGGAGATTCATGGATCTACTATTATCTTGAGCCAAGATGCCGAAGTTCAGCTTGATATACCTTCCACCTTTCTTGACCTGTTTTAAATCTACTGATGCATTGTGCATTCTCCAGTTTCTCATTTCACTGTTAAACCCTCCAATCATTTGGAGGCTTTCCCCATGTCTTCAAATGCTAACAATTTTCTGAGGCACTTCAGGGCATTCAGTTAACTTCTTGTTTTGCCTCATTTCTTCTGGTTTTGGCTAAAGTGCTGTTTCATTCTGATTCTTTTGCTGTTTCTTGCCATCAGTCCAGGCTCCACAGGACAGAAGAAGATTCTTGTTTCTCCTGTGTAACAAGTGATCAGACTCACCTAAATCCACAGATGTAAATCACAAGGGTTCACTTTGGCCAAGTCGAAGGCAGCTGCTGATGGAAGCTCTTGGCAAGTCTCCTCACAGACAACAACATCCTAAAGCCTGGGTCTGCGGCTCTAGGGCAGGCTACTGGGAGCCTGCAGGTCTGCATCCAGGCAGACACTGCATGCTTTGGGTGATCTAAAGATAGGTGCCCACGGCTAGTGATACTGGGATTTCAGTGCCTGGTATGTGCCGTGCCATGTGCAGGTGCTCCACTGCAGAGCTGCTGCAGGAGTGCTGGAGACTCTCACAGTCCCAGCTAGGTTTTCTGAGCAGCTCACCAAGGTGGAATGTGGGCCCCTGTGTCCAGTTTCCCTCAGTCCCAAGTCTTGCCTGCTCCCCTTGCATCAGTAGAAATAAAATGGACAGTTTCAGTAATGACATGACCTGGAGTGAATTACCAGGGACTGAAATAGCATGTTTGCTGATTTAAGAATGACATAGTCTAAGGGGTTTAAGTGCCCTGGGAGGCTGGAAGGTTTTTTTATTTCCATCATAAGCAAAATGTTAGTATTCAGATCTTGTACACAGCCAACGCCTCCCTTTTTTAGTGACTTTTAATCATCACTGAAGGTGTCAGCTGAAGCTACATTTCTACTGTACATATTAATGCAGTTATTTCAATTCCAGCAGATACCTACAGATATTGAAGAAACTTTTTTCCTAAATTTCTCCACAATCTTTTGTTAGTTATCTGCATACAGTGTAACAGGTGGATATTGTGACACTGGTGAGCATTTATAGATGGCTAATTAATTCTGCTTGATATTATTATACAGTTGCTAACGCATAAATTGTGTAAATGCTAACAGCACACCACCACTGTACGTCTTTTGGCAAACCCTTTGTCGGGCCACAGGGTAAGAATTAAATCATGAAATCTTGAAAGATGACCATAAAAGCAAACAAAGTGGAAGAAAATATTCCTCCTGACAGATTTTCTCTCATTAGAGATGGCAGGAGTTCGTATGAATGCAGTAGTTATCTTTAACCTTGCTAACAGCAAAGACAACCTCAAAGATCAGATCCAGGCAGGAAACAGCCTGAGGGTAATTCACACAGCAGTGAGGGAGTATTTTTGTGGCAGGGACTTCAGTTTAGTTGTGCTGAACTTTAGCAGATAGACAAGAAATCAAACTATAAGCTTTAGTGTTTAAGCCATGTGTACACTGATCCTAGACCATCCTAGAAGACTTCCCGTTCACCTATTTAGTGCTATGGAAAAATGAGACAGGAAAATAAAGTTCAGAATCTATTATTTTTTCTTAAAACTGTATGAATTTAATGGCTCCACAGCTGGATCACGCTGTATTAGCAGGACATATTCAAAGAGCAGAATGAGTATATCAAATTCCTGCACAGAACAGGATACAAGAAAAACTCAAATTGTACTTGGTAAAAATACTCACTTTGCTTTTAACATCACTTCTTATTTTCTACTTTAGGGTGAAAAGAACTATTCATTTTTGAAAAAAACTTGACAGTTAATTTTGATACAAATGTAAATTTTCTTAATACATAAGTGCATTTTATGGGATTAAAACTTCTTATTTCCCAGTCACTGAATTCTTCCTCTGTATTGTACAAACTACACGATGAGCTGAGTTACACCAACCTGAGTCAGTAAAGCACAGATAAATCTGTCCTTAGGGTTTGTTGCTTACAGCACCAAAGTAAATAAAATGCACAGAGAAAAACAAAATATTGGTGCAATCAGCTGGAGGAAAAACAACACACAAGCATTATTCAGAAGTGGAACTAAAAGAAAAATTAAATAGCCCTTGATTTCTCACTCTGCTTTCCCATTACCCCATCTCCTTTTAAAATCTAGGAATCCAGTAATATGTCTCTTTCCCCATACGTGGTAGAAAATTTGGCTTCATTCTCCTTTTTTCCTTGTGAAAATGTTGAAGGACTAAGGAGTGAGATAAAGAAGGAAAACAACATCACTCAAAACATTTGCTTTTTTTCTCATAAGAACAGAACAAAGCAACAACATAATTGCATGTATTGAAAATATGCATTAAACTTTTTTCTTTTACCACACTTCTGGAGCTCTGCAGGACGTCCTTGGGGCTTGATCCTGAGTTTCTTGGGGGATTGAAAACTTCATTTTCAAGAGCCATTTTGGTTGATAAAAGCTTGCAAATTCCAGCCTTATATGGCTTTGTGTGCTCTTTGAACCTTCCCTGCTGGGATTTCTTCTTTCTCATTGAACATGTATACATTACAAAAAATAGAAAAAGAGAAGGTCATTAGTTTTGGCATCACTGGAAAGAGTTTTATTGTGGCTGCATGGCTTGCAAAAACCTGCCAAAAGCTACAGGGAATCTTACTAAAGAAAATAACTCATTTTAGATGGTTAGCATGGGCCCGTGGAAGCATACGGAGTCTGCTATGGACTGCAGTTGCAAAAACCCTCGGATCAGAGTGGAAATATGGGCTTTTCCTGGTCCATTTCTCATACTCAGGCATAGCTTCCCATTGGTTTATAAGTCAGCTCTAGAAACTTCATCTCCCATCGCCTTGGAAAGTTTTTAATTTGTTGTGAGATATTTAACAGCTTTGTGTCCTTGGCAAAGTGTCCTTGACAAATCATAGAGACGTATTAACAGAGTTACGCTTCTTCAAAGGTCACTTGTACACAAAGTTAATCAGGATCGTATACATAATCACACATTTAATCTCCATGGATATGTCTCATAGCAATGACTACTATGAATGTGACCTTAGAGTTTTTTAAGTAAAGCTTAAATATATCAAACCAAAATATCTACCAAACAGTTTCTACAATTCCTATATTTATCAACTATGATGTGGAAATTTTTTTTTTGTTGTAACATGAACATGTAAGGTGGCTTTTTAGATAGAAAAAAGGCAAAAAGCCCTCCATCAAGGTGGTCAAAGCATTCTTTTTCAAGCAGTTGATCCACTTTCACCTAGGAAGTCAGTGGCTTTTTTGGTTTGAAATCATGATCATCCTAATATCTTACAAAAAATCAACCTCGGAGGAAAAAATCTATCTATGGAAATTCTTGTAGAATTTAGATAACTATTGATAAAATATAATCTTTATATGAATGAAAGCAATCTGCTTATATATAAAGACAGACTGGGAACATACATTTTTGTCAGTAATCATTGAAACACCCAGTATTCCCAAAAAGAAATCCACTACACTGTTACAGAGACTAAATAACATTTCAAAGGTTTTTTAATTAGATTTTGTACTTAACCTCTTCTGTGACCAGTTCTTTGTAAATCCTTTTTATTTCCTGCTACCATGCTGTGATACTGCTTTCTTATGAATGAAAGACCAAGTAAACCAGCTGTGCTGAATATGCGAGTGATTAGGTAATAGTTTACTATAAATTACAGAATTTATTAAAGAAAAGTAGTCTATACCTCTTCCAGTGTTTGAAGAAAGTGTTTAAAACCTCCCCTTTTACCAGGTTCTCCAACTTCACTTTCAGCATATAAAAAACATACATGGCTGACATGAGGGTGAAATATGTTCAAAACCATCTACTTACACAGTCTTAGGTCCTGGATCAGTGTTTTATTTTAAAATGCTTCTGTAACAAAGTTTTTGTGGTTATGTCTGAACTTTGTATCTATGTAGTCAAGAAATTCCTAAGTACCTCTGCAGAAATATGGACACTAATACAGATGTAGGGCACCGTATTAGAGAGTTTTGCTTAGCTTCTGGCTCACTGTCCTGGTGCCGTTTTCATGTGAAATCTAGATTAACAGAATTTCCTTTCTTCACTACTCTCATTTCCATCCAAAGCAAGCCCAGCATTTACCCACCCCACAGCTTTCCCTGTGCTGGGCCAGTTTAGACAATCAGGGAAGAACAATTCCATATACACCCAGGTACAGTACAGTCAGCAAAATATGCATGTTGAATCTACTGTAAAATTTCCAGCTATGATAATTACTTATGTTAACTCCCTTAAATTTTGCTTCTTCTGGAGAAGCCTCTTGATTCCTTGCAGTAGAAGGGCTTTAATTTCTTATTTATTTATTAGACCCACTTGGATTTAGTCATTCACATTGGACAGCCACTCAAATCTTTAACTTTGAAATTGCATGTTAGCTCAGCATTAAGTTTTAAAAGAAATGGCCTTAGCCCAAGCTTTCATACAGAGATGGGAACAATGGGATTCACAGTGTACCTAAAGGCTGACAGAGAAGAATTACTAAATGGAAGATGCCTCACAGCAAACACTCCACCAGCACCTCCCTCCAAAAGACCTTCAGTTTCATAAGCCTACATTGCCAGGGGAGAGGCACTTCACTTTCAAGTGAAGTGATTTGGGGATTTCTGAACTAAAATCCGAGTTCTGCTTAGATGCTTTAGAGGTGCACAAGACTGGCCTTTTGGGGATGATGAGAGCGTTTAATAGCATGGGCACAGGATACACTGTGCTAGTTAGCCTAACAGAGCATTTTCCTGGGTGGGTTTAATTCCCTACAAGAAGCAAAGTCTTATAATTGAGCTTGCAAACATGTGAGTTACTCATATGCTGATGATCTGACAGGGATCTGGTGTCTCCAGCAGGTCCATGCCAAGAGACAGCCCAGATCTGTCTCCTCATGTTTTCTCCACCTGTGACAGCAAGAATGCCAAGCACAGACATATGCATTTTCTCACAGGAAATCCAACCCATTCCCAGCTTCCTTATTTTATACCCAGGAGCAGGTTCCAACTTCTAACTGTCTAGGACCAATTTTCGCCTTCACAAGCCCATGATTGAAAAGTCTGATGGCTTTTTTCTTATTTACTCAAAAGTTGTTTTCTGTTACCACTTGGGTAACCACTTTCAAGGTGGCTGGCTGCCTGCCTGAGCTGCAGCTTCCTACCTGCAGCGGGAAGATGCCCAGAAGCCCTTCCTTCCTGCAGTCTCTCAGCTGTTCCTGGCTTAGCTTCTGAAGGTCCCGTTTCAAGTCAGTCTTTTCCCAGCTACTGTTTCCTGGGCTCCCTGCGGCTGCAGCAGCTGTTCACTTCTCCTGGTCTCCCTTTTTTGGGAGAGGATTGTCCTTCTCACCAGCTGCCTTCTCCCACCCCCCAGCTATTCAAGCCCCAGCCTTACTCCCTTACCTCTTCCCAAGTTCTTCTGTAACCTTAACCACTTATGAAGCCCTGCGGCCTTCCCTCCACATGCAGTTAGGAGAGTGCTGGCTCTGCCTTCACAGCTCACCCACTACCCTTTGAACCCCACTGTCACCCTCCCTGTGTAGAGAAGAAGTCCAGTGTGGTCTTGTCCAACATGACACACTTGTCCAGAGCATTTTGCTTCAACTGAAAGTTCAGCTGAGAGACAGGGAAGCTATGCAAGATATGTTGACATTTTGCATATACATTTAAGATTAAAATACAGATTTTCTTCTCTAAAACTTCTCAGTCAAAATGTAAAACTTTGCTCTAATAAGCAATCTACCCTTTTTGGCTGGCAGTATTCCACATAGCATCAGAGAGATGAAGTCTGCATTTATATTCATCTTTTTATTTTTAATATTTATGGCATAATTGGTACACATTTTGTGAAAACGCTACGTTGCAGTAAGATAGATACGTCCAGTGAGCTCAGTCAAAACCCCCGTGAACTTATTTTTTGTGTGCTGCTGCAGGAGCAAAGACATGGAGAATATTTCAGAAAGTTGGATCAGAAAAATAGTTTATCTAAGAAGGAGTTGATTGTGAGCAGTTGTTTCAGCACAGAGGTAAGGTTTTATCTGAAAAAAACTGTTTTAACACAGCATGTTTAGTTATACTTTAACTGATTTTCTTTATTTGAAATGTTTGTTTCAAACTTTGCCTTACTTCTGGTCACTTTTTTCCTGTAGTGAAGTGTAACTTTCATCATCTTAATGATCAATGAATATTTCTGCAAAGGCAAGGTATCAGGTTTCATAATACTGTTTTCCAATGTGAAGAAAAATACACCATGAAGTAAATATTAATGTGCTAAATCATGTTTTCTAAACTCCAAATAAAAAAAGAAGTATTTTATTCTTAGCAGAATGCAGGCAATAAGAAACACTTACATTCATGTTCCTTCATAGGTAAATTTTTAAAAGATGTACAGCTTCCTGTTAAGGGTCATTTATAATTGAGGGATTCCTGAAATTAAACAGTTTGATGCAATAACATTTGTTCAAAGTTGAGAAAGAAATGGCAACTTGCCACATTCTTAAGTTCATGTAATTGAGTGAAATCTGGAATTTAATACCTCAGCAGATGACAAGTTCAAGGATGACCCTGTTTTACAAAAGCCCAGTTGGAACGCATAAAGCCATCTGATTTTGAGTTTTCATGTGAAACATTTTAGAGCAGCAGGATTAATGAATGTATGAGAATGTGTCCTTGGATTAGAATGCATTCCTTTAGAATGAGAATAAGAAATATGAGAAATATTAAAAAGAAAACAAGTGCAGCATTGTTAATTTCTTGCTATGTGACTGAAACACTTGTAACTAAGTGTCTATAATATGACTTCAGTAGTGGCTCATTTTCTCACAATGCACCTGCATGTCTTGGAAACTGTTGTAAACAGTACATGATTCTGCTAAGAGACAGAGCACGTAAACTACCATTAAACCCTGCTTAGTCTTCTGTAAGTGCTGTAGATTCCTCTTCTGGAACTAACAAGATAATAAATATAAGTCATCTCACATTTCTAGTTTTGACCACAGTGTTTTCTAAGAACAGACCTTTGTAAGGAGATGAAAAATATCATTTTAAGGCATGTGGGATAGTCATATCACCCATATTTGGTGAACAAAATAAACTGAAACTCCAGTTTATATGAATACTAGCACTACAGCTGTTACACAGATCTTTATCTCCAACTTACATTCCTTAGTTTAGTTAATATAAGAATACCTGAAGAGCACAGGCATTGGTGAAAAATATTTAAAATTTTTATAGATAAAGAAAAAAAAGAAAAAGAAAGAAAAAGAAAAAGAAAAAGAAAAAGAAAAAGAAAAAGAAAAAGAAAAAGAAAAAGAAAAAGAAAAAGAAGAAGAAGAAAAAGAAAAAGAAAAAGAAAAAGAAAAAGAAAAAGAAAAAGAAAAAGAAAAAGAAAAAGAAAAAGAAAAAGAAAAAGAAAAAGAAAAAAAGAAAAAGAAAAAGAAGAAAAAGAAAAAAAATCTGAGCCAAGCAGAGCAGTCTGAATTGTAAACTTCAATTAAGTTCACAGATTGGTTCAAAGTGTCCCAGCTGTTCTATTAGATAATTCCTTGGCTAAAGATCACTCTGCAAATAAGAATGAAAATGTTCACACTCTCTAATGACAAAGCATAACTACTGAAGAAAGAGAATTAGTGCAAACATCCAAGAAGCCCACGAAGCTAACTTTTTCCCATTACTCTATCTGCATTCTGAGCCAGAAAACGAGCCATAACACGCTGCTGGGTTCAGTATTTTACCAATTTATGTAAAAAAGAGGGCAGTGTCCACAGCAGTGGCAAAGAACCTCTGCTGATTCTAGAAGATAATTGCTTTTTAAAGAGTTGAGGGCTGGGGACTACATTTCCTTAAAATTGTCAGGATGTATTTACTACCTCTTTTAATTGCCATAGGTCTGATCATTCTGGAGTTTTTCCATTAAAGCAAAGTTGAAGTTAATAAAATACTGTATCAAATAGGAAATATCCCGGTTCTCAAAATCCAGTTCTTTGGAAAGACACTAAAAACACCTACATAGTGGAAAGAACAGGAGGAGTCATGGCATCATTGGCGGTCCATGACAAAAACACAGGTGGGTGTGTTGATAAACATGTCCAAGCTGCAGCTGCTGCTGGTTCTGATGGGAAAAATGCTGTTCTAGGGATTAGGAATATACTGTAATCATGCCAGCCAAAGCATGCATGACAGTTGAAAAGGCAGCAGCTATATAAACGGCCATGGTAACCTAATAAGTGATTTAAATTTGCAAGAGTCACCTTCTTTAAGCTTTTCTCTTTTTCCTGATTCCAGTCTTTTCGTAAGAACATGAAGAGCAATTATATTTTCAATGCAAAATACTTTTTCAGTAACTTACTAGAAAATTGTTTTAGCCCTGCTGAGACTTAATTCATAGAGAAACCTGAACCCCTGCAATATAGAAAACACTACGCAGGGAGTAGGGGGTACTCATCCTGAGAAAGGATATCAGAGTCTAGTCTGGGGCATTTAGAAATGAAACATGTACTCCTTTTACCTCTGAAGATATTTCATACCACATATGATATGCATGGCTGACAGAGTAATACTATATCCATATTTTTCAAGCAGACAGAGCAGTTGATGTGTCCTTTTCCAGGGCAGATGTTTTCCAGATATGTTATTGTCACTCATTAAGATAGTAAGTAAGACTTGTATGAGTTATGATACAGTAAATACTATATATGCCAGCTCATCCATAACATACTATGGATTTCTCAGATAATTCTATCTCTGGCTTGCTTTAATCATTTCAATATGACTGGATTCCCTATGCATTCAGGACATTTATATACCAGTGGCCTTACAAGCACTATATGAGAAATAAACTGACAGTACTTTTTATGGAATGTTTGCATAAAATGTATTTATTCTCTCCTGTACCTGACTGTAATCCTTCACCTATGTCAGAGGAAACACAGAACGTTGCAATATATTCAAGACTTTAATTGCATTAGCAGCAAGCCTGGAATGGTACAATTACCTCAAATTGCTTCGAGCAGTCTGACATAGACTGCTTTCCTATTTGCTGTCTTGGCCACAGTAATGATTACAGAATCATATTACTGCCTTCTTTTTTATTTTATTTTATTTTAGAAGTGTTAAATTCGCTTCTAGATAGATCCTCTCATCTGCTAGGCTGGTGCAAGTATATTTCTGCTCCATAGTAATGTGAAAATGCTGTTCATTATGGTGGCTCTGTTGTCCCATCTGAAGCAAAATTCGAATTTCCAAACCACACTGTTACATTTACAACCTCTGTACTGCATCTACAGTGCAAAGAGAGGAAAGTACTTGGCATGCTTTGGCCTAAGGGAGTCTTGAGGAGCTGGAACACACAGTATCTTCAACATAATTTTCATAGAATCATAGAATCATAGAATAGTTAGGGTTGGAAAGGACCTCAAGATCATCTAGTTCCAACCCCCCTGCCATGGGCAGGGACACCTCACACTAAACCATCCCACCCAAGGCTTCATCCAACCTGGCCTTGAACACCGCCAGGGATGGAGCACTCACAACCTCCCTGGGCAACCCATTCCGGTGCCTCACCACCCTAACAGGAAAGAATTTCTTCCTTATCTCCAATCTAAACTTCCCCTGTTTAAGTTTTAACCCATTACCCCTTGTCCTGTCACTACAGTCCCTGACAAAGAGTCCCTCCCCAGCATCCCTATAGGCCCCCTTCAGATACTGGAAGGCTGCTATGAGGTCTCCACGCAGCCTTCTCTTCTCCAGGCTGAACACCCCCATCTTTCTCAGCCTGCCTTCATAGGGGTGGTGCTCAAGTCCCCTGATCATCCTCGTGGCCCTCCTCTGGACTTGTTCCAACAGTTCCATGTCCTTTTTATGTTGAGGACACCAGAACTGCACACAATACTCCAGGTGAGGTCTCACAAGAGCAGAGTAGAGGGGCAGGATCACCTCCTTCGACCTGCTGGTCACGCTCCTTTTGATGCAGCCCAGGATACGGTTGGCTTTCTGGGCTGCGAGTGCACACTGCTGGCTCATGTTCATTTTCTCATCGACCAGCACTCCCAAGTCCTTCTCTGCAGGGTAAATTTTGTAGCCTAAACTCTGAGACTGCACAGCAGGACAATGTGCAGATGAGCTGGACTGAATTTAATCCCCCCACACTCCTTTTCTTTTTCCCCAGAGGGAGGCTAAAAGGCTCAGTCTATACCAGTGCTGGAGCTAGCACAGAATATTAAACCTACAAGTGTATAACAACCTCTCATGGATAAAGAAACATGCAGTTACATCCTGCATTGCAGGTTGAATATGTTTGTTTTCAACTGACCTGGGGAGTTGGTACTTGGGTCAATTTCACAGAATTACTCAAGACATTCTTTTCCAAATGCCACCACTTCTGCAGGAGAACAGCAGCATGTGGCTGTGACTCCGAAACTGAATTGCTAGCATTCCCCTGGAAAGCTGTGAGGGGCAGCTACAGACTCCCTCCTTCCCTCTTTTCTCCCTCTCTTTCTTCCAGTAGCAGATAACCAGTGGCTCAGGGCACTGCCTGACTTGGTTCCTCTGTCTTGATATTTTCCACTTGCCAGAGGTAGTGGGTCTTTTTCTGGAATGGCTGTTGTCCTGCTGAAGAGAAGACTGATCCCTTGCTTGTCAGGCTTTACAGCTCTTTCTAGATTAGATGCATACAGACTGAGTTTAGTGCACAAAACATGGGGTACTATTCATCTCTCCTGAAAGTCAGATGTCTTTAGGTTAGTCACCTCTACAACCACCCACTGTATTCGTGTAGTCACCACCAGCTCTTTGTAGAGTCAATGAAGACAAGCAAAGTGTTAGTCAGCTTGCCTGTTTCAGTCATCTGGTTTAGGATGAAATAAGTAATCTAATGCCACCATAAGAGGCAACCATGTCCTGCCGTGCAGTTCCTAGGCAGCAGAGGCCCACGATCCCTAGATCCTGAAGGGGATTGAAGTGTATGTTAGTGTTTGTTTTCTGGCTTGTTTTCTTTTTATTCATTTGTTTCACTCAGACAGCAGGTCAGAAGAAATGATCAGCCTTTGTTCTCTTCAGTCAAAGCTTTTGGGCAGTGTTTACCTTGCAGTTGAAAACCCCAAGGTTTTGTACATGATCATCCTGATATTACCCTCTTTTCTAGAAATACACTTTCATATACTGTCATGTTATAAAACCCCTGAACGAGAGCAACACACTACAGCTACAGGGTCTGACCCAGGAGAGCACTTCTATAATCTGGCCATATGCAAGCGCTCAAGCAGCATCAGAGGAAAAAGATAAAAATCCAGCTGGTTGGAGTTGTTGCTATAATATTTGAGTCCTCCTGGATGACCAGAGAACATGCTTTTTTATGACATTTGATTTTTTTCAGGGAGACCAGTAGATGTACTTGAGAGAAGGAGCTTATCTAGTCTGACAAACCACATAAGATCTTTGTGAGAAACCACTGGCACTCCCATGCTTTCTCTCAGTCATGGGCAGACCAATCCTCACACAAAATGTGTGACACACGTAAGTCTTCAAATTCAATTTCGCTCTATGTTTCTATTTAGAAAAGCACTTTCCAATGCAACAGCACAGTGAAGAGCCCAGGCCAGCTGGAGTCCATGGAGTCTTTGACCACACTTTCTGTAGTGTGGTCATCTTGTACTGTGTTATGGGTGAACTCCATTACGAGGCCTTTCCCCCTCAGGAGATCTCACTCCATCAATAAAATTCCGGAATTTCTGCTCTATCTTTTACTGCACAGAAGCTCCAAAAATAAACTTTTCTTCACAAAACCAAATGTTCAAACTGATTGCAGCTCTTCTAATGTTCAAATCTGTGTGTCTCATTTGTTAGGGATGCTGTACATAACAGACTACAGTTTGTTTGTATGTCTATGCATTTATATGTGCATTAATCAAGGAGAAAAAGTAAGAGAAACTTGATGAAGCGGTTGGTGGTTTTATGAAGAATCAAATCCATGCACTCACTGTAATTCACATTTTCAAGTCTGAAAATAAAACCTGAGGCACAATTGTAGCAGCAGTCTTCCTTCCTCACCCTTGCTGCTGTAACATACATATGGCTGACAGGTGTACGTTCTCAATATCTAGGTTTTCCCAACATGTCTCAGATCAGTCGCTCAGGATGTTTAATCACTGTCAGTATAGTCAGGCTCCATATCATCCTCAAAGAAAAATGTTAAGGTTATTATCTGGTATTTATTTTTCACATAAGCTTTGAAGAATGTTCGATATATTGAACTTAGGTAATGCCTCTCCTTCCTGTAGCATCAATAACATATCCTCACAGTAAACACTAGATGGAGGAAAAGTGCAGAATAGAAAGTGTTACAGATGCCCAAGCACATTAGTATTTTCTTTTGGCATTATTTCATGGTTTTGTATTTATTTGGTAAATTAAATTATGATGATAATAGATTTTGACAGCAAAATGACTGACTCTTCTTGTTTTTCCCACAGACTCTTGCTGCTGCTTTCAGACACTCAGCAGTGTTAGGTACGATATAGAGAGAAGTTTTATTGCTGATTTTCATAATCTGGACATAACTTCTGAGCTGTATGCAAATCTGGCAGACACAAGTGGCTCTATGGAGAATAGCTAGTTGCACAGCAAACACATTCTGCCAAATTTCCTTCTGGCACCATTTAAATTACCGGAGTTTCCACAGGATAAACTCAAAGTAGGGTGAAAAATCAGGTCCATCATTATAAATCTAGAAAACAGCTGCATTTCAGAAAAAAAATTAGATGTAGGGCTTACTACTGACTTTGTTATAGTATTCTAACTATTTCTGCTAGAGGCTGCTCAAAATGCATGAGTGTGTTTATCCGTGCAAACGGAAGAGCTAAATATCAACTAAACAATTGATGTTTTACCAGGAATGAAGGGTTACTGGAGTGAAAACATCTTATACCAGTGAAACGTGGAAACTAATGGTACTAAAGTGACAGGTCACACATAGTCTGGCTTTGTACCACGCAGCACCAGTGATAAAACTTATATTGTACCCATTTATATTATGCCAATAGCAATTTTGTCATTAATATACAAGAATTTCCCATGTAAGAGTTAACAAACTTTATTAACCATGAAGATCTGTATATGTTTGGTTAATCTTTTATCATCATTTTGTTCAGGTTTCACACAAGAGTTCATTGAGGAACAAGTCTGAGACAAAGTTGCCTATAAACTTTTCTCCATTTAACAAAGATACCTTATTCCACTATAGCAAGATAACCTACTCTTTTCTTTTGCCAAGTTGTCATTCCCCAAGGTGCTAGTAGTAGCTTTTTAATCAATAGGGCCAGGATTGCAACTCAACAGATTCCTCTAAGATCCTGGACCTAACCATCTTAAAACTTCTGCTTTACATTGTCCCGTAAAGTATTGGAATTCCAAGCAATTTCTACTGCATGTACACCTACTATGTCACAGGCTCTCCAGCACTCATGGACTTTCTTTTTTTAATGTTTTCCTTAATTTAGGATACAATTGAGATACAATCAAGAAATTTTCTTAAATGGATACACGAACAGAAAAGGTCTTGGCCATCTTCCAAGTTTTCCCTGTTGTAGTAGGGTAATATGTACTTTTATGTCCTTTCTCATTCCTCCATAAAGGCAGCCTTGTTTTCTAGCTTCATTAGAATTCATTCCACAGAGAAGAGATCAAGCCCTTTGAGATGTCCTTTACTGTCATTTGGGTTCCTGTTGAGTTCCTGTCCTTCTTGCATAAGACTAGGTGTTACAAATTTGAAAATATATGCTAAACTAGTTTATGAATAAGTCCCATGACTGCTTTGATGTACCTTATTCTTAGATGGGCTATCATTGAAGAAGTGCTAAATAATTGGCCAGCAGCTGGGTTTTTTTCCCCTAGTACTGAATATGATAAATTTACAAGAATTCTTGATTGTTTTTCATGGGATAACAAGGAAGCAAAAGACCTACCAGGTCTATGTAACAGATTTCACTACAGGAGCAGAAACACAGTCCTGAAAACACAGTTTGGTTTTTTTTTTCTTCTCCTTAAATTTTAAGTGATAACAGAAAATCAGGTGTGAAGGAAACATATTTAAAACCCCTTGTATTTCAGTGTCCATTTGCATTTAGCAGGGGTTGCCATCATAGTATAACAGGGACTCAGGCATACAGAAGAAACATACAAGAAGTGGAAGAAGGGACAGCTAACCCAGGAGGAATGTGGAGACATTGTCCGAGAGTGCAGGGTTGGGGCTAAGAAAGCAAAAGCCCATCTGGAGTTGAATCTGGCAAGAGACATGAAGGGCTTCTGTAGATACAGCAGAACTCAAATGAAGAAATGTGGACCCACTCCTGAATGAGGCAGGAGACCTGGTGACCAAGACTTGGAAAAGGTCAAAGTGTTCAATGCCGCCTTCACCCCAGTCTTTACTGGTAAGGCTGGCCTTCAGGAAACTGAAGCCCTGAGATCTGAGAGTCTAAAGCAGGCAAGCCCTGAGTGTGTGGGAGTCTAGAGCAGGTAAGACCTACCCTCTGTAGAGGATGTTAACATTAAGGAACATTTAAACAAACTGGGCATCCACAGGTCCATGGGATCTGGTGAGATGCACCTATACATGGTGAGGGACCCAGGTGATGCCACCACAAGGACACACTCAATTACCTTTGAAAAGGTGTGGTGATCAGGAGAGGTTCCTGTGGACTGGAAGAAATCAAATGTCACTCATATCTTCAAGAAGGGCAAGAAGGAGAACGTGGGGAACTACAGACCAGTCAGCCTCACCTTTATCCCTGGAGGGGTGGTGGAGCAATTAATCCTGAAAACCATTTCCAAACATATTAAGGAAAAAAAGGTGATTGAAAGTAATGAACATGGATTTCTGAAGGGAGACCCATGCCTGACCAATCCAATAGCCTTCTACAATGAGATGACTGGCCTGGTGGATAATGGGAGAGCACTGAATGTTTTTAGCTTGACTTTAGCTGGATTTCTGACACTGCTGTCCACACAACCAACCAATAAAAATGGACAGTGAGGTGAACTGAAAACTGGCTGAACTGCCACATTAGAAAGACTGTGATCAACAACATGTATTCCACCTGAGTCCAGCCACTAGTGCTGTCCTCCAAGGTCATATGCTGGGGCCAGTCCTGCTTAAAATCTTAATGACTTGAAAGACGGGATGGAGCACACCCTCTACAGAACAGGGAGGAGAGGGCTGTGCTGCCTTTCAGAGGGACCTAGGGAGGCTGAAGAAATGCGCTGACGGGAGCCACACAATGTTCAGCAAAGTGAAATGCAAATCCCTGAGCCTGGGAAGGGCAAAACCCTCTACATGAGCAGTACTGTCTGATTAGCAGAATGCTGTAGGGGTGACAGGCGCAGGAGAAGGCCATGGACTGCCCTGGCTCTGATGCTGATGTGAGCATCCTGGTGTGCGCCAGAACTTGGGGCAGCTGGAGGAAACCATGGGGACTCTCAGCAGATGATTTAGGAAACAGGCAGCTAAAAGGGTAGGGTGGGGGCGAAGGACACGTATGTACCACACTGAAGGGCTGCAGCCACCATGCTGGGGCAGGGATAATAAAAAACAATGTGGGGCAGGAAGGTGAAGGAGGAAGCCAGAAGAAAGCAAAGTGCAGCAGAAAAGAGCAATAAGCACAGTGTCAAACAGAAACTGTTATACAAACAACCGCAGTATGCAGCGAACATAGTGGATACTGAAGCTAGGAAGTGGGAGGAGAGGTGTTTGCTTAGGTGAAAGCACCTAAGTAAGTAAACACCATTCATTCTTTATGACTTCTTTCTCTAAAGCCAAAACAGGGATTTGAAGTTTGTGTTAATTAGCAATTATTTAAATTAAGGAAATACTTACTGCATTAAGACCTTTTTGCTTGTGGCAGGGATAATACATACTCCATACACCAGTACAGGCTTGGGCCATCTAGCCATAAAGCAATTTTGCAGAAAAGGACCTGGGGTTCTGGTGAACACCAAAGTGACCTTAAGTCAGTGATACACTCTTGCAACAAAGAAAGACAATGACATCTGGGCTTAGGAAAAGCCTTGCCAGCAAGTGAGGGCGATCCTTTCCCTCTACTCACCACTGGAGAGGCCACACCTGGCACATAATATACTGGGATGGGCCTAACAGTGAGTAAATAAGATAATTTTAAGGGACTGGAAGGTCTGTCATATGAGGAGAGGCTAAGAAAGCTGGGACTATTCACCCTGGAGAAGAGAAAGCTCAGGGCAATCTTATCACTGTGTACAAATATCTGATCGGGGAATGGGTAAAGAAGAGCCAAACTCTTCTCAGTGGTGTACAGTGACAGAACAAGAGTCGATCATAGAATCACAGAATGGTTTGGGTTAGAAGGGACCTTAAAGATCATTTAGTTTCAACCCCCCTGCCACAGGCAGGGACACCTTCTACTAGACCAGGTTGCTCAAAGCCCTGTCCAGCCTGACCTTGAGCACTGCTAGGGGTGGGGCAGCCACAGCTTCTCTGGACGATCTGTGCCATTGCCTCACCACCCTCACAATAAAGAATTTCTTCCTCATATTTAATTTAAACCTTCTTTCTTTCAGTTTAAAGACATTCCCCCTTGTTCTATCACTTCTTGCTCTATAAAATGTCCCTCTCCATCTTTCTTGTAGGTCCTCTTCGAATATTAAAAGGCTGCTATGCAGTGTCCCTGGAGCCTTCTCTTCTCCAGGCTGGTAAAGCTAATTCTCTCAGTCTTCACAGGTGAGGTGTTCCAGTCCTCTGATGAAAGGGCACAAACTGATATACAGGAAATTTAAGAACATCTTTTGTACTGCGAGGGCACTCAACAGGAGCAGGCTGCCCAGAGAGGCTGCGGAGTCTTCATCCTTGAAGATATTTAAAACTTGACTGGATACGCAACTGGCTCTTAGTAACCTGTGCTGATCAGACTAGATGATACCTGAAAGTCTCTTCAAGCTTTAGCAATTCTGTAATGATGTTATTCATTCACACCCATCAGAGTCTACAAATCTGCTTGATATACATCAGCTACCAAAATGGAAGATATGCCCAGCTGAGCAATCTGTCAGCAGTATTTAAAAGGTCTATTCAGGGTATTATGGACAATTTCCTGTTAACAACTGAAAGACTCATCAAACAGGAAGTCCTCATCAGACCATGTGGCTGCTACAACTGCCAGATTTTACCGCTGTAAGTAGTAAAAAAGGAGATAATTCTGTTTGATGTTTGCCTATAGTAGCACTGCTGGTTTGTACCAACCTCAGTCCAACACTTTCAGCATAGAGCAGTCAGAAACAGCCATTGTAATAAAAACTTCTCTGCTCTTGTTTCAATGCCCCAATTTTAAGAAAAGGAAGCTGAGAAAGTTTGTTTAAAGCGCCAACTTAATGTTATAATAGGCAAAATTAAAGCATTAGCAGACTGTAATGAAGAGCGCACCAAAACAATCTGTGCTGTCTCTAGGCAGCATTTTCTAAGACACTGTTAAGCACATGATACGTCAAAACTGACATCTGAAGCATAAGCAGATACAGGAGGGTGAGATCCCTTTGCTGAGGAAACAACTCTACCTGACTAAGAAACAGTTGCTACACAGACATGAAAAGCTAAGAGTTGTCACAGAGGCTAGAGGAATCGTTGTAAATCATCTTGAACTTTATCATATAAAGACCAAGCCGTGAGAACTGTGGTTAATGGAATGTTGATCACATATCACAAAAGTTGTAAAGCACCAAATAATAAAGAGAAATCATGAACTAAGAGGTTGCTATCTTGGTGTGCAGCTAACTTGGCAAAACCATTACTTCAAGAAGGCAAAAACTGTTTCTTGACTAGATCTGCACCAATGAGATAAAATACTTTGAACCAACAACAAGGTTCTGTTTCCTTTAATTGACTAATAGATATTCAACTATCAAGATAAGGTGTCTCCTGAAACCAGTAAAGGATATTTCCAAGCCAAAAAACTTCAGAACAACTATATTTTTTATTATGTTAAGGTAATGAATCATATGATCATTGCATTTTCAATTGCTTATTAACCCTTGTTGCTGACTTTTATCACAAAGGAAACTATATATTCCCTCAGAAAAAAGTGTGTAACAGTTACATGCTGAATATCACTAACACAGTGTATATGAGTTTGAGAATGGTAATGTCACAGCTACACAAGACATCATAAACAGCCAAAGGCTTCTTGCTAAAGATGTACTGAAATAGAAGGTCAGCACACAGTTTAGTGACACAATCTCTGTTAGGAACTCTGAATTTATATAGAAATCCTGAACTGCCCACACTGTTCAATGAACCTTTACCACAACTGACTATTGTGTCAGCCGTTAACCAGCTTAGTCACACATCCTAAGTGAATCTCTTTCATCTCTGTGATAGTTTATATTAATTTGGAGTATGGTGCCATTTGCCTAGCAACCACGACTCCTGTCAGAGTTCCAATGGTGCTTAGTAATGCTTAATCATGAGCTTTCCTTTAGGTTGCTTGTAAAAAAGACAGTCTTTCATAGGTCCCAAGGATGAAATGCTGAAAAAGTTCAGTTATCTGTTGTCCTGGGTTCAGCAGTAGCAGTCATTTTTCTCCTTCTTAGTAGCTGGTGCAGCGCTGTGTTTTGACTTCTGGCCTGGGAACAGAGCTGATAACACAAATGTTTTAGTCTGACCAAAGACTTTCTGAGCCTCATGCTCTGCCAGGGAGGAGGGAAAGCTGGGAGGAAGCAGAGACGGGACACCTGACCCAAACTGACCAAAGAGGTATTCCATACCACAGCACGTCATGCCCAGGATGTAACGGAGAGTTACCCGGAAGGGCTAGGGGACTGCAGGGTTGGAGGAGGTATCAGTCGGTGCTCGGTGGTGTTGAGGTGTTGTATTCTTTCCCCTTGTTATTTCCTTTATCACTATTATTACTGGTGGTAGCAGTAGTGGTTTGTGTTACACCTTAGTTACTGGACTGTTCTTATCTCAACCCATGGGAGTTGCATTCTTTTGGATTCTCCTCTCCGTCCCTCTGGGAGTAGGGGGAGGGCAAGAAGGTGGGGAGTGAGAGAGCGACTGCGTGATTTATGGCTGACTTTGTTTAAACCACGACATCTGTGGAAGATCAACGCAGTCTCACTGTAAATGGTGCATTTACACAGTGCTATTCAACAGCTCAATGTGCTTGTCTTTTGTCTTCATACAGTACATGCAAAGAATTTTGATATCGTATTAAGTAACTGGTAGTATTATTTAAGCCATCACTATGGATGATGTAAATCAATGGATGCCAATAGTTTGAGTGTGTGCTGGGCAGGATGAGAGAAATCACAACAGAAGCAGAAGTCATGCAACTGACTGAAAGCACAAGAGTGACAAAAATTGCTTAGATTTCTTGTCATCTTATTAAGGTACTATCTAAAAGCCAGTGATGTCTGCATAACTGAGAATTTGAAATTCAGTAGCCATCTTTTTAGTGCTGGAATTAAAGTGAATGGTGTTCCCAAATATTCACCTGTTGGCATAGAGACCATCTGGTTAGCCTAAAGAGATCTAAATTATCTCCAGATGAGAACCAAGAACATAGAAAATAAAATGCAGAAATGGGACCATTGTGAAAGTATGGACACATATGAATGTGGGGAAACAACCCCAGGGACACTTATTTCACTCTTGAAAGATGCGGGTAACACTGAGGACTTGACCAAGACTGCAGAAAAATATTTGTAAATATGTAAATATTTGTCCAAATTGGGCAAAAAAAGAAAAAAAAAAAAAGTGTTTTTGTTTTGGGTTTTTTTTTTTTTTTTGTAGCAAAGAAGGAAAAGCAAGAATTAAAAAAAAATATGTCTGCACCACTCAGAGGGAGGAGTCTCAAATGAAAATGCGGGGTTGGTGTGATCCCAGATCTGCCCGATGTTCATATGCCCATGTTTGCTGAACAGCCTGCAAGTAGTCTGAACACATACAATGAGGAAGGTCTTGCATGCAGTTAAGCCTGGATATACAAGATATTCAAGATTCTTTTAGCTACATTTGAGACCATGGTTCTAGATTTGCTGTCCAAACAGACAATGTGGTCTTTAGAGAAGTTTCAGGATGCTTCCCAATGTGCAGCAATTACACTGAACTGCATTAAGTTGATTTGGCTGAATATAAACAGATATTTTAGAATTTATGTGAATGCATTATCAAAAATAACTTGTTACTAGAACTGCTTTGGAAATGTAATGCATGTCCAACAAGCCATGTACCCTTAGTGACAAATGGCGGCAGAGACATTATGAATGATGTATCTACAACCACAATACTTGCCTGTTTGAATTTGGATGTGAGACATCACTTGAGAAAGCAAACTGGAATATTTAAGTTTCTTGTTCTTTCAGCAGTTGGAGCAATGCAATCCAGGATAGTTCTGTGAAGCCAAGAAAGAGGCAAGGGTTTATTTAACTGTGAAAGGAAAAATAGGACAGGCTTTTTAAGCTTTGGTTTGCCATTTATTTTGACTAAGAGATGAAGCTGTGTGTTGAAAACGGCTGCATGTGTGATCACAAATCATTGCTGATGACAAAACACTTTGAAGAGTAAGTTTACTGTAGGGTCCAAATCAGACCATGAAATCACACCTAGAAGCATGTGTGAAAGATTCAATTTAGGAAAAGTGGGTTTAGAAAGCTGTCTTCTCAGCCAAGGTCAGTGCAAAAGTATATTGCAAAAAAGGAAACCCACCTTCACAAGAAAAGGTGCATCAAGTTCTGAGACATTACTCACTCCGATGATCCATCAGAATCCTGTATAAATGCAACAGCTACTGCTTGGATTTCCCCAAGAGCTGGTTCTGGTGTCCATACTGGCTGGGCCTGACATAGGAAATTGATTTTTGGCAAGCCATTTGTTTTAACCACAGCTATATGGCCAAGCCAAGCCAAATGTAAATTTTTCCAATGCAACAAATCATTTTTTAATTTTGAAATAACTGGAGTAAAATTCGTCTTCTGAAACTGATGGACATGAGGAGAAATATTGACTCTCAAGTCGCTCATTTGTTTAGACCACACAAACACAAAAGTATTTTACAGCTGTTCAATCATGGCTTTTTGTATTTCAGATTTCAGTTTTAACATAATCAATTTCATAATTTTATATCTGGTTGAATTTATTCATTTCTTCCAGAACATAAATTGTAGATATTAATGGATAAATAACTATTAGTAGCCCATCAATTACATGTAGGGAGACCTGTGTAAATCATACCTATTTTGTGCCTTCAGTAAAGGTTTTGACCACCAAGAGAAAATGAGCAAAGTGGGTGGACATAGAAGACTACATTCTTTGGGTCCTTTCTGTAGATGAAATTCTTAGAATGGTATTCCACTAAGTTTTATCCCAGAAACTAACAGAAACGTGCTTATGCAAGTCACCCCACAAGTCTGGTCCTTCTTTCAAGAAGACTGCATGACTTAATATTGATGCTTTTACTGTTTAATGATAGTAATAAAACCTTTTTTGCTTCCCTATCCTTTGCACCCATAAGTTATGAACTACAAGCATACAGAAATATGCCTATACTTGTCTAATGTTAGCTTTGGTTGATCCATTCAATTGTGTGAGAATCTTATGGTCTGTAGGATGCTCAAGCAGATTTGCGAGGGTAATCTCTTCACAAGTGCACACAGCAGACTTGCATAAATTAACTGCAGAAGAAGGCGGCATTAGACACTATCCTGCTCATAAGTATCACCCTGCCCATCTCCAGAAATGTGTATTTTCATTTCTTCTAGTACCTCAGTACCAGAGATTCTTTATTTCTGGTTTTATTTATACTGGCAATTGCTTCTTCTAAATGACTTTAATGAAAAAGCCCTCAGTAAACAAAAAGGGTGAAATTAACAGCACTTTGCACCACTCAGTAGCACTTTGTAGTGATAATTTCTGAAATCTGGTCTCTCAGTCTGAACGAGATCCATCAACTGTTTTTCAGGACTCAGTGAAAGATTACTATAAAAAGCAAGTTCAGTCATATGATGTCTCCAGTGATGGCACAGAAGGTTCCTCAACACTTTTCCTTCCTCTTTCACAGTCTGTCTCTTGAAATGCAATGGAAATTTCCTTCATAATTTCTTTTCCTTTGTTCCATGTGGTCATCTTCCACATTTGGGTGCCAGCAACTTTACAAGAGGTCACAAAGTTATCTCTGTTTCCACGTCCAGAGCACCCTGTAAAGGGGAGCAATACAAAATCTATGGCCCTCATCTTGAAAAGTTGTGATTAGTTGCTGAGCCATGCAATATGAAGTATTCTCGCAATACTGAGTATTAGAAAACAGCTGGTCTTTGCTTCTTCCTAAAAATAAAGTATTTTGACTTCTTAGGCAGAAGAGAATTAGCTGTGAAACAGAAAACAAGCCATGTAAATGATTCTTCATGCACACTAAAACATTTGGATCTTGGTGTGTGATCCCTTGAACTGCAAAGCTCAGACAGTGACAGAAAATCTTCTCCTACCTGCAGGGATAGACATGTTGATAGCAACACTGAGTAGAAAGGCAGCCAAGCAGCCTGGGCTTCTCAGATAGTGCTGGAGTTTGCCAAACTCACGCAGTGGCTGAAGGTGTTCAGAGTGAACTTAGGGCCAGACTGAAGTACAGTAACTACTTGCCTTGTTTCTACATGAGTCTCCTGAAGTGTGCTTATTGCCAGCTTACTTTCATTTGAGGAATACAGGTTTGAAAGAGGGTAGCTGGAAGATTTTTTGTTCTGACATACCTTCATAGCCTATGCAAGAGAGAGACACTTTTTATAGAATACATGTGTTTGACAGTTGTGTGCAAGAAAATGGTATTAACTGGGTGAATGAATAAGGATTTGTGCATATCACAAAAGATTAGCAACAGGAAGCTCAGATGTCACAGAATCACAGAATCACAGAATCCCAAGGGTTGGAAGGGACCTAAAAAGATCATCTAGTCCAACCCCCCTGCAAGAGCAGGGTAACCTACAGTACATCACACAGGAACTTGTCCAGGCGGGCCTTGAATATCTCCAGTGTAGGAGACTCCACAACCCCCCTGGGCAGCCTGTTCCAGTGCTCTGTCACTCTTACAGTAAAGAAGTTCTTCCTGATGTTAACGTGGAACTTCCTATGTTCCAGTTTACACCCATTGCCCCTTGTCCTATCACTGGATATCACTGAAAAAAGCCTAGCTCCATCATCCTGACACCTACCCTTCACATATTTGTAAACATTGATGAGGTCACCCCTCAGTCTCCTCTTCTCCAAGCTAAAGAGACCCAGCTCCCTCAGCCTCTCCTCATAAGGGAGATGTTCCACTCCCTTAATCATCTTTGTGGCTCTGCGCTGGACTCCTTCAAGCAATTCCCTGTCCTTCTTGAACAGAGGGGCCCAGAACTGGACGCAATATTCCAGATGCGGCCTCACCAAGGCTGAGTAGAGGGGGAGGAGAACCTCTCTTGACCTACTAACCACTCCCTTTCTAATGCACCCTAAGATGCCATTTGCCTTCTTGGCCACAAGAGCACATTGCTGGCTCATGGTCATCCTCCTATCCACCAGGACCCCCAGGTCCCTTTCCCCTTCACTACTTTCCAGCAGGTCAACCCCCAACCTGTACTGGTACATGGGGTTGTTCTTCCCCAGATGCAAGACTCTACACTTGCCCTTGTTAAATTTCATCAAGTTTCTCCCCGCCCAACTCTCCAGCCTGTCCAGGTCTCGCTGAGTGGCAGCACAGTCCTCTGGTGTGTCAGCCACTCCTCCCAGTTTTGTGTCATCAGCAAACTTGCTGAGGGTGCACTCAGTTCCCTCATCCAGGTCATTGATGAAAATATTAAACAGCACCGGTCCCAGCACCGACCCCTGAGGAACTCCACTAGTCACAGACCTCCAGCTAGATTCTGCGCCATTGACCACAACTCTCTGCCTTCTTCCTTTCAACCAGTTCTCGATCCACCTCACTACTTGATCGTCAAGCCCACACTTCCTCAGCTTATCTATGAGGATGCTGTGGGAGACAGTATCAAATGCCTTACTGAAATCAAGAAAAACCACATCTACCGCTCTACCATCATCCCTCCACCTAGTCACTTCCTCATAGAAGGCTATAAGGTTGGTCATACATGACTTCCCCCTCATAAAACCATGTCCCCATATAGAAAAGTACTTTATTCAAAAATGGACGTTTTTTCCTGATCTTCATTATAAACTCATAGACAATGAAGTAAAAGCATTTATTTTTTCCTTTAAGTTAATAACCCCTTTTTTCATAACAAAAAAAAAGCACCCCAAATATTTTGGTGCCTTATTGATGACACTGGAGTCTCTGTGAAGAAACTTCAAATACAGGTGTCTTTAGGAAGAGAAAACTGATATATTAAAATTTTAAAAAATTGAACTAAACAAGTGGCCAGCTGTTGGCAACAAAAGGTGAAAAATAAAGAAATATTTGTTAGATTTAAATAAATTAATTCTCTGAAGCCTGCAGTCCTGTTTTCAACAGTAAAAACAAAGATGAGTAAATGTTCCAGTGATGGAGAGTGGGATCTTCAATTTATACAGAAACTTCTTGGCTGACACTAATTAAAATGGCAAAAGGAATTATGTAAATGAAAGCATATGGTGTTTCCATATGTTTTCAGAGCCAAGACATAAACTGTGTTTAAGGAAAATATATTTTTAAAAAACATGCAGCTATGACAGGAAAATTACCCAAATTGTTGGTGATTGCGAAACTGTTCTGAGCCATTGCCTTTGATTGTAGTGTGACTTTCTGGAATTTTCTTGCAGTGCGTTGTGTCTCCCTTTAAAAGGTGGGAAAATAGGGAGGTGCAGGTAATTGTAACACCAAGCTAGGCACAGAGTGCTGTCATGTCTTGCTTTTCAGATGGCAAAAAGTGTATGCTGCAAAATTTATGTTCATACGAAGGGATTATAACCCATAGGACAACCAGATGATCAGACCCAGTCAGCATGGGTAAAGGCAGCTCCTGCTTGAGTTGCCTGGTCTCCTTCTACGACAAGGTGACCTACTTAGGAGGTAAAGTAAAGGCTGTGGGTGTTGTCTACCTACACTTCAGTAAAGCCTTTGATACCATTTCCCACATCATTCTCCTAGAAAAACTGGCTACTCATGGCTTTGATGGCTGGACAGGTCCTAGGAATGGTGGTGAATGGAGTTCACCAGTTGGCAGCTGGTCACAAGTGGTGCTCTTGAGGGCTCAGTATTGAGGCCAGTTCTGTTTAATATCTTTATCAATTATCTGAATGAGGGGATTGAGTGCACCCGCATTACATTTGCAGATTACACCAAATTGGGCAGAAGGGTAGGAAGTCTCTGCAGAGGGATCTGGACAGACTGGCTGAGGCCAGTTGTACAAGATTCAGTAGGACTAAGTGCCAGGTCCTGCATCTGGGTTGCAACAACCCCATGCAATGCTACAGGCCTGGGAAAGAGTGTCTGGAAAGCTGCCCAGTGGAAAAGAGCCTGGGGGTGTTGGTCAACAACCAGTTCAACATGAACCAGCTTGTGCCCAGGTGTCCAAGAAGTCCAGCAGCACCTTTGTCTGCATCAGCAATAGTATGGCCAACAGGGCAAGGGCAGTGATTGTCCCCTTGTACTTGGCACTGCTGAGGCTGCACCTCAAATACTGTGTTCAGTTTTGAGCCCTTCACTACAAGAAACACACTGAGGTTCTGCAGCACGTACAGAGAAGGACAACTAAGCTGGTGAAGGTTCTGGAGCACAAGTCTTATGAGGAGCAGCTGATGGAACTGGGGTTGTTTAGCCTGGAGTAAAGGAGGCTTAGGGGAAACCTTATCATGTTCTACAACAACCTGAAAGGAGGTTGTAATGAGCTGAGTATGAGTCTCTTCTCCCAAGTAACAACTGATAGGACAAGAGGAAATAGCTTCAAGTTGCGCCAGGGGAGATTTACAATGGATATTTGGAAAAATTTCTTCACTGAAAGGGTTGTCAAATATTGGAACAGGCTGCCCAGGGAAGTGATTAAATCCCCATCCCCAGAGGTACAATATGTAGATGTGGCACTTAGAGACATGGGTTAGTGGTGGAGTTGGCAGTGCTGGATTAATGGTTGAACACAATGACCTTAAATGTATTTTCCAACCTAAATGATCATATGATTCTATGACTTCAGTCTCAGATCACAGTTTAAATGAAGACATTGAGTCTTCAGCTGTCAGTATGTCTTCTGCCCAGAGGTGGATGTGACAAACCCACCACACCAGTCCCACCCAACTGGAATTCACCTTCACAGGAAATACAGCACAGAGGATTTACTACATACAACCAGTGCAGACAACAAAGTCTACACATATAATTTAGTGTGTTTCGCAGCAGCCTGAGTCTCCTATAAGCTTCTTAATTCACCTTTCCTCGGCTTTTAAATTAATGAAAATGATTTGTCACGGTATGTATTTAAGTAGGCTGCAGAATACTGGGATGGTAAAAGTGTACATGGATTCCAAAGTTGACTCATGGAAGAAAAATCTATCATAGTCTATTACATAGCCACTAAGACTAAGGATTGAGTGGACCTTAGGACTCAATATAATTATTCTTTCTTCTTAAATTCATTTTTTATATGCTTACAAAACAAGACTGGGAGGAGGCAGGGGTGGTGAAACAGAGTGTGTTATCCTATTCCTGATTACTTTATCCTTCCTGAATTTATCTTAAAAAAGATATTATGAATGAAGATGAATACCATAGCTGCTTGAAAATGGCAGTCAGTATTCTTTGTTCAGATACAATTATTCAGCATGGCAAGGATAAAGAGAGGAACTGAAAGAAACATAATTTTACATATATATTTATATTACATAGCATGCTCTACTCTAATGCTGCTGTTCATGATAGAGTCCTAGAGACACAAAGTACAGGCCATAAAGGTTTCTGGTACAAAGCTTAGTTTCTCACTAATCTTTGCCTCTGCTGAAAGGCAAAGTTCTTCCAAAACCAAATATCTTTCTAATCATACTTCCATTCCTGTTTAGGCATGATCTCTGGTTTTGCCTTAATGTGCCTAAGCTTCAAGATCTTATTAATCTAAAGAACACAGAGAAACAAATGGATGTCAGTACAGGATTTCAGTATGCTGCCTCATGAATGCCTCCCACAATTTGACATTTCATGCAACAAATTTAAGAGGTGATGTTTTGACCTATAAACTATAACTCTTGCCACTCACTCCTAACTAGCTGAGTTGTGATAACAAACCTTGAGGTGACTGAAATTAGTTGAGATGAACTATACCCTAAAAAAGTTTATGCTAATTTATCTACACCTCAAATGCTACGCGTAACTAACTACAGAGGTACTAGCTATGTATCTCACGTAAGTGCTAGTGTTGAGGTGAAGAATGGCAGAACATGCCCCCTTGAATCATCTTATAATCCTAAAACCATGGTGATTTACACAAGATCCTGTAAAGGGTTAGCCTCGTGGATCTTGGACACGACCTTATTTTTCTCACTTCAGTTGGACTTGCTCCAGACAGATGGCAACTATTTTTATTTTTTTTAGTGTAGCATAAAACCAAAGTTATTTACATATTCTTGAAGCAAAATATCCCTTCTGATTTTAATGTTTATTTATTCACTGGAAAACTTACTCATCATTACCACAACTGACTACTTCCAATTGCAGGGATGCTTAAGAACTGACTATTGTGGTCGTTGTCTATCTTCACCTGCATCTTATTTTGGCACCAGCTGAATCTTAGATATGACAAATCCTTTGGGTAGGTTTGATAAAAAAAATCTGTTTAGCTAAAGGCATCAGAAATTACATTAGGACCTGCCTTTCAATGTTTCTACTTATGTTAAGGATGCAGGCATTGAGGATTATTAATATACAATCTATATATTTGTTCCAATCTCCAACATAATCCATCCAAATTTTTTTTCTGTTCCTGTCACTATATCTATTTAGTAATATTGTGTGATTTCCGAACACTAATAACAATCCATTTAGACCACATAAATCTCTGCAGCATTTGCTCTGTAAGTCCAGTCTCTGGTTAGGATGAACCTTTCGCAGGATGCTACTGTGAAGCTTTTCATTCTGAAGTCATAAGAAACCATACTTATAGCCTTCTTATTGCCTCCTGATATTCTCTTTAAGGTAAGCAAATGAGTAGTTTGTCTTTCCATGATACGATAAATAACAACCTTGAATATAATGGTTACTTCTTCAAAGGTCTGTTAGTTGGTCTGTTTGTTACTTTCTGCTTGGCTAGAATGCAGAAGCCTTATTTTTTTACCAGAGAGTGATGTCACAGTTTTTTTAAAAGCACCTTTTTAACTTACAGAGATATTCAGTGCTTAAATATCTCTTGATATTCACAGCTTGTGGGTTTTTTTATTACCCATATTCTACTACAAGTCTGGAAATCTGATGAACTCACTGAACCTGGTAATCATTCCTCCAAGAACAGCAATCAACTATC
Source organism: Lathamus discolor (assembly GCF_037157495.1). NCBI lineage: Eukaryota > Metazoa > Chordata > Aves > Psittaciformes > Psittacidae > Lathamus > Lathamus discolor. Next base: position 126,811,040 of record NC_088885.1, on the reverse strand, counting down.
TGCTGTATCCATATCCCACCAGTTCCCCTTAGACCTGGAGTTACTCATCTGTCACCTTACACTTTCATTTTTACAAACAGCAGCCAAATAATGAAACTCTTCTTTTATACTGGGTCTGTACATCAAGCACTCACAAAAGCAGAATGTACAGCAGTAAGATCAGGACAGCTCCAGCCAAAGCACTAAGCTACATTTTTAGGCAGTTCTCTCTGCTTTCAGAGCCTTTTATAAGCTGATAGAAATATGCACATTATCATAGGAGCATTCTCAAAGACAGAAGCACTTTGCCTTTGCTCTTGCCTTTGGTTTTACCTTTGACTCTTGCTCATTAAGCAACCGTGGAATTTCTCCAAGAACAATAAACACCTTGCTCCTAGACTGAATAAAATTGATATGGAAGACATTCAGAAAATGGCTGTATCAAGAAATATGATTTCCCTGCTTCAAGGTTAGATAATTTCCATGTTTGAAATGCTTTGCTATTCTAAGTCTTTCTGATTTTGTGGGGAAGAGTGTCAGCTCACCAGTTCACCTTTCCTTACTCAGCCAACACTATGAAAATTAATGTGTTTATCACTCGTCCAAACTATCTTAATCATTTTGCTTTAGAGACCTTAAAACAAAACACTGTAAAATTAGACTTGCCAAGAGGCCAGCTTCTTGAAGCTGGTAGGTTAGATAGCATGCCATAATTTGAAGAAACAGAAAGCAAATGTTTAACAGACCTAATTCCTGTCTTGTATTCAAAGGTTGTTTGCATGTGGGTTTGGTTAGAATACTTCTGTATCAAAATTGAAAAAAAACCCAACAAACCTAAACCTTACACTGATGTCATGTAAATTAAATAATCTTCTCATCTTCTTTGGTTTATCTCCACATGCAGTTAAAGCTGTTATTAAGTTGTTAGACTTGGTGGTGAGTGTCTGTGAAACCTCAGATCCCTGAGATTTCTAAATCTTGGACTGGGACAGGGGCTAACAATTTGCTGTCCCTTCATCGGTATTAGGTTGAACAAGAAAATGATCAGATAACTCTTAATTTGGATCAGATGATATTAGGATTGTCTGCTGAAAGGTTTGTATGTTCAGGATTTTCAAAGGCTTTAAAAAAAATACAAAGATAAACGTATAAAACTTACAAATCCTCTAGTGTGTGAGTAATTTCTTGCAAAGGTCTTGTAATTTAATTGTAGGGAAAGTGTTATATTGCTGGCTTTACTTGAAAATCTGAGACAACAAACATACAAATGAGTAGAGAATCATATTTGAATAGATACATCAGCTACACTTCCTCCTATACAACCAGTCAGTTTAATTTCTGACTGCTTCATTGCTTTGTTTGAATAGAATAGATGTCTACTAATAGAATTCAGTCTACTTGTACAAAACCCAACAAGAATTAATACTTTCCAAAGCAATCATAACACTTCACTAGAAGCATTATTTCCAGTTGAGTGGGTCACACTAACTTCTGCCTTGTCAATCACATTATCATTATCCTGCTCCTTGTCACCTTGCTGCAGAGTACGGGCAGTGTCTAAGGCAGTGTTCTCCATTTGACCCTGTAACATCAAGCAAGATTCTGACTCATGAAACCAAAACAGCAGCTTACTCTTTTTAGCATCCAATACATTATAGCAGCATGGGATCCTGACCACTCATGAGCAACGCAATGTCAAACGAACTGCCTCAAGGTGCAATCACAGCCTAAGAGAGAGGTAAATGAGAACTGCAAGTAATAATAGTCAAGATAAGTCAACTGCAAGTGTACTTTCCTTTAACTGCCAATTATGAGCAGGTTCCACTTGCACCTTTTAAAGTTAGGGTGAACAAATCAACAATTAAGTCTTAACACATGCCATGCAGCACCCTACTGCAAGTGCACACAAGATTGGATAACAAGGCCAGAAAACCATTCGATTGGTTACTGATTAACTTTCTCAGAAATAATCAGTTAAAGGGGTAGTAGAAATGCAGTAATCAGAATTTAAGGGATTTTTGCAGTAGCTACAATGAAGATCCAGTTCCATCTCAAAGTGGACAAAATTACTTTTGTAAAGTCCCTGGGTGCTTTCTAAAGTAATCTTTGTCTTTTTTTCTTTTTTTTTTTTTTTTTTTTTTGTCTTTTTTTTCCCCCCCAGTGGAAGAATGATAAAATTAATTCAGAGAAACTTACCTACTGGTATCTCAGCCTCTGCTTGTTTCCATAGACACATGTTATTTAATACATACTGCTTTATATACTGCTGACTATCTAAGTTATGCCAAGTACATATGTGAGAGAGTTCATAAATGTCCTTAAACCCAGGTTTCACATTGAATAACATCCTTGAGAGAGGACTGTGGTAGTGTCACTCTCAGAAGGACTGTGGAATCCATTACGGTATATTTTTAGTTGCATCAAGAGGTCTTTAGTCAAGCACTCTTTTTTTCCCAGATTTATGCCAAATGCAATTCTACTTATTTGCCATGAGGGTTTTTTAATTCTAACCCAAGGTCCACAGGAAAAGACCCAGACACTGTGAATCGGAATTTCAACTTGCATCACTGTATGAGCTCAGTTAAAGTTGATGGCTATGTAATTTTTAATGCTAGTTGATGAACTTGATCAGCAGTATTTTCATTTTTCTTTTTTGCAGGCATCCATTCAAACTACAAGGACTGCCTTAAATTTGTTCTGTTTAAGTAATAATTCTAAAAATCTCTTGTATGATGTGTACAGGTTTTCTTTAACAGCACAGGTTCACCCTTGCAAGAGCTCTGGTATTGAATAATTAATTGAATATTTAATAAATTGTAAATAAATCCAGATGCATTTTATTTTCTAACTGCTGACTGGCTTGTTCTCAACAACTAGGTATTAATATATTTCAAATGGTAAAGTAAGGTGAAGTAAAGGACAAAAGTCTGACCTCACCTGTGCCACCACGAACAATGAACTAACAAAGAAAAAAGGCAAAGTTTAAAGAAAGGAGAAAGAGATCTCCAGATCTCTAGTCATTGGTTCAAGACTTAATATTCTGTTAATAGAGATTTTCTGCAGGATTAAATCATCTGGGTTTGTCTCCTATAAATCTGATCACCATTATGTGAAGTCTGAATATATTTTTCTTATAGTGAGATTTGTTCCTAGATACATGAACGGTAGACAGAAACCTCTCTAAATGTTCACCATTTGAGTTGTGCATATGACAGCTACATCTACAAAAGCTATTTCGCTGCTGTTTGTAATGTATGGCTCCAATATTCGTTCTCTTTTTCAGGTGCTATTCTTTGTCCTAAGAAATAAATAATAATAACAATTAAAAAAGGCCATGGACATGAATATGGCCACAACCATAAAATAAAATGGAAGACAGACCACAAAATAAACTGCAAAAGAATTCAACTTCAGTCATCCAGAAGTATCTGCGAAGAGAATATTGTAATATCATGAAAGGAAGCAGCCTGGGAGACTCTGGAACATTTTAGTTACTAAAACTTTAAAACACTACTACAGTTACGAAGTGTTTTCAGATGTAGGAGCTCTTTTTAGAAGTACTGTGAAAAGAACAAAATTTCTGGTTTAATATTATGTAGCATATGGAAACAAGCATTCAGAAAGTGGGAAAACTGGTGTTATAACATCATAGCTGAATTCTTAACACTGTAAGATCTTCCTTTTATATATAGACCTACTTATATATGTCAAGATTGAATTCTAGAAAAACAAAACAAAACATGCCTGTTACATCTTAAAATCGTTGTTGGAACCATGTCTTAGACCCAGAATTAGCCCAATAGGGGGGGATGTGGTCACTTGCAATTTTATGAATTTAAAACTCAGGTGTATTACAGGTCCACCACTTCAAATAGCTGGAAAAGTTGATAATATGCTCAGATAAACAATATTCTGCAAAGGGGAACAAGGAACAGCCAGAGTGATGCTGTCTTTTATAAGAGAAAGAGGATCTATCCCAACGTGGCCTGAAGGTTGAAAGCCTGAGCACAGCTGAAGTAAGGTGTTGCAAGATGCTAATCTGCCTCAGTCAGGAGGCTGCCTTCCATAGAAAACTTTTTCCCAAGAAAAAATGAGGAATAATTTCACCAGATAGATGAGTGTGAGTTTCCTGGGACTGCAGCCTGCATGTACAGTGTGCCCTTTCCAGCCTTCCCTCAATACAGCTGGTGACAAGATGCCAGAATGACGGGGGTTTTTTGACTCTGGACAACCCTGGGCAGTGTTTTCTGCTGACCATGAAGCTGTCTTACTGTCTGTGTCCCCGTCCGAGAGCCCCCACTGACTTTGCTAGCAGTTCCTGGGGAAGCCGCATGCCTCCGTCTGCTCTGCTGTAGCCCAGCCAAAGCCAGTGAGTGTGTTGGAAAGCTCAAGCATAATGAAGTGCTGCAGTGGTGTTATCTCTCCCCATCTCTTCCGTCTTGCTCTGGTGGTCTTCCCTCTCAGAGTGAAACACAAGGAGACTAACACAGTGTTTCCTTCTGCCTGGTGTTTGCTTATTATTCCAGCTAATTGGCTCCAAGGGAAGAAATAAACTGTGCTTTAAACAGCACCATTAATTCTCGTCCTTTTAGGCCAAGAGCACATCTCCAGGCATCATTAAAACCCAGAATTAGTGAAAAATACTTCTCTTTTTTAACTAAAAGAAATCCCCATCTCCCTCTCCTCAAACACACGCACACCCACCCACGGCTGATTGACAAAGTGAGCAGAATCCGTGTTCTCACACCAGCAGGTATCCATTACATGAGAACTTTCTTCTGGCGCCAGGAGGTATTTAGAGAGTTTGCCTGGCTATTCCACAGGGGAAACCCTGCTGAAAGTTGGGGATACCTGAACAAAACTCTCTGCTGGACAAACTCCGGGAAAGCAGCCATCCTTAACAGCTGATAATGTCTCGCTGTTGTTATTGCACTGGAAATGTGGGGAAAAGAGTAAATAACAGGGACCGATTTCTTTCCTCCGGGACTATGCTTTTCCCCTGTGCTGAGGGACAGGATCCCCTTTCGGGAAATTAGCGGCTCGAAGGACAAACCTGTGGGTTTGGGGATATTATCATTATTACTATTATTATTGTATTTTACAAGCATGACCCCGCTCACGCTCAGGGTCGCTGGGGGAGGAGCACAAAACCCTCCGCCCCATCCCGCCTGGGGATACAGCCAGCCCCTCTGCCGAAGAAGGTGCCTTCTCCTCTCGGATCCCAGAGCTGCCTCCTCCAGGCCGCCGATCGCCCAAGCCCTGCCTCCCCCCACACCAGGGAGAGCGCTGCCGGGGCCACACCGGGAGAGCGCCCGGCCCCCTTCCGAGGAGCGGAGCTGGGAAGCTGTGGCCCGTGAGCTGGTGTCGGCCGGGGCAGAGGCGGGTTTTAACCCCTGGTTGAAGTCCCATATCCAACTGAACCACTGAGCGTGTGTCCCTTGACGGGGGCTTAGTGCGTTCGCACTTACTAAGCAAACTAAACCGTATTAAGTACCTTTATATAACTTTTTTTTCCTTCCGGGGGTTCTTTTGTCTCCTGTTTGCTTTATTCAACATGGCATGACCCACTGAGTATTTTCTAATTTTCTCACATGGTGAAAAGACACTTTTTTGGGAAGCCGGCCCCCCAGAAAACACACACAAACAGTCATTTCCAATAACCGCTCGGGCTGGCGGTTCCTGCACCCACCACGATGCTTTCAGGACCCCTGTCCTTGAGACCCCGGGGAGCTCACACGGGGCCATCCCCAGGCAGATGGCTGCCGGGGGACCGGGGCACGGGCACCCCGTCGCTGCCACCTTGGGAAGCGGTAACAGGAAAGGGCACCCTTTAGCAGTGCCTTTCCTCGGGCCAGACCTCTGGTTAAGGAGAGGGCAACGCAGCACGGGCTGCAGCGAGCAGCGGTCCTGGTACGGGCGGTTTATGCAGGCAGGATTAGGAGGAAAGAATGAGGGACACCGCACACTTCTCCCTTCACCTGGTGCCTTTACCAGGTATACAGAGCCATGCAAAGGCGCATTTGTTCTAGGTAGCATCTAACCACCTAAAGCGAAGCTAATAATTCATCCACCTGCTTTTGCTTCAGGACCATCAATGCCGAGCACCCATCCCTTTCGTGGCAGAAGCCCTGCCAGCCTTTCACTCAGCCTGCCTGTGTGCTGTAGATGCTTGTGGAGAGATCAAGACTGAGATGTTTGCCAGACGCTGTCCTCCTCTCCTCCAGACATCCTGCCTTCCCTACCACTGCGACAAAATGAATAAAATGGATAAACCCGCCCTTGTTACACTGAGGTCTTTCCCCCAAAGTGTGAAGTGCGCTTTTAGGTCGGAGCGAAGTGACTCAGTAACGCTGCCGAGTTCGAGGAAAGGACAAATGCCATAGGAAAGCCTTATTTAAAGCACTTTATGGAGAACACATCATCTCCCTCCTCCACCCTGCTTTGTCACTGCCAACACCCCAGAATGCGAAGGACATGGGGCTTTTAACAGTTCCCCCTCCTACCCTCGGAGATAACCTGCATTTTACAGACTTGGCCTCTGGGTATTTTTTTTTTCTTTCTGCTATAATTTATTCTTAAACTTCAAGAAGAAAATCCCAGATACCTGTAGGGTATCTGCTCTCCACCCGGCCCGGCGCCGCGCCGTCCCTCCTCGGTCCCCAGACTCTGCACGAAACACCCTCATCCTCTTCAAAGATGAAGGAGAACCCTGGTTTGCACGAAATACTCTATGCTTGGGTTGATTGGTTACATTTATTTACGACAATGCCTTCTGGAAAAGCGTGAGGGAAAACGCTCCGTACCAGCGCGCATCCCCAGAGCGGGGATCTCCCCTCAGCAAAGAGAATCTGCTTTTGTCGCCTCAGGGCCAACAGCGCTGGCCGAGGCAGAGCTCCTTGGGGCAGCCCCTCTCTGCAGCTCCTTTCCAGGCAGGCAGGAGCTGGTTTAGCTCCTGCTACTTCCCCACACACATGCCGTGTTTTGCTGCATCAGCGCCGCACACAGCGCCCAGGGGCGGACCCTGAAACCCGGGAGGATGCTGCTGTTGGAGTCCGGGCACGGATCACATCTGGGTTTTACCCTTTAACAGGGAAACGGGAAAGGCGCCGCACCTGATAACGGGCGTAAAATGCTGCCCTGGTATACAGGGATATTTTCCCTACTCGGCACACAGAGAGCAGAAAGTATAAAAGTCTTGACAAATGGAAGCATGAGGTAGTGCCCTGGCCCCGTCAAAGACTTCATCCTGAAAATGATATCTTCGACAGGAGCTCAGCAATTTGCTGGATGCGAGAGGAGTCAGGTCTGCTCACTTTCGTTGGGTGTAAATCCGAAGTAACCCCTGAGGCTCAATCCTGATTTACTCCGTTCCACTTCCCATTTCCTTTACTAACCAAGAAGCAGGCAAAGACGACCTGGGAATTTGGCTATTTCCCCTCCCTTCCGTCCCCTCCATCCCCAATCCTTTCCTTAAATGAGGCGAAGTATCCATTATGCGTCACCTTTAATTCACCGAGGCAGAAGTAGGCGGAAAGGTGAGATTTGCCATTGCGGCTTTTCAGACTGGGTACCATTTTATTCTTTGTTTAAAGAAATTCTGCACTTTCTCCCATTAATCTTTAGCAGGGAAAGCGTTCAGCCTGCACCTGTATAAACAACCTAGATGGGTGGAAAAAGTAAACCTATATCTCTTCCCCTCCAGTATCTTTATATATATATATTTGTAGGGATAATGCAAGCTAATTGGGGAGGCAGAGCAAGCCCGAAGCTCGGCTAGCTGCCCTTTCACCGCAGAGCCTGCGGGACCCAGCCACAGCATCGCTGTGTCAAACCAAGTTCAAGAGATCCAGTTGCAAGATCAGCTGTCTGTTTCGGTGGTTCAAGAAATGTCAAGTTTCACTTGGAAAGGTCGCTGTTAAACCCGGCTCTGATGTGGTTGTAGCCCCAGCGGGTGAAGCCGAGGTTTACACAGCGTTAAGTGGCCCTCGGTAAGACCACAGGGTTGGCGGGGAAGGAAGAGTAAAGCTCTGGGCGAAAAGGCTGCCGGCGGTGCCAGGAAAGTTGCGCTGCAGCAGCCGGGAAGGTTCCACTCGGCCGGGATTGAGAAATGGAAGGGAAAAACCCGGGAGCAAAACGGAGGGAAAAGTTCTTTCCACCTGCTGTAGTCATTAGGTTCTTTTCTGCGAAGTGAGTTTTTATCCTGGTTAACGGTATTCAGGCAGGGCCGTGAAGGCCAGCGAGGAACCAGACTGCAGTCATTCTTCTCGGAAAGAATGGATCTTTTCGGGGATGAAAGGGACACAAATTGTCGGTTTATTTATTGATATCCCCTATTAATTTGCATATCAGCTTTTCCAGTGGCTGCTGGGTCCCCCACTTTCCCGTGAACTCCATAAAAGCTGTAGTACGGAATTTGTTACTAAAAAAACCCGCAAATACCTCAAAAAATATATATATCTAGTTTTATTTGTTTTGTGACACAGAGGTCTACGCAGCCCAATTAACTGGCTTTTAGCTAATTGCTCTGAGCAAGGAGAACCCTTCGGACACGTTGCACTCACTCGCTACTGCCTGTAGCTTCTCCCAGAGCTACTAACACCATCGAAACGCAGCCCGCGCTTTTCCCGTGACTTTTCATACTGCTCCCCACGAACCACCAATCCCCCGCGGCGTGCCGCGTCCCCGCTGTCCCTGCCAGCTCCGGCGGAGAGGCACCGGCACCACTCGGAGCAGGGCTGGTAGGGGAAGACCTGGCCCGATCCTCCCGCACCACTCGGCCTCGAGGGTGCGTGTGGTGGAAAAATCCCCCGACCCGAAGGAAAGGCAAGAGGGGAAGGGGATGCAGGTGGGTTGGGGTCGGCAGAGCCCCAGGCTGCGGTTAGCTCTAGCCCAGCCGCAGCCGCCTGGGCGAGCGGTGCCCCTCTGCCTGCAAAAGCACCCGCGGGATGAGCCCCGCGGGTATTTTCCTCCCTCCAGGGCGAGGAGCGGGGTCTGTCGCGGTGGGAAAGCGCTCATTCGCACGGCGGCACTATTCACCAGAGCACACATACACCTGGAGACATCCCCGTCCCCTCCATATAGGTTCTGCTTCTCGGATCAGTGCGGAGAGGCGCCGCCCCCAGCGTGGGGATCCGACGGGTCCTACCCCTCCTCTGTGCCCCCACTCCCCCGCTCCGCCCGGCAGATGGTTCGCTCCGCAGACACCCAGATATATAGCGCTGTCGAGGGGCGCATCCCCCTCCACGCACCCCCCGCACCCCCCTTCCCTGCCAGCACCGGCGCTGGGCCGACTCCCCGGCGCGCCTCTGCTGTCCGCCCCCTCCGGCCGGCCCGCCTCCCTTCCTCCCTCCCGGGGCGATGTCCGCCGGCTCCGGGAGCGAGGCGGACGAGCTGCCCGACATGGACCTGAGGACGCTACAGCTGGACTACCCGCCGCCGGCTAAGCGCCAGCCCCGCGGAGAGTTCTACCCCTCGGGGGACAACTCCTCGGCGGCGGAGGAGGAGGAGGAAGAAGAAGACGAGGAGGAGGAGGATGGCGAGGGCAGCTGCGCGGCGGGGCCGGCCGCCAGTGGCTGCAAGAGGAAGCGGGCGCGGGGCGGCTGCCCCGGGGGCAAGAAGGCGGTGTCGGGGCCGCGGGGGCCGCCGCCCGAGGGGAAGCAGTCCCAGCGCAACGCGGCCAACGCGCGGGAGAGGGCGCGGATGCGGGTGCTGAGCAAGGCGTTCTCCCGGCTGAAGACGAGCCTGCCCTGGGTGCCGCCCGACACCAAGCTCTCCAAGCTGGACACTCTGCGCCTGGCGTCCAGCTACATCGCCCACCTCCGGCAGCTCCTGCAGGAGGACCGCTACGAGAACGGCTACGTCCACCCCGTCAACCTGGTACGATGCGGAGGGGCGCGCAGGCGGGCACTGCTCCGGCGCCTTCGGAGTGAGCGGCGATGGGCCCCCGCTGGGTTAAGGGGGGAGGCCCTGGGGCACTCCGCAAGGCACCCCCCGGGGCAGCTCCGCCGGGCCGTGCCCATCAGGGAAGGAGCCTCGGGGCGGCCCTGACCGTTTCTCAAATCCCGGTAATCCTCGCCCCAGACCCGAGAGGCGGGTCTGTTTTAGGGTGATGGCGGGTGTGTCTGTGCTGGGGAGCCATCGTAGGGGACCCTAAAGACATAAATTCTTCTGGCATTAGGCAAGTTTAATGTCCGAAAAAGGAGTAATTGCTGTGGGGGCTGGATTGGAGCACAGGCACGCCGTCATCAGTTCATCGGTACAGAACTAGTGCCTGATGCATGCCACAGGGGTAAAACGGTTGCCCATGTGGTGCAGAGTGTTTGGGGTTTGATACTTTATGTGCTTTTTGTTTATAAAATGATGCAAACAGTTGCAAAGCAAGGGAATGGTTGTATTTTTTGTAAGAACGATTTGTTGCTGGTCGTGGCAGCCCTGTTGCATAGCATTTAATTACAATGAAAAATATAATGAAAAAGAATCGTTGGAGGAACTTCACTCTCTCTGTGCTTCCCACAGGGACTAAAACATGATGACGTGTTTGCAACTGAACCAGAGTTAGACATCTATCAGTAATAAAGCTCCACTTTCACGCCAGGATAAACTTTCTTTTTAATATGAAATACCCTTTTCATTGGTTTTTTGGTTTTGTTTTTTTTCTTACAGACTTGGCCATTTGTGGTTTCAGGAAGACCCGACTCTGACAGCAAAGAAGTTTCTACTGCCAGCAGATTATGTGGAACTACCGCATAGTCACAGTAAATTGTTTTCTTTTTGTTGTTGTTGCTGATGATCTTTTTTTTTATTATTTCCCTTTGTATGGACTGGATATTCTTAAGAGCTGTGATTTATCGGCTCAAGATTAGATGGGGACAAACCCCCATCTCTAACAGTGTTAAATCCGTGTCCCTGACATTATTTTCCCTTAGAGTTCTGAGGGAAGTTTATTTAAAGCAGTAAAGGGAGGTGGTTGAAATTAGAGTTTTTATGAACTGACTGCAGCAGCTGAAGCCTGAGATTTGGCTTCATCGTTCTTGCCACCGCCTGAGGACTTGTTGTTCTAGGGCTCTCGAACTAATGGAAGAGGAATATAACAATATAGAATTAACAGCATGGACCAAAATGCAACTCTACAAACTAACCCCAAACAGTATTATTTGTATTCTAAAGCAAAGCAGTATTTTAAAGTAGCTTTGAAACTCAGATGTATAATATATTTTGATGGCTTTTGTATTCATGGATCTGATTTACTGCAACTATGCAGTAAGTACAGTCATATTTTTTTTTTTTCCTTTTAACCAGAGTTTTCTTAAAAAATGCGTTAAGTGGCTACATTCTGTCCATTGGAACTAAAATAATTCTTTTGGTTATGTCTTGAAGTGCCACATGTGAGAGTGTGGGACTATCCCTAGAAATGTGGCAGTTTCCTTGTCTTAATCCAGAAGGGAATTCTGCTTACCATAAGGCCAGGGTGCATGTGTTGTAAAGGGTGAGTTTGTATGCTGCTGCAAAGTAACAAGAATTCACAATGTCTTAAACTTTTTTTTCCTGTACTGTCATGCTTATCTTTGAAAAGTTTATCCTCAAATGAGTTCTGTTGACATTTCTTCACTGATTCAAATGCTGTAATAAAAGAGGATGCCATCAAATAAGTTGCAAATGTAAATAACTCTATTTTTTTATGAATGACATTAAAAGCTTGGTTACAATGACTTATTGGTACTGTGATAGTGTGTGGCTGCATCAGTATTGATAATATATCAGTATACAACAACTTTCTTCGTAATGAACATTCTTGAAACTGGCTTTTATGAACACAGTTATCTTCTTCAACTCTTGAGAACAGCTACATCTCCAGCAACAGCCAGATAAGAACACTTTCACCCAAAAGAGCTCATGTGAGGTACAGTACTATATGAATTAGCAGGGAAAAAAAAATCACATTTTAACAACTTAAGAGAATTCAATGACATAGTTTCTTACATGAATCAGGAAAATAAATGTAGATTAAGAAATGGATGTCAGTAATTTGTTCTGCTTCATAGCATGAAAGACAGTGTAATAGCTTCTTTTGCTGTCATTTTACATTTCCATCTGTAGTCTATTTTGCTTTTATTTGTACTTGTGCAGTGGTAAAATCATCCGAGTTTTCCTGCTTGGCAGCAGACTTTTCTGTTTTAAGATTAAAATTCCTGAGATAAGATTTGCTTTTATCCAAAATATTTCGTCAGCAGTTAACTGACAGTAAGGGAGAAGAATGAATTGCTTTAGAGAAGAAAAAGCCTCTTCTTCTTCATTTAAGCAGCCAGGAGGAAGAAACATTTTCTTAGGTAGGACCAGTTTAACCTGGTTTCTTGTCAGGTCATCCTGCATCATGGATTTGTGTTTTGCAATATTGCATAGAAGCTCAAGACTGACTGTTGCTAATGTCTTTCAAGTAGATGAACTGCAAAAATTGTTTTTCTTGTTATGAAGTGTAAAATAGTCCAGAGCCACTGCAAAATAAAATGAGTGCTCAGCCCAGAATCTGCTGAAACTGCTGCTTTCAGTGATTTGAGGGAGAGCTGTACAGAGACCATAACCTAATTTACCTTCCAGTTTTAGCCAGAGAAAGGTTGTGAAAGAAGGGGACTATTCCAATTTGCAGTTACGTAGCTGAGGTAGGACTCCAACTAACCTTCTCTAGGAAGCTTTATAGAAAGAAAAGAATATGGACAGCAAGTCAAAAAAGGAAGGACCTTTAGGAAGTCATAAGGTATAAGAAAACTCAACCAATGTTTATCTGAACCCTAGAGAAAAGATTATTCAGCAATTTAACTAAGGTGCCACTTGAGATAATCTCAGTGTGACTCTTGGCTGGTTTTGGCCTTGATCCCAGCTGTAATTGGTTAACAACTCTGGGAGATTGGAAAAACAAGGAAAGCATGGAGAATTTTTAACAGTATAGAAAGGTCCATGTGAAATGATGGAAAAAAATGCTCAGGGTAAATTCCCAAATCCAAAGTGGTTATATTAAGTAAATTCAGTAGGTCAAAATTGGAGGTAAGAAGGGTGACATGAAGAAAAACACAGTATTGCTTCCATCCATGCACTGTACTACATGTTCTCAAATACCTTTTTTTTTTTTTTTTATCTTGTGGCTACATAATATATAATAATTCTTTCTTCATAAAGTAATGAATGCACTTACACTATTTGTTATTGTAATAGGTACATCAAGATGATGATGGTGCCCCAAAAGACTATCAGTGGTTTTAGAACAGAAGTATACAATGGCCACAGGTGACATTTCAGGTCAGAATCTGGAGAGAAAATTACAGCTTTTAGACAGAGAATGTTATATAAGGCTCAATTCTTTGTTTTAAATACCTCTGTACAGAGATGCATGTACTAGTGTACACTTATCTATCTTAATATGGCAATTAGGTATGTTTGGATTTCCCTAACGAGGATATGATATTTTAAACCATTAATCTTACTCCTTGGGTTCATATACATTATTTTTTAAAAGTAAATAAATCTTTCTTCTTTCTCAGTGAGAGGTGTTACATGATTAGGAAAAAGTTCAGTCAGTTGAGCAGGCTCCTTGTGGGTTTGTCCTGAGATGAGTGCCAGGTAGATCATATATTATGTCATTCTACACCTATAAAAACACACCAAAAATACATGCATGCAGTTTTGAATACTTTTTTAAACTCATGAACAGATGAAATTCAGATCAATGCTTTATATGAATAAGGTGACCGAAACATTCTAAAATACTATATTTAAGCATTAACAAAATCCATAAGAAGATGAAAGATAATGTACTTTGGTTCTTTTTTGTTTGTTTGTGCTTTTTTAGTTTGGTTTGTTGGTTTGGTTTGTTTGTTTGTTTGTTTTTGCCAGCCTGATAGAGTAAATTGATTTAATTTTTAAATTCTGAGTTTTTTGTTTGCCTGGGGATGTGTTATAGAGCTGGGTGAAGCAGAGACTAAAAAGGAAAAATTAGTTCACATTTCTACAGTCCACAAGCATGGAAGGTAAGAAACACATTTTTATCAGATTTGGCAATATATGCTTAATGATTTTTGTGTTACATTAATGATATCTTTGTTCCATTGGCACAAAGTACAAAGGAAACTTATCTTTATCCCATAAAAGTATACAAATCTTGCTAAAGCTCTTTTACAAATAAAATGTTAAATCATCTGCAACCCATATTCAGCTGAGACCTGCTTCATGTGAAATCTTAAAGGCAGAATACCTGCACTGTCTTTCCTGGCAGGCAGTTCATATACAAAGAGAAACACTTGTCTCCCAAAAATATTTTTATGACTTTAGGCTCACATAAATTGTTTTGTCTCTGTTTTATGTGGGACTCTGATAAAATAGAGCATTAGCCAGAAAGCTCAAGTCTCCATTGTAAAACCATTCCTTTCCAATACATGTGTATGCTTACACAACCAAAACACTTCCTCCTTATCGAAAATATTAACAATTCTGATCTGAGCAAAAGAAACACAGTTTGCATCTAAGAAATACCTAAGCCATACCATTCCCATTTAGTGACTTTACACGTGCATTGTGTAAAGAACTATCAGATAAGCTTTGGATTCTGAATAAAAACTGAAGTTTCTCAGCTAAGTAAAGGTGGGCTACGTAAGAGGTACAGTTGCCATAGGGTTTTCTCATGTGAAAGTGGAAGTTACAGGAATTAATTTTAATATCTCAGTTTCTACATGAAAGTTACTCTGTCTCTCTTCATTGACTCTAGAAGGACCCTGAGGTGACAAGCTGCATGATTCAGTTAAGTATCTAGTGTTTTAGTTAAATATCTAATATTGGAAGGGATAAAGCCAGGTTTTAAACGACCTAACTTTATATGAGGCAAGCAAGATAAAAACAAATAAGTGGGATTTAGAGCTACCCACTAATACAAGTTTATAGTAACCTTACATTATAAGCAAATAATAAAATTACATTATTTGAATGAAACAACACAAAAAAGATGGCCATTCTAATGGAGAATACTTACTTCTCCACAAATAGATAATTCTATGTAATTTGCATTTGGTATGGCAGTACAAATTCTCACCAAGGCTAAAGGCAATTATACCTAAGAATTAGGTTCCACCACTGGGCAGTATTTATCACACTCTACTCCGGCTGAAAGATGTGCACACAGATGTTTTCTGCAGTGCACACAGGACTGATGCTGAGCTGTCTTCCAAACCCTAAATACCTAGATCGGCATTTTTAATATATTCTGCCAAGTGTGCATTGGGATCAGTTGCTACATTACGCAGAGACTTGTGTTCCCTCAGTGTTGGCTGGTTAGGATTCAGGTACTAAGGAGAAACAGGTCTCGGTTCCTTCCTTGGCTCTGAAAACTTTGTAAATGTAAATTAATAAAAAATAACTGAAAAAATAGAATGCAGCACATCAGAATATTACTAGAGTTAAAATTTCTATAAAACTTAAGACAGCTGAAATGATTCATATAGGATCTATCCAGCAATACACGCAAAACTGAGAAAAACTTGTGGCTGATGGAAGGCTGAAGAATCACTCCTGTAATGCTGGGGTGTTGGCAGTCTGGTAGGATCTGAGGTTAGAAACATGTGATGACTCTGAGAACAACTATAATTAAGCTTAATCATGTGATTGGAATGTAGCAAGCAAAGGAAATCACTCAATCTGCCCATGCTGGTGAAAGTGTGCAAAAGAATTCAGATTTCCAGTTAAAAAGAATTCAAAATGTGACAAGAAAAGTGTTCTATGACAACAAAGCAGGCAGAGCTGAGAGTCAGAATATATACTCAGACACAACCCCAAACCAAGCAAACAGATTGTTCAGTCTCCGGGACAAAAAGTCACAAGAGCAAAGGATTGCATCACTTTGTAAGAGGTTAAAAAGGCCTGTGTAGCTAGCATCATGTGCATGAAGGGGATGGAAAAACAGCAGCTTTAGCTTATAGGAATTGTCATCATAACAAGAAGAATAAGAAAAATGGATGATAACCCTGAAAACAAATAGCGCACTTTTAAATTTTAATTCTAAGTTGCTGTGATGGCAGAAGCAACACATTAGCACTGTAAATCCCATAGTCAGTAAAAGATAAGAAGTAAACATACGCATGAATGTTCATAGAAAATCAAGACTGTAACAGCACAAGGAACTACTGTATTCCTTGAACATAAGCAGTATGGAGTTCAAATTAGTTCATGTCCTCAGTACCATCAAGAGGGCATGCCATCTAGAGGAAAAGGGGACCAAACTGAATCAGAAGGCTTTTGCAACAAGGAGCTGAAAGATTCCAACTGTCCTGTGATTCATTTCTTCAGGAAGTTCCTCTTGCACTATGAAAATGGCTGAAGAGGAGTGCAGTAGGTCAATATCCTGGGAAGCCTCAAGAAAAGACATGAGCTGCCAGAAGAGATAGTCTGTGGTCGCTATGGGGAAAAACAAAACAAACGCAATGTCACTGATTTCTGTAGAAGTGTCTCATCCCACCCTCAAAATAAACGTACATACATGTTTTCCACTATCTAGAAGAGAGTTCTTGGAAAGATGGTTAATATAAAATCTTTTTACCTGCACTCTGGCACACATATAGTCTGGACCTGTCTGCATCCCTTCTGGGATGATACCGAATACACATACTAAAGTCATCTGTTCCAGGCAGCAACCTGTGGTTCCTGGTCCAAGCAGTAGAGAGTGCCTTGCATCACTTGTTCTAATCTCTTTTAGATCAGACTGGTTGTGTCCACCCTGGAAACCACTTTTCATCTTCCTCCTCTGGGTCCCAGTGAGACATCAATAGCTTCAAAGGTGGCAAAATCATGAGAAATACATTGCTATTTCCTAGGAAGTCCTGAGGAAACATTATATTCCTGGGTGTGACATTTTCATGCTACCTATAGGGCATGCCTGAGATTTCCAAGGCCTGTTAGGATAGCTGTAGAATGGTGACAGTTACACAAGACCACCCCTCTGTATGCAGGGAGATCTCTGGGGCTATCCAACCTCAGAATCAGCCAGATTAAAGCACAGGAAGAACACGTCACATATATTTGGGTTGTGCCAAATTCTTACTGTATTTCATAGGAAACAGAGCAAAATGTGTGGCATTTGGAGAAGATGACATTTTGACATTGGACAGAAAACACAGAAAATTTTAGGGCCTCTGGATTAAAGCTAAACTGCCATATTGGTGAAGCTCTTTCTACGCTTAAGAGTAACTGGAGACAGAAGCTAACAGACCAAAATGTACAGGTAGACCATAAAAAGGAATAACTCCTCAAGAATAAATTTGTCCCCATCCATTAAAATTGACTAAAAATTGGTGTCAGCGAATACATGGAGACATATGTATAAAATTTGACTGCTTGTAAAGATACTTGGATTAAGAGTTTAAAGTATAATGGGATGACAGTGATGTTGATGAAGCATGACCTGAAAATCTTAAAAGAATGGCCTGAGTTATCTTATACTGGCTAAGGCGTGACTCTGTGTCATACATGTGCTTTGAAGATTATTTCTCAAGCCTTTAATCATAATAAAACACTCGTAACTGCAGGACCTGGTACAAATCTACTTCTCATAGTAACTTGGGTTGAGATATTTGCTCATCCTGTGATACAGTCTGGAACAGTTCCTTCATCTCAGGGTACAACATTTTCACATTTCTTTTTCATTCTATATAATTCACTCTGAACTTGAGATGCAAATTATGTCATTAAGTGCTTTGTTTGTCAGGCTGCACAAAGAAGAAAAAAAATCCGCTTCTAGGCTAGATATAGCCCTGCTGATGAGGATGGGACAACTCTGCAGGTAAACCTACTTACGCTTTTTGCCTTCTCTCACTGACAGTAAAAACACACTGGCTTCCTCCATAAACTGTACATACTGTATCATCTGAGCATAGCCTTAGTTTGTACAAGTAGTTACCATAAATTAACACCATTGGTATTGCCAAACTTCTCATCACTTTGACCACCACTTCAAGTTTTGGAACAGATGCCAAGGATTTGACTGACACTTGAGAGTCTCCACTCCCACACTCCCCACGTAAAGGAACTGCAGCTAGACTCAGTACGAGTTGAAACACTACAGTATTCACATACCCATTTCACGATTTGTACCTTTGCCTACACTAAACCTGCCCCATGGTGATGGCACAAGTGGGAAAAAATGGTGTCAGGGAGTATTCCTGGGCAGTGCAGCTTCAGTGTCTGTGTTGTTGCACTGCTGGAGAAGTGCCTGCATGGTTTGTGGTTTTGGTGTGGGCTGTGTGCCATTCTCCCAAACAATGCCAAGACATAGCTTACATCCATAGCTCAGTAATGGATAGGGATCATTCACAACATACAGTTTACATCAAGTCATTTTATTCTGGAGTCTGAGGGTGCACAGACATAAGCAGTATGTCCATAAGCAGACACAAGACAGCCTAGGACAGTTGGCCTCAAACTCGGAGGACAATCTTGGTAATGAAAGAACAGCCCTTTATGCTATTTGGCAGTTTAGACATAGCCTCTGTGTATCAACTGAAGTCTTTCATTCGCAGAACCTCCTGTGTTTTGTATTTGGTTTAGATTGGGCTGTGAGCTTGTCTAAGCAAAGACCATGCTTCCCTTCATTTTTATGTATCTAGCACAAAGAAGCCTTACATCTGATTAGGATGTTAACTAACATCAGGAGCTAAATGAAGGAAAATCCTGGCATTAATCCGTAGACCCTACTGCTGAACAGGTAAGTGATTTAAGGTTTCACATCCAGCCCCTTCATAATATATGCCTCAGTGTGCAAGTCAGTGGCAAGCCTAGCACGGGATCGAATGAAGGCAGATCAGTTCTTCTGAGTGCAGTTTAACACTAAAATGTTATTGTACAAGAAGCATCAAAGCAACATAACAACCCTAATTTCCTATTTTCAGGTCTTCACTGTGTGTTAAGAAGTTACAAGCTACTTTTTTTTCACTTCTCAGATACGTCCTTACGCAATCATTATTCTGAAGTACCAGCATAAGATACCACGTACCCTCAGCATGGAGCAGGCACCCCTTTTCAAGGCATTCGGCAGCACCTGTCCTACTCTAAAGTCGTCACAGAGTGCCCCCCTCTCACCTCCCCCGGCCCCGCAGCGCCCTCCCGGCTAGGGCGGCCCGCTCCAGCCCCGGACCCGGCGGCGGCCGGCAGCTCCCGCTTCCCGCTGCCTCCCAGACCGCGACAGAACCGGCTCTCGGGCCCTTGCTGCCCCCTTCCTCCTGCCTGAACTCCAGCCGCCACCAGGAAAGAGCAAGAGGGCAGTGCCACCCGTCCGACGGAGCAACAGAGGAAAAGCCGGGTTGTGCTCTGTGGGGGCAGAAGGGGGACAAAGGTAGTGACCGCTGCAGGCAGAGCCGCCGCGAGCCTCACAGCAGCCGCCCCTCAGGCGGGGCGCGGGCTCCACCAGGTGGCCGCCGCTCCGAGGTGCAGGGCAGGCCGCAAAGCTGCTCGGAGGGCTGGAGCGCCTCTGCTGTGAGCACAGGCTGAGCGAGCGGGCGGCGTCGGGAGACCTCAGGGCAGCTCCCAGCGCCTGAAAGGGGCCTACAAGAAACCTGGGGAGGACTTTATACAAGGACATGTAGTGATAAGACAAGGGGAATGGCTTTAAACTGAGAGTAGATTTAGATTAGATATTAAGAAGAAATTCTTTACTGTGAGGGTGGTGAGACACTTGAACAGGTTGTCCAGAGAAGCTGTGGCTGCCTCACCCCTGGCAGTGTTCAAGGCCAGGCTGGACAGGGCTTTAAGCAACCTGGTGTAGTGGAAGGTGTCCCTGCCCGTAGCAGGGGAGGGGGGAACCAGATGGTCTTTAAGGTCCCTTCCAACCCAAACCATTCTATGATTCTGTGGTCCTAAGGTGAGAGGTGGAAAGAGCCTCCCAGGCTGCACTGTCCAGCCTGCGCACCTATGGGCCTGTCTAGCACCATGCGTCTGCCTGGGAGTGACTCTGGTGTGTACAAAACCCACGTCACCCCCCAGAGCTCATCCCTGTCTGGCTTATAGCTGTAGGGAAGTCTTGCATCTCCTCTGGCAAGGTTGGGGACATCTTGTGGGGACACAGGGCTGTGGCTGATCATGGATTCTGCCACTTGCCCATGGGGTATTTTTTCAGCACAGGCTCCCCTGATGCATTTTGTCTATTTACATTGCCGGTTTTATTCGGTAAGTGATGAAAGCTTGTAGTCTAGATTGAAAGGGTCAGCATGGAAAAAGATAGCTGCATCTTGCAGTTGGAATGACATGAGGGGTGTTCTGGTTTTCTGGCTATGTGATACTGACCTTTAAAGTTCTCTGTGCCACACTTGCCCGATGGCATTTGGGCATATCTTGGCTCCAAAGACCATTCAGACCTTCTAAGAGAAAATAAAAACTAAAAAAACCAAAACCAGCAACCAACCAATCCCTCCCCCCCCAAAAAAAAAAAAAAAAAAAAAAAACCAAAACACAAGAAAAACAAAAAAAACCCACCCTAAAAATAAAAAAATAAAAATTAAAGCTGTGGCAATATTTTGCTATTAGTTTGTTCTCTAATTATTGAGAGTCATAGTAGGACAAGCCGCGCTTATGTTTTTATAGGCTGAATGGCTGTTTTAGTTCTTCTCTCCTTTTTCACCTTAGATAAGAGAGAAAGAGAATTTTCTGTGGCTCTAGTACAAAAGGCCTGCTTGAATCAACAACCCTTTTGCATAACTTTCTGAAATTTTTGATGGAGTAAACAGTGTTACACATTCATTGCTAAATACTGGGTTTATACCCAAATAAAGTACTGCGAGAGGAAAGAGGAAGCCGACTTGATTTCATGTGATCACAACATCCAGTGAGGAACAGTTTCTCAAAGCCAGCCCTGAAAAGCGTTGTGGACAGGACAACTGCAGTGACACAGCAGTAGTAATGCAGGGAACATGTGTGGGGTGGGAGGGATAGGAGTCAGTGTGGCTGTTTTCAGCTGTGTGCCTAGGCAATAGGAACGAAGCCTCGTCCATTCCCACAGACCTAAAGCTGGCAACTTTCCAGCAACGGCCAGCATAGCAGATGCACAAGACACTTCATATTTCTTCCCATTATTGCCTTAAGCACTAAGGAATGAAAGAAATAAAACTTGGCCCATTGCTACTTGTCCTACCTGACAGCTGCTCAGCCTTGAACAGGAATTAAATAAATAAAACTTCTTCCTATTGTGACTTATCCTACCTCATAACTGCTCATCCTAGGTAGCAGTGTCAGTCTTATCTCCCCAAACACAATATATAGAATACAGTATGAATGTAGAGGAGGGATCTTCTTAAGCTGGAAGATCTGTGTCAGATCAAGAAAAACTATAGAAATGCTTTCTTCTGCTGTATCCAGAGACTGATTCAACAGAGATATAGTGACTGAAGCTAGCAAAATCTACTGGTATCAGATCAGTACCAGCCTGTAGGAAGCGTGGAAATGGCACTATAAGGATACCTAGAATTTCTGTGTCTCCGTGTTCTTATTAAATAACCATCCCAGAAATCAGAGATGTCTCCTTGTACCTTCACCTTTTCAGTTTAACTCTGAGCAGATAAGCTAAAATCTATTTGACTGGAAAATGTAGTAATGAAATACTGACTTGGATGAAAATTTGCTGTCAAAAATCCTTTTGACATTAGTGGCATAGGGTTCATTCTAAGAATTTAGCACATTCAGATTCTATCTCTTTTTGCTTTTGTAGGTCATGTTAGGAGTAGTGATCCAGCATGAAAACTTTCACTGATGTGAAAAAAAGTAATTTTAATGCATCAGAAACAAGTTTTTTCAGCTCCTGAGAAAAAGCACTTCTACCTACTTTGCCTTTGTTTAAGATTTAAAACATAGAATCATAGAATGGTTTGGGTTGGAAATGACCTCAAAGATCATCTGTTTCCAACCGCCTGCCATGGGCAGGGACACCTTCCACTAGACCAGGTTGCTCTAAACCCCATCCAACCTGGCCTTGAACACTGCCGCAGATGGGGCAACCCAACTTCCTTGGGCAAACTGTTCCAGTTCCTCACCACTTTCATAGTTAAGATTTTCTTCCTAACACCTAATCTAAATCTTCCTTCTGTCAGTAAAATCTAAATCTTCTTTTCATTCAGTAAAAAAGCTATATCCCCTTGTCCTGTTACCACATGCTTTTATAAAAAAAGGGCTCACTTCATCACTCATCTTGCCCTGATAGTGCTTAACATAAGTCTGTGTCCCGTTAGGAATGTATTCCTGATGCTGAAGAGCAATTTCCTGGACAAAATAAACTCTGAAAAACACTTCTACAGGTTGGCTGTATGGAGCAAATAATGTTCCTTGCACAGTGGGAGCATAGATAAAACACAGATGAGAGGTGATGACTGGCTCTCTAATATGTTTTGGTTTTAATTATGATATTCCTGATCTTCCAGCACTCATTCCACTAGCATGAAGTGGAAAGACTGTGGCAGCTTCATGAACAAACTACTTTCATCTTGCTTTAGAGACTAGCTTTTTCCGTATTGAAAACAGCCTTCCAAAAAGGAGAAATCTGTACAGGCAAAGTTGCAGATTAAATCTATAGTCAATAGGTTTGGACAAATGATTTGGACTGTCTGAGACTGCAGCAGCCCTTGCAGAGCTGGCAGTCAGAGCTTTTTGTTTAGCCCACTTCATATAGTCTATGAAAGACTCAGAGGTAAAAAGCTGGGTTGTCCTCACTGGAAGGTGAATCAGAATATAAAAGCCTCTTTTATCTGCTTTATTATATCTTGTTAGCATTAGTCCACTGATAACTAAGGGTGTCTTATAAAATACGAAATCATCATTTACATTCCAGTTTTCCTAGGTGTACTCCTGGGGATAGAGAAGGAGACCAGTCTTCATCTTGGTAAGGGACAGAGTATATTACTTCTGAATCAGTGTATCACCCCAGGGTCCCACGTCTCTGACACACGGTTCCTCCCACTTCTAGTTTCTCCATTTCTGTTCTATGTCACCATACACAATGGACCCCAGGATAAAAGCACATTTTATCCTAGAATAAGTTTTTATAATTCAGGACTATACATAAGCTAAACACAGAAGCGACTGTTTTCATATGTTGGTACTTAAGTTTGCCTGAAGCAATCATTCTGCCACTGTAATAAATCCTACTGTGGGATTAAATGCTCAGTTGAATCTTTATTCTTTTCGGTTTTGATCCAAGCAAGCAAGAAAAGGCCAAGAAAGATTTCAGTATGATATTCAAGATAATAGCTGTGGAACCTCAGCTCAGTTCTTCAAGAATAGAACATCCTAAAACTGTGGCTGCTGGAAGTGCCTTGCATCCAGTGGCTTCTCAGAATATAAACCTGTTCCTGTGCATAACCAAAGCGATGAAACAATTACAAGAAATTATTGCAGACTATTTCAGAAGCCATTTGTGTATCAGATCACTTATATTCCATTCAAGTCAGTGAGAAAAAATAAAATAAAATCTTTCACTGAATTTTTTATGCTTCTATGAAAAAAATTGTCCCTCTAAACAGCAAACTGTACATTTACAATGTGGTTTGCCAGGTTCCAGTAAAGTGACACCAACCAATATTGCACTTTAAAAACTATAGGGAGTACACACACCTTCTATTTTCAGGCATATCATTTAGACAGCAGCTATGATCACTCACAGAGAAACTGGAGCCTGCTGATTTGTCCTCCAGACAGATCTACTTTTCATGGCTGACTGTATAGGAATTAGTTTCCTTCCTAATTTAAGCAGGTATTTTGGATGCTTTTAGTTAAATAATATGGTTGGTTTTTTGGTTTTGGTTTTTTTTTTTTTTCCTCTGGTGTCTCATTCTTTAAAATAGAAAAGGTTGCCCCCTTTGCTCCTCAGGCGCTTGCCATATTTTACTCAACAGTACTGATGTTGCTGGCCCTCAAAAATGGCCTTAAAAAGCGGTGGAGTTGTCTTCATATATATACAAGGAGTGGTGAACTTGTATAAGAGCATGAGGTTTTGAAAGGATGGGTTTCAAAAAACAATAGCACCTTGTACCCTCAGATTTAATAAGAAAATCTAAGTTATTGGCACTGATGTAAATTATTTTGCTGGCATATTGTAGGTATACAGTTTTATATGTATAATGTTTATATGTATAATATGCCCTATTTATACTGGGCAGGCATATTCTGCATATATTTTTAAACCTTTCAGGTCAGAAGCAGTGATAGTGCCAAACTGCAACACTTCCAGAATGTGGTAGCATAATGTGGTAGGATTTCACTGTGCTGGTGGAGAATATCATATGCTTGATGTTCCAGAGGTAAACATTGAAGAACCTTAGTGGGGGTGTGAAATCCAGCTTCTCTCTGGCTTGCTGGGGCAATGGGAAGAAGGGATGTACTGTCTTCTCTTTAGAGCCACTTGGTGAAGTCACCTATCAGGAACCCCAAGTAACTAATGTGCCTGGCATATGGACCTTCATGAGCATGTGTAGACAAATGCATTCAAATCAAATGATACTAGAGCTTTAATGTACTTCTATGACCTTTTTAAGCTTAACAGTAACATTTTTTTACATTCATTTGTAGGAAGAGTTATCCTTTATGTCTGGCAGTTCACTATTTAAGGGCACTTAATGTGAAGGCATTTTTCTGAGGAGACTAAATTTATTGTAGTGAAAAATATCTTTCAAGAGGATGCATATTGGCTGTGTGGGAAAAATGGTACAACCAGCATACGAACATGTGAAGTTTAACTGGAGGTTGAAGTAATTTGCCTAATCATTTGGCTCTTATTTCCTGAAGTCTGGAAGAATTCAAGCAAAGAAAGGGAGTAGAACATAATCTTTGTAAAGGGGTAGTGTTGAACACTCTTATGCTCATATTTTGTCATTTTTAAAAACCTAAGGTAAAATGAGATATATTTTTTGCTCTATGAGACTAAACCATGCAACTCACGCAAGTCACAGTTCATGGCTTGGTGTAATGCTGTTCTGCCTGAAAGCAAGCCAGTTACAGTTTTACACCACAACTTGGTTTATTTGCAACATTTATTCAAGAGAACTTATTTTAGAGTTTTAAAATATTGGCTAATACTAAATTTAATAACCCCATCATTCAGGAGAAAAAAAATCTGAGAAAGAATATATTAAAAACCTCCAGAATAATTGTAAACAGCTTTTCCCTAATCAAACAGAATAAATAAAAAACATATTTTCAAAATAAGTACTTAGAATGCAGGGGATAGAGATGCATAGTGTCTGCATTTATCACCAAAACTACCAAATCCCAGTGTACAATTTTCTGGTTTAATACAGTGTGTGGAATTGCCAGTCTGAACCAGTACACTTTTCATCCTTCCTTTTTGTCTGGCCTATATGCTTCGTAAGGCCAGCAATGGAGTGAGAAAACAATTTCATTTGTGGGTGGGAGAAAATTTGCTTTGAAAAAGAGCCTTTCAGTGTTTCAGAATACAAAGTACCTTACTTAAAAATAGTAATGAAACTTTTCTGGTATCCTAATCACTTGTTTATGTGAAATCCTTGTCAAAATTACTCTTTAAATTTACACAATGCTACGTTTGCAATTACATCACGTTAGATATTACTATATAGAAGCATAAAATCATAGAATCATAGAATCATGGAATCATAGAATCTTAGAATAGTTAGGATTGGAAAGGACCTTAAGATCTAGTTCCAACAGCCCTGCCATGTGCAGGGACACCACACAACAGATCATGTAAAACGTAATAATATAAAATAATATATCTTCTTAAAAAAAAGGCATATATTTATCCCTCTATTTGGTATATATGAAACTTAGAAATATATTACACAGAAGTAAAAAAAAAGATATAAAGGTAGATAAATTGTTTCAGTTGCCCAGCAGTTAGCATCTGGGGGAATTTTTCTTTTCAAGTGTTCAAAGGCATAAAAAACGTCTTTTTTTGCACATTCCAGGTCTTAGTCCATAGTCAGACAAGTAGATTTATTTCCCTACTGCTTCCATCTTCTCATGAAGCAACTTCAAGAACAAAAGACTCCATGAGTTACAGAAATTTAAAGGCTAAGGGATTTTTTGTCATGCTTGTAGTACTATTCTGATACCCGACTCTTCTCTTTATTTGATGAATTACAGTTATGACAATTTAGTAATCTCAGAACACCTGCTAATGTACATCAAAATCCACCTTCAGGGAGGAGGATGCGGTGTCATCCATACTGTCTTTGCTAGAAATTTTAATTACCTTTAATTATAATAGTGGCTTCAGAGAGCAGAAAGTCTGCCAGTAGGCCACTGACAAGTTAAAATGGAAATTATTTGTTGCTATAGCTGAAGTGGAAACCTGTTGCAGCTAGCTACCTGTGCCTTTTGTATCAGTTTTGTTTGCTTCTAAGTTTAAACTATTGGTTTTTCTATGCAGTCTGACACTTCACAAGATTTGTGTTTGTAGTTTCTACTTTTTTACTTCTGCTAGCTGAAGAATCTTCAGAATATTTTTCTTTACCTTTGTAATCTTCCTTCCCTTTAGAATTAGTTTAAATTCAGGGAGGAGAAAAATCTCAAAGGTAAAAGCAATTCCACTCTCCAACCTCATGTGTAAATACTGTTTATCCAATCTGAAACTGGGTCTGGTTTTTCTTACTGTATCTTTCAACTTTAAATAGTTTACATTAAAAAAAAGGCACACTAGCATCTCTCATCTGACTGCATAAGTAAGCTCCTGCTTACTTCCATTTCCACAGAGATTAGTCTGACTAAAGCCTATGTTTCAGAGAGGAACTGGTCCCCATCTCACTACAGCAAGAGACGACAAATCCACCACTACCTTTTGCATTTCTTGCAGGAGCTATTTAAAATATGTGCCTTATGCCAAGTCATCCAGCCTTGACTTTTGGGATTTCCTCTGTTCAGTAGAGCTTGACTATTTTATTCTATTTGGGGTTTTGCTGGTTTTGGGGTTTTCTTATTTTGTTTTTGGTGTTTTTTTTCTCTCAAGTCTTCTCTTGCACCCATCACTGTGTGCGTTCCAGGAACTTTGTAGGAGGAAAAATTAGGTTGAAAGAAGGGAAAGAAAAGTTGAAAGTAGGGGGTTATTTTTTCACTGCTCCCTGGGTATATGGAAGAAGTAAGTCCTCCTTTTGTCCTTTCCCAGCTATTTTACTAATCCTCAATCCACTTACCCTCAGGCAGTGATCCCTGGAGCCCCCTGTGGTCTGCCAGGAATGAGACACAAATTTGAAGCTAATTTATCTTCCACCTCTTTCTCCTGATCTTCCTAATCATATAAATCCAGTGTTTCTCAAACAATGCAGGAGAAGCTGTGCCTGTGACCAGTTGTGCTCAGGGCCATCAAATCTCCATTTTGATCTAGCTTTAGTGAGATGATTAATGCCTGTTTTCAGGGAAGAAGACATATGTAGAGAAGACCACCTCTAAGCTGCAAATGAATACAATTAATCTGTGCCTCAGTAATTTCTTCTTAGACAGCCATGTAGCAAACTCCCTCACATACTATTTATTGTTTCTTTCAGCAGGACAAGGAAGTGTTCCACACAATGTTTAGCTGAAAACACTTAACATGATTATTGTTGAAGCTTGGGGGAAATAAAACCATCCCTGAATTTTTACATATGGAAAATCATAGACTTGAAAATAATCAAAATGGACCACCTCCAAATATTCAGATGTAAGGTAAAGAGAAATTAAAAAAGAAAAAAAAAAAACCAAAGAACTACAGCAAGTCCATATAGGCTTTATCTGTACAGTGTAACTACATATTTTGCTGGAGGGCTGAGTTTTATAAAATGAAACTGTAGTCTTTCTCACTCTTCAGGAAACTTTCAGTTTCTGTCATTGTTCTCTAACAGATATTCTGCTATACAGTAAATTGCCCCGAGCGTTGTGTGCTGAGCTCTGCTCACTCACCTAATTCCTAGTTTGTTGAGCAGACTCAAAACAAACTCAAAACATATACTTGAAACTATGCAAAACCAAACAGCAGTATGATATACCAAATTGTTAGCACAGTGTTAATGCCTGGTTTCATAATGTGTTTGTGGTCCTGTGTGTAGAGCATGTGGGTAAACAGGATAGTGATGGAGTTACTTTGTTCCTGGTGAATTAGAATCAACTCATTCTTATCTTGAGTAAGACCCAATATTTCAAAATCATCATAAATGTAGTAATAAGAAGGTATGGAAGCCATTTTTTTAAAGATACAACAAAGAGAGGGAGAAGACAAAGCTCCTCAGCTGTAATCATTTGTGTTGTAAAATGAAATATCAAGCAAAAGTCCATACTGGCAATCAAAATGAAATATATACATGAAAGGCAAAATTCGTCTGGTAGCATTTGAATTGACACAAAAATTGATGACAGTAGGATATGCAGGATTTGTTCCAATCTATCACTAATCCAAAGCATTGCAAAGAATTGAAAAGCTTACTTTAAAATGGCAGACAGAGTGGCTTATTTAAACTTCTTGCTTTCACTGAAATTACATACCAACATAGAAGCAATGAGACTGTTCTCTGTTTTCCCCTCTAACCACAGCCTATGTGTAAAACCAGGTAGCAGAAATCTTAGCCCACATCTCTATTAAATTGGGTAATGACTATTCACCATGCAGTTTTTGGCAAATAGAGACAGGACAACAGTTCAAGAAAAACAAGAAATTTCCTGCTGTATATGAACTGCTCATAAACACTTGAGCCCTGGCACTTTTTACTCAAACCCTGCAGGTCTCAGATGCCTAGTATTAATAGACGCTGCTAATTGCAAGCAATGTGGTTAAAGCAAATGCTTAGCAGTACAGAACATTAATTGACACTGTTGTTGGGGAAAAATGAAGGGCTGTGTGTATGGGGAACTGTTTTCTCAGTGAGAAGGCTCAAGTCACTGCAGGTTTTTGCCATTTTATTAATATTTTCCCAAAGTGGGTCTAGATTTAGACTGCATTCTCTGCCTTAGAAGGCCAAGGAGGGAACTGTGATTCAACAGTTCCTTTCTGGCTCCCCTGGTTCAAGGTGGGAGGTAGTCTGATAATGACCTATTACCACCAAATTTCCACAGCTATGCTGGCCAGGCCTTAAGGGGTTTGAAGTCAAGGTTCGGTGCACTGCCTAAACTGCAGCTCTGCTACTCACCTACCTGCATCTTACGTGTGAATACCTTCTGCCCCTGTGCCTCACTCACTTATCCTGAGCGCCACAGCAAAAAGAAACCCCAACAAACCAAACAAGATCTTCCATTCTTGCCTGAGGTATTCAGAGGGTTTGCAAGTTGGTTCTTTCCTACATCTTGTATTTCTGATCTTTATTCAGTAGCACAAAGCCTGTCTTTGAAATAGATTTGTTAGCTTGTTTGGGTTGCTTCTTACCTAAGGATCTACCATTTTAACTTTTGTTAACACCTGAAATCCCATTCAGTCAATCTACCAGCTTTTAGAATGAAATTAAGGATGATAATTTGGATCAATAGCCAGAAGCCTAATTGAGGAGTATGTATAAGACATAGCGGTCATAATACATCATATAGTTACACAGAGAAACAGTTGTTAGATGTGTTCCCTTAAGAATTTGCTTTTTCCAGCATAAAGCTAGTCAAGAACTAGAGAAAAGGTCACTATCAGCAGAAAATTCTTCATATACCTTCTTCATTCAATATCTCCAACTTTATGACAAAGAAAACAGGGAGACTAAGTCTAGGAAATCACCATAGAAATGATCATCTCATCTCACCTAAGAAAGAAAAAAGTTAATTTTGCTTCATTTCTCAGGAAGAATTATAAAAGTTAATGACCCAAACAGATATCTTTGATTTGGGGGTCTTTGGGGTTTTTTTGTTTTGGGGGGGGGTTTTGTTTGTTTGTTTGTTTTCCCCTGATTCGCTATTGTGTGGAAAGTAAAAGCAAAGTTCTGCAGAAAAAAAGGGGCAAATCCCTCAGTTTATGGAGTGTCTTATTACTTTGCACAGCACAGAAGGGGTTAGGATTCAACAGGTTTCTAATAGAAGTCATGACCGACTGTGGGAGCGTATGGAGGGAGTGAAGTAAGGCTGAAGGAAGGGCAGCTGGGGCAGTTAAGGTTTAGATCTTCCAGTCTCCCTCCAAAGTGGAAACACAAAGGACTCTGTGGGGTGTATTTTGCCCTCTGTGTTTAAGGTAGGGTGGCTTTGTGCACAAACTGTGCAGTCTGCAAGGAGGGAACTCTGTTGCCTAGTGAACCTACAGAGATAAAATGCCTGAAATGAAATATTCTCTGAAACCGTCATAAATGTATTAATTAATCACAGTATCCGCTTCAAATAATAATAATATGGCCTCATTTGTTTAGTTCTGGTGCGAGAACGGACATTTTATGCCCCCCCTTCCTCCTGTACAACGCACAGCAGCCTCACATCTTTTTAGCTCTACATCCAGGTGTAGATCTCCCTCTGTGCAAGAGAGGGCAGCCTAGTCCTGGTAATAGTGCCTCCGGAGCGCCAGACATCTGGAAAATCTGTTACCTTAATTGCTATGCTTGACTGTAAAAATTACTGAATGAATTGAAAATTAATCTTTGTTCTTCATTTTATGGGGGACGGGAGACTACCCTGAGACTTCTTATGTTTGAAGGAAAGTTACAAAATAAAATCCTTTGTTTTATTCATGGGAAATTTCTGCTAATGCGTTACAAATATGTGGGTTTCTTCAGTGATAAATTACTTTACAACTTGTAGTGTGAAAGCCGAGCTGAATCAGAGCCCTATGTCTGGACTGCTCTCATCAATTTTGGTTTCACAGCAGGGATTCGGCTTTTGATCACGCACTTTTTAATAGATCCAAATATCTAGACACCATGGCCACTTGTGTTTAAATCCTTGCTGCTTGGGTTTATTTCATGCATCACTTTTTGGTCTTAAAAGCTAAGAGGTGCAGCACAGGGTCAGACTGAAGGTCTACATTGTCTGGTAATCTGTCTCCGAGAGTGGTTAATAGCAGCTGCTTAGTGAAGGAATATTGTGAATAGTGAAGTAATAGTGTGAACACAGAGGGGTTGTTGCCTGACATACCTTCCCACCTTCCAGCAGTCAGTGGTCTAAAACAACAACTTCTTGAGCCAGAGTTCGTATCTTGACAGCCACTCTTTCCTCTGAGGACATTCTATGTGCTCAGTATACCTGAAACTGGGAAGGTAATTTAAATAGTCTCCTTGTTTGATTCTAAGTACTGTTTTGCTGTCTCATGCAGACTTTCTTCAGTCCTGAGGCTTGCTTTCTTTTGTCATTCTTTATCTTTTCTCCCTTATTCTTTTCTTTTTCTTTATATAGTCTTTTTCATTACATTCTTCGGAAGTTAAGCCAGCTCAGTCTCAGAATCATGACCTGATTTCTGTCTTAAATCTAGGTGCCTATGCTTCATTCAATCAGGTATCTTTCCTAGAGTTGTGTATAAGATATATATGCCTTTTTGTCTGCTGGTTCCCTTTACAATACACCTCTATACCTTCTGAACTCCACCCATTTAATTTTATTTCAGTGTGTTTCACAATTTTTGTCTCTCTGTTTCAAGGTATCTGTCTCAGGAGTGTCCCGTCTGTGTGGATGTCTTCTCCAAATAAACCTCTCCTAAAATGAAATGTCTACAGAAAACCAGACTTGTGTGGCCTGGTTTCCTGAGATATGGGAGGCTGAGTTCTCAGAGACAACACTAATCCTCAAAAAAGCCCCACCCAAAATCTGAAAAAACCTGTTTTGTTGCAGAGGCAAAGTTAACAGCAATTAGATATTGAAAAAGGAAGAAAAAATGTTTGGAGAGTGTATTTTTCATCTAACTTTCCTCAATAAAAATGTCCACACAACTTTCATGGGTTATGATTCTTGTCATTACTGCCTGTCTGATCTGCCCACACTCTTGCTACTTGTGCAGTTCTTATGGATTAAGGTCACTCTTACCTTTAACATCCCCTTACATGAGATTTGTCTTGCTTGTTTAGCATATTGTGGGACACAGAAATGAAAGGGAATCTCATGTGGACAAACTGTGTCCTAGTTGGCCTATGGCTGTTTTCTGTTCAGCTTCTGCCCCGAAAGTTAAAGCTCCTGCTGCCCAAACACTGCATACGTTCCTCTATTCTTCACTGCCGAGCTGCCTTGCTAAAGACAAGGGTTCTGACATCCCTTGCTAGTACATCAGTGACATTAATTTCTTTGCCAATTAGTATAATAAGGAAGCATGTGCTTTCTGGAGTTTTCTTACCTTAAAGCAATTCTCATACGTGATAAGGTGTTGGCAATGTGGGTACTTCTCAGTACACTCATTACAGCATTATGGTGATTTATGGATGATTTATGGATCAGCTAAACCACAATCATAGTGTGAATGCCCTGGTTAGCTGTGGAGGCGATGTGTTCATGGAAAGCAACGACTTGACTCTAGGACTAAGTTTCAAACCCACAAAGTTCAAATGGGTTCAGAATTTACTCAAACACGTTCTCACATTCCTCCATTTTACAGACAAGGGTAATGATCCTAAAAGCAACTGCCCTGCAGCGTCACTGGAGTGAAAAATTGAAGGGTTGTTTTCCAAGTAATCTGACTCTGTACAGCTGGATCAATAGTCAATATTGCCAGGGCTTGGCTGCCTTGCTTTTACCTAATTTTTACCATTACATGTCATAATAAAGCCCAATGTGGGAGACCCTCCAGGATCTGGAGTGTAAAAAGGACAAGAAATCATCCCTGCTCTCAATGCTGTCTACTTTTTAATATAGAGCATGTATTAGAAATTCAAGCATTCAGGTTGATTTGTAAATTGCGTGGAGATGTCTAAGTCCTGGTAAAATTGAGAGTTGATTCCTGTTATTTGCAAAGACACTAGTGTGGCGTAAGTATTTTGCTCAGCAGAATTAACCCAGAACTGCCTGTTTGAAATACGACATATTTTGCTCAGCAGAATTAACCCAGAACTGCCTGTTTGAAATACGACATATGGGTAAGTACTACCCAGTTTTTAGGGCTAGGTTTCAACCTCGTGCTAATCTAACTTTTCTATTCGCACTTTGTACCCTACACTGTTTGGGATGATTTTTAATGTTCTTTTACCAATCCCACAAAAAAAGAAAAAGAAAAAAAAAAAAGAAAAATTCCTAGTAAGCTTGAATCAAATCAATGGAGACTTTGGAGCACGGGAAAAAATGTTTCAAAAGTTTGTGCCAATGCTTTTACAAAATTATGAAATGGGTTCCCTTAATTCAGTCCCATGCCTTGAAAGCTTCTTCAATACAAGAGCAGGATTTTTCCTCCTCCTTTCACCCCCTTGGAAATTTTGCTACTGGGTAAGACTGATGTCATCAGAAGTTATCTTTTACAGCTGCAACTGACAGAGAGATAATGAAGGCACAGTGGGTGATGGTGTCTTCTGCACCAAGCAGTGCTCTGCTTTACAGTTGCTGCGGTGAGGGGAGCAGATGAGACAGCTGTGGTTTTATGAAGGTCAGTCCCAGACCTAAGACTAGTCCATGTTAAAAACAGCTACTTGTGAGTGTGCAAAATGGCTCTCTGGCATTACTGCCCCAGCCAGGCTGGATGTTGGAGGGGGAACAATTACCTGCCAGGGACATGAATATGCCAGGAAAGTGGGGGGTTTTAGCAGCAGAGGGCTCCTGACCAGCAATACTTGGGTGATTTGTTACCACAGATGCCACTTGGGTGGTGCAGACAAGCTCTGACTGCTCTCAAGAATTTGTCCAAGTAGCTCTTTAGAAATTCCACCTGGCGAGACTTAAAATGTACCTTTTCAGGACATTGTCACTGACTTCCGTGAACATCTGTAAATAGCTGGTTTGTATATGTTCATGCACCGTGGAGGATAAAGTTTAGATTTTTTTACCGAGGTTATCCTCTTGACAGAGGACCAGATTGTCAGGGAGTCAGATCTATCCTGGGGAGAGCTGTTTGGTTGACTTAGTGGGTGGCATTCTCATAGGTGAATAACAATTTCTTTGTTTTGTTTGTTTCATTGTGCCTTTATTCCCAAGGAAAGGACCCACTGTGTTTATATATGAGCAGATTGTTCTGGTTTTGAAAGCTATGTGTTTTCATCCTGAACACTGCTTTTCTCCCCAGCCTTTACTAACACCCCCCAAAAAGTCAAATTAGGGAAAAAAAAACCAAACCCAACCTGAAAATATAAGGGAAGGTTAACAATGGCTTCATTCATTTTGGAAAATCCTTACCTAATAGCTAAAATGAAAAGGATCAGTTTAAAAATAATTCTTATTCATCTATTTTCTGTCCTGTATTCTTTTGGCTGCTGCTGCATGCTAACCTGGAATAAGTCATCTCCTTTGCAAGAAGAAGCTATAATTTTGACATTTCACAGGTCTGAATGACTTTCTTGTGGCTGTTGCGATTTCACTTTAAAATTTAGACTCCACTGCAGTGAAACTACAAAAAACTACTTTGCAGAAAGAAAAATCCTATTTAATAATGGCAATTAGAGAAATCACTGTGTCTGGATCAGGAAACATATACCAAATCAGGAAAAAGTTAAAAATAAGTGTATTTATAATGAAATATTATTGTTGAAAGATAGCAATGAGTAATGGAAGTTGTGTTTTCTCAGAATCGAATAATAATTAACTGGATTTGAATTGATCTGTTTCCACAAAAATACAAAAGAGCAGAAACACAAAAATAAATGCAAAATTTAACAATTATGTCTTGAATTTATTTATTTATTTATTTATTTATTTATTTATTTATTGTCAGACGGAAAATCTGATTTGGTATATTTTAGTGCAACCAGTAAAAAATGTGAGGATATGAGGATATACTGATGTAGGTGAAATGAGAAGAGGGTGATTGCTTAATTTTCTGACAACTTAATGAACAGTTTTTAGTCAGGAGCATTTGTTGTAAGGTTTTCTGGTAACTCTACTTGGATTCTCAAGCAAATTACAAGCTTCACAAACCCAACTGGTCTTCTTTAAATTCTTTTTCTTTTTTTTCATTTCTGATAGAAAGGGAAAACAAGAGGAAGCAGCTTAATTACACTTGGATGAGAAAACAAATGTTTTAAAGGAAGGAAATTCTAAAATATTGAGCATTCATCAGTAACTTTTCCCCTGATAGCATATTACTTAGATAAAATTTGTATTCTTTCTGGGTGCTTTGTATATTCTCTCCAGATATTCTGGTTCTTCTCTCTTTCTTCTCACTATTGCTCATTAGTATTCTGATAAACCCTTGTAGATTAATTAGCATCGAGCATTAAGATGTACAGATGAGGTATAAAAATGCATTTTACTTCGGTTCCTCATTTAGGTTGCATATAACCCTCATTTTTTGGAATGTGAGCTTTTTTTTTCTGTACTCACAACAGTTTTATGAAGATAGTCTACTTTAGATAGTTTTGGTTTCTTTGTAAAATAAAATGCTTTTATAAGGACATGGGATATTAAGATTTGGACAAAGAATTCATCCATTCAGTCACTTATGAAACTGTTTAGCAGAGGTATGCATGCCCTTTCTGGTTAGTGTTGATTCCTTCAGTTTGTCAGTCTCTCACCAGTGAACGTGG
Source organism: Lathamus discolor (assembly GCF_037157495.1). Classification (NCBI taxonomy): domain Eukaryota; kingdom Metazoa; phylum Chordata; class Aves; order Psittaciformes; family Psittacidae; genus Lathamus; species Lathamus discolor. The sequence goes on along the minus strand of NC_088885.1, from coordinate 126,775,509 downwards.
GCTCAGTGGGATGGAACACGTTTCTTGTTGCTCAGAAGAAATACACCAGTGTATTTCTTTCTTTTATTTTTTTGCTGCCAATGTAGTCACGGAAAATAAAAGGGTCAGCTACAAGGAACCTGATATTTTATAGCTCTCTCTTGACTTTACCATGCCTAAGTTGTAAGAAACTACTAAACTTTTTTCTTTTTAATCAATATCTATAAAATCTCAATTTCTTTACTATGCTTAAGTTATAAGGCTTCAAATCCACAAATGCAATGAAGCCTACGCTTAACAGGAAGCTATTTGACCCCAAACATGTGCTTAAACACTGTAATGAGTGGAGGAAGGCTAAAGCAACTACTTCAAATGAGAACACACCTTAATTTTTTTCAAAATTGGACACTATACAAGTACCTTTTAATACTTGTTGAAAACTGCAGCTGAAAAAGATCATAAAATACTGATAGGAATGGTGAGAGCAGAATGAACAATCCTGTGGTCCTACACATACTGCACCGAAGGCAAAAGTTGTCCTTAGTGTCTTTACTGTGCATTCCCAATACGACACTCTGTGTGTCTGACTTAATATGTTTAGGGAAAAACAATGTATTTAAAGTTGCAGTCACTTTTCCATCATTCTATACCTAGGAAAATAACGGTTCATCTTCTGATAGTAAATCCTGAGTATTTGTTAAGTAGCTTGGAGCAGAAGCAATATAGGCTGGCCACGTTAGTAGCTGTGTCTGGGTAGACTGTGTAGACTAAGCAGGTGATAAACCTTGCAATCCACTTTGAGAGAATAGTGATTGCATCCAGCCTTTCAAAAGACAGTGTACTGGAGAGGTGTGTTAGGTTAAAAAGCCACCCACCTGGTGTCTTTTCCTCCAGGGATAAACTCCCTTTCAGATGATAGGGTCCTGAACTGCACAGGCCCAGCAAAGCAAATACTTTGGTCTTTTCTCTGTAATGTGATGTTGAATTTTTACAAATGTGGTAGTTCTGTTTTCAAAGTCTTGGCTTGGGCTTCAGCTGCACAGCACAAAGCAGTTCAGAGTAAGTGATGACTGCACCACAATCAGGTTTCCTTTTTAAGACATTGGCAAAGGCTTCCCAGAAGCTGTTGATCCCAGCAGCTCATGTGAATCCTGCATGGTACCCTGTTCTCAGTCATTTGCAGTACAGAGACTGTATTAGGCATGTCCTCCTAAAGTTTTTCTCCTCTTTAAGCAGCAGACTACATCCGCCTTTTCCCAGTCTGTTTAAATCTGTGTGGGATTTGGCAGAGGATCCGCCTAAGGAGGGTCTTCTCTCCAGTCTTGTTTTTCTGCAGAATGACCTACAAAGAGTTTCCATTCCTTATACACATCTCTGCCTCTTCAGCTTACTGGAGAGAAACTAACACAGAGAAATATCTCTGTCCCTTCATGCCTACCTTGCCATTCAGTTAGGAGCCAGTTAGCTGATCTTTTTCTCCTCTGCTTCCCTCTTTGATTCTGCTCCCTGAGAACACCAGCTTCAAAACAGCCATAGTACAAAAAAAATTTTAATTCTATGGACTCAGGCAAATGTCCTTCAAATACTGGTCCAGGTCACATGAATGTAATAAGACTCCCAAAATCAATTTTATTTCTGGTTTTGTACAAGACCAAAATACTGGCACACAATTGCAGGTCCTACCTGTCTTGTCTAGCAAGTATCAATTAAATAGCAAAACATACTGCAGAGACAAAATTTTGCCTTTAGTCTCTTACATCTAATGCCATTTGACGTGAATTACTGTCTGTCATGTTGTGCTATGATACATCAAAGTAAGCTCACACTTTTACTAGAGAACTACCATTACAGCAGAGCTATGATGTGCACAATAAATCCACTTTATTCCTGTCCTGTAAATCACTACATTTACATTTTTCAGGTGAATCATAGTGTGGTGACAGCAGTGGCAATCAAGAGGTAAGACCTCCTATGGCCTTTGCAAGGATCTTCAAAGAAGACCAGGAATATTGTTCCTGTAAGAAAGGAATAGAGATCATGTTTTTCTGCCTTATAGGCTATTTAGAAAGAAAAGTTTAAACTTTATGACCTTAGAGAGGTGCTTTATCATCTACAGAGAGAGGATGCCACAGAATTAAATCCTTTCTCACACATTGTGCAAGATAGTATTTCAATGGTGAAGCTCATCTTTTTTAAAATAGAACTGGAGAACGATTTCATTGTAATGAATTTCAAAACTGGCAAGGAACTCTGAGAAATTTCTAGTTTTGTACTGGTATAGTAAATCACACAATCTCATCTAGGCAGATTTGATCCACACCTAATAAATTGTGGCTAAATTGAAGTATTTTTGGGGTACTGAAAAGCTCAGAATTGCATTGATGTCTCAATAAAAGAATATCACAAGTGAGACAAACACAGATCTTTTCGGAAAAATCAAAATATTCCAGATCAACCTTCAAATAAAGAAAAACAATTTTCTTTTGCGCTACTATGAAAACAACAGCCTCTGCTGAATGACTCTAAATGTCTCCTTCAGAACACAGTACAATTAATCTGAACTACTTCTGTTTCAAAGACACTGCCTAACGAGTGTTTCAACTTTTAAGTAACCAAATACCCTTACCTATGTAAAAGTCACATCCACACTCACCCACAGTACAGTGTGTGGAGACACAGTGTGAAAGGTAGGTACATACAGCCACATGAAAGTACTCTTTAATTCCTCTGTTCAAGCTTCCAGTTGGTCAGATGCAAGCAACCTCTGAGCTGGGAACCACACAGCTGCTTTAACATCAGCCACATTCTGGGCCCATGCCAATATGACCTACAGAGATGCTGGGTTCAGTTACCTGGACACAGCACTGTGCTAATCCACCCCTATTCATCAGTGCTGATATCTATTCAGCAAATAGAATGCATAAGTAAGCCACCTGGCTTCATCAGCATGTCTGTGTTGTCTTTTCCTAATAGAAATCAGCTGATAGTGGATGTGATTCAAATGCTTGTATAGATGTCCCATGGTTTCTTCATTTGCGACCTGTGAGGTTTATACAAACCTTAGTGGGACAGAAACTTCGTGGCTGCCCACCTTGAGACTGGTTGTAAAATGCTGGCTTTGAGCTCTACACACTCAACTTGAGACAAGGTGGACACAAAATGGAATATATAAACCTTTAGAATCAGTTTTGAGTAATGTTAAGTTTGATGGCTTTGTAACAGTGACAATGGAAAATTACTAAAGTGCATGATACATAGAAAAAAAAATAGAATGCAGCTAGAGAACACACTGAGCATTCTTGTACAAGATAAACTGTTATAGTTGACACAGTTTTAAGAAAAACAGTCTAGAAGACCAGGACACAGGGATAAGGAGTATCTGGGAATGGCAGATGTCCAGGATGGGCTACAGTTAAACTAACTGATAAGTAGGAGGATAGGAGGATTATTATGTCTCTGATGCTAACGAACCAATTAAACTGGTATGAGCATCTACTGCGCGTGCTCCAAAGGCTGCCAGAAGTGATGAAGGTTGTTGGAAGAAGTAAACGACCCTCAGAGACCACCACCACAATTCTGTATGCATGGGGGAACTTTCTGGAAAATGACGTAATATATGTATGCCCGGGGACTATATAAGGACGGCTTGTGTAGCAACAGAGAGACACAGGTTAGGAGGAGATATCCCCCATGTCTCCCGGAGCCGCAATAAAGAATACCTGCTGGTCAGCTTGAAAACTTTGTTGGCAAGTTTGTTCCTGGAGTTTTCTCCGAATCAAACTAATCAGATCTCTAGTTATAGGTGAAACTGCCTCCCCATACAGTTTGCTACAGCTGTACTGGAGGAGAGTGGTGAGTGATTGTGCTCAATGAAAATGAATCTCACAGGAGTTCAGCTGCTACACAGGAGTCTTGAACAAGCATCTACAAAGCACAAAAAAACCCTAAAACTTTTAAGAAGTTTATGTCCTGGCAAACTGTATCTAGCTTTTTACAACACCAGCAAAAGGCATGTCCTGGATGCTGAGGCTGTTCTTTCCAAAGCACGAGTATCTTACAGCTTCTCAGCAAAGTTATTGTATGGTTTATTTATGTTTTAGCAGGAACGTAACATTGCACTTTTCTCTAAATCATTTGGAAATGATTGAACCATTTTAATGAAACTTTCCAAAATAAGTCAGCCTGAGACAGATACCTTGTCTGGGAAAATTCAGACCAAACAGTTAAAACTTGGCAAAGTTTTATAAATGGCATCTTATAATGGTAGGCATTGGGCAGCTCAGCTGTAGTTGTCGCTACCAGCTCTGCCCAGACTCCCTAAACTGTCAGAAGGTGTTTGTGTTTCAGAACATTACTTCTACAGTCTATTTGAGCTGGCAGATGTTTGTTTTTTAGCTGCCAGTATTACATTTTGCTTCAGATAAGTGAGGTGCTGAAATTCCAGCTCAGAATGTGCTTGACTTGTAGCAATTTCAATTTATATCACAGCTGTGACAAAGAGAGTGGGTTCACATATTTTAGGAACATTTTCTCCTGAAGGGTAGGGACTTCTGCATGGGCCAAACTGAATCATGCAGCACCCACTGAAGGCTGGTCTGGGTGTGTTTGTAGAGCGCTGGCTCCAATGCAAGCTAAATGAGGCCTCTGATAGGTACACAGAATTTGAGCACTCACTCACGTTTAGCCCAAGTACTCAGGTTCTGTGTGTGTGGACTGACTGAGGAACATGAAAGCCACGTTAGATTTCGAGGCATAAGGGTGGTTATTCTGTGCTAGTGGCTGAGGTATTGCTCACATCCTCTCTGTGCCTGTCACACAAATGCAGCTGATCATACAGCTGCTCTTGCTTTTTCTATTCCCTCCTTACAGTCTCCTCATCTCTACAAGGGTGGCAAGAGGACATTTCCCACTCAAGGTGTTATGTGCAGCTCCAGGAGACACTTTGAGTGGGTCCTGTATAGGTCTGAATATGCACAGGTCAGTTCCTGCCTAGGAGATAGAAAACACCTTTCTTCTCATAATCCTCAAAGATGGAGAAACTGAATATCAATTTTGTAAATAAAAATGTATATCTTAAATGCTTATATATTATATAGATATATAATTTGAATGTAGGTGTACATAGATATTTCTTTGTTTAAAGACTTCAAAATTTTTTTTAATTCTGACTCAAAGCAGTACATTTTCATGGAAGAGTCACAGAATCATAGAACACCAGTCTGGGAGGTACCTCAGGGGGCACCTGGTCCAATCTTTCTAGGCACATCATGTCCTAGACTAGATGTCCCAGCAGGCTGTCCAGATGCATCTTAAGTGTCCGGTGTTGGAGAATCTACAGCTGCCCTGGGGAGATTATTCCAATTGATGATTGTCCAGACTGTTGCTTCAGGTTATGTGAAACACAGAGTTATGGAAAACAGAAACATTTAATTTCCATCTTGATTTTTCATTTTGTTTTGTAAAATGGAACTGAGCAGAAAATTTTAAAATCAATGGAAAATGTTGCACAAAATGTTCCACCTCATGGAAACTTTAGACTTCTCAATTTGCACAGAATTCCAGAATCCTAAAAATTACCAGAAAACTGGCAAAATTGTCATCCTTTAATGACAGATTTCAATTTTGCTAGATGTATTCTGACAGAAATACTCGATTCTGAGTCTCTACACGTGCAACTTGTTGTAAACACATTGGATTAATCTTACCAGCTGAGTGCTTGTATAAAAGACGAGAGAGCACGTTGTGAGAAGTGTTGTATGTCTGAATCTCTGTTGTATATTTCAACACATCTGAATAGTCATGAAGCAGTGATCTGCACCACATATGGATTTGCTGGGATATACACAGAGCTGCACATGTCCTCTTCCAACACAGATACACCTGTGGCTGTGTGGCTGAAATGTGTTTGCTGAAAATAACAAGCAGCTGCAATATCTTCTTAGATTCTTAATCACCTGGGATCATTACTAAGTTCATGAATGTTCCCTATACAAGAGTTTGTCCTGATCAACTGACATATTCCATGCCCTAACAACTTTCTTGGTAGATATGCTCTTCAGAAGGTGATATCTGTGTAGGCTCATTTGATGATCTTCCCAGACTGTTCTTAATATTGTTCTGGAGTCTTGGCTAATAATAGTTCCTTATACTTGTGCTCTATTTTCATGAGAAATGGAATTCCAGTCCTTTCGCTAGATGTCAAAAATTGTTCATAACAGAAATAATATCTCATGATCTAGGGTATGATGCAGGTCTTGGTATGTTTGAAGTAATGCTTGCTTATTTGGACATCTCCTTTAAAAATAGTGTTGCTGCATAAAGCTATGGTTGCTAATATTGTCTTTATTTAAAATTAGGTAAAACTTTCTGTTAAAAGACAGTTTTCTTCTGTTTGCCAAATCTTTAGCTGTTTGGCCTGAGATACTGGATGCCTATATCAAGCTAAATTTCCTGGGAAAGTCTGAACAAAGATGACTTGACATGGGGGGGATAGATTGCATTCTCTGGATTAAAATGCTCTATTAGTTGGACTATCAAAGCAGTCCGTGGATAAGGAGTGCCTAGTAGATAAATGCAAGGTCCTACATTGCTATGAATGCTCCAATAAAGCTATGTGAAATTTGGACAGTGTTTCTGGGCATGTATTTATATTAGATTAAACGCATTTTACAGTGTAAACCAACTGAATTTGTTCTTTCCAAGGAAGAAATATAAGGAAGTTTCCTGGGAAAATAAGTCATTAAGATTCTGCCTTCTCTTAATTTATCTTGGTGACCTCCATGTCCAAGTCTTCTTTACTGAGTATTTCTCTTGGTATTAAGGATGCTTTGTTGCTTGAAAGGCTGGCAACAAATGTTAAATTGTGTTGGACTGGTTGTCGACAATCCCACCAGGCTGCTTGGAGGGGTGATGGCGTTAACTAGAGAATCAGTCAGTACTGCCTTTAACACCTCTTTCATCTTTCTTCATCACAAACGTTCCTTTGGCAGCATTACTTACAAAAAAGTCAAAAAACCCTAACAGTGCAAACAATGCTAACACAGCTACACACCTTCCAGGCCCTCACCCTTCAGCAGTACTGCTCTTTCATCTCTTCTTCTTTTGATACCTTCCCATTCAGCCTTGCCTAGTACAACTCACAGAGTGGAGCTTCTTCCCCCTGTCTCAGGTCTTGGGTTATGCAGGACCTGTCCCTGCCATGATCCTTCTATCCATGCCACAGGGAAGCCATATCCTCCTGTTGCACATCCCTGTGAGACAAGTGCAAAATCCAGCCCGGCATTTCGAAACCTTGCAAAACTTGCCACAGACACCGTTGAACATCTCTTTCTATTTTGAAAACCAGTGGAAACAGCAATATCTGAGGAGTGTGGAACAGGTGCTCCTGAAGCTCAGAAATATTTCCATTTAATTACAGAGCCAGGGACTGTGGGGCTCATAAAGTTTCTGTGTTTGCACCTTTGCTTAGAAATGCTGCAGCTGCAGAAAGCTTTAAGAAAATCTTTTCACCTTATAAAAGCTGTGAATATCAAACCCTAGCGGGGTATCTAAAAGGTGAGGTTTTGGTGTAAGAGTTAGTTTAACTGACATATTTAAAACGAAAGTAATAAACAACATGGAACCTCATTTTTGTATATCCTGTCAGGTTTTCAGGTATATTGAAATGAGAGCAGAGTGAATACTGCTAATAGGACATTTAAACATTCATTCAGAGGCTTCACATGGCTGTGGTAAGATTTTATGGGCTTTGCTAAAACATACAAATGAAAAAGTTAGTTGACAGTGAAATAGAAACATTTAAATAAATATTCTGAGGGTTTCTGTAGAGCACGCCTGAAAGCATATTCACTTGTGTTTACACCAGTTGCCGGCAGTAATATTTATACTTGCTGCAGGAAAGGCAGAACATTCTGTGAACTACTGATTTATATGTTGTACCCGTCAGGGGTATATTCTGATCTGACGTGGTCAAAGAATCTCCAAATGAAATGATGACACAAGCAAGAGTCATCTGTGGAAAGGCAAATAACAGCTCTCCATAAAGCTGTCACTTGAGCAGCCTCAGCCCGTTCATGGAACTGCTGAGGGAGAGCTCTGAACATATGAATAAATAGCTAATGTCTCTAAGTTACAGATACACAAATGTATGGGTTCAGGTACTTATATAAATGAAAAACACAGAGCTAGCCTGGTTAGAAATGTATTATTTTTTGATCTTCTTATATGTACCTAAGTAGTCACAAGTAGTGAGTTTTTATGTAACTATTGATTATCATGAATTTTTGGTCAGAATTGCACTGGACATTGATTTTCCTCTCAAGATGTTTAAAAACACTTCAATATTTTCTTCTCTATCAAATAAATTTGTACCTAGAATTTTTTTCCTACCCATCTGATTACTTTTAGATTATCTAACTCCTTGCAGCCACCTAGGAAGGGGTGAAGAGCATCCTAGAAGCTCACGTTATTTTTCAGCAACTCATTGCATTCTTTTCAGTAGAAGTTGGAAGTACAGAAGTCACTAAAAAGTCATCACAGAAAAGACACTAAAAATGCTGGCTGTAATGGTTCTGAGTGAGGCATGTGAATGCTAATTTATAATTCTGAATTGAGATCATGACTCAAAATCTACTACCTTTACCTTCAAAATATATTTTAAGTATTTCAGCAAAGAACCTGAATATATGATATTTCCTTGTAAATGGTGGTTTGATTACACTAGTAAGATAAGTGAAGTACTCAGAGAAGTATTAGGAGCATTTTAAAGATTAATACCTCTGTACCGTCCTCCCTTCTGAAATACATTGTATTTCTCACTGGATTATTTTTCAAATGAAGTTTCTAATGTTCTGGTTTTTTAATTCAGTGCAGACGGATACTATACCGGTACTAGTCATTTTGGGAATCTTTTATGCCTTTTCATGGATATTGACTTTAGATGAAAGAATTCTATCTCTTTGAGGGTAGTACAAGTAATATTTAAATACAACTATTACATATTTCAGTCGGCTTCTGAATAATGCTAAATGAATGTCTCTGTGTATGTATCCATACTAACTTAAACTATGTCTGCATTCATATATTTTGTGAAGAGTAGGAACAAAATTTGGGTACAAAATGTATCTATCTGTGTTCTGTAAAATTAAAGTTGTCTCTTCATCTTAGAAAAAGTTATAGAGATTTATAGGTACTGACTCAGAATTTTTTTATTATTTGAATAGAAAGTCAAGGACTTGAGTAGAAGTTTAAACTAGGAGATGTTCATTCAGCTGTGTTCAAAATGAACCAGTGGTAAATTTTATGGGGTTTTGCTGCATTTTTGTCAGTCAGTTTTATTTTACTACAAATTCCTGGCAGATTTCACTTTCTGGTTCTCATCAGCCACAAGAATGCTAAAGACAAGGGGATCATACATTTATTAATATTACATTGTCAAAAAAATGCATGCATGGTAAGCTGGATTTTACAGGCTTGTTTTTCTTACTGTTTTTCTTGTGCTAATAACAGATCAGGAAGATCTATTTTAGGTTAAAGAAGTAGAAAATCTGAAATATCAACAAAAGGATACTACATGTGTGTGCACTTTTGCATGTGTCTGTCTTGAAAAGAGCTTCTTAAGTACCAAAAGCTTGTTGATAAATGATACATGCTTTTCCCACCATCATCTTTCTCCTCTTCAATATCCCATGTCAGCTGGCTCTCACAGGACAATTACTCTCTGCAGATTGTACCCAAAACACAGGTTTACATTTTTTCTTAAACGAGGATCATCACTTGGATTACCTAGCCCAGGTCTGTGTGCTTATCCAACCAAAATAACATCTCCTAGAGGCATTAACTGTATTTCTTCCTTGGATTAGCTGGATCAGCCATAGGGAGAGTGGAAGGAATAATCTCGTACCTAGGGTTTTTGTTCTCTTCTTTCTGGTCTTTCCAATTGGTGGGGAAAAAATGGATGGCACTAGTTTCATCAGCAGCTCTCTCATACTTGGCTTCACTGTTATTTTATCTGGCATGACGCAGTGAAGCCTGTGTAAGTTATTACTGTCTCATGTCTCAGTACACAATTAATTTTTTTTCCCATCCCAAACTGCCAGGGCCCGGCTTCCATCCAGTCTTTACAAAAAGACTACTGTGTGAGAGGGGTGGTTTTCATTCTTTTTCTGACCATTAAGGCGGTACTGCAGGATTTTCTTATTTTAAGACCTCTCCTTCTGAGGGAAAGAAAAAAAAAAAAAGAATCTTTAATTAGTAAGTTCCAAAGTTGCACCAACCTGTAGGTAGGGCTGACTTGTTTTTTACAAGGGTCAGTGTATAGCATAGTTGTTTCCTAGCTGAGTGTTACCATGTAGGTGTAGTTTCCCATCCTACATATCCTTCCTTGGTTTATAAACAGGTACGTTCATGTAAGTAATTACCTCTTGGATTTTTTATATTAAATTTCTGATTTTGATGTCTAATAAATTCTTATTAACTGCTCTTGAAGTTGTTATTTTTAAAGTCTGATCTTTAAATATACTGGCTCTTAGCTTTATAAAATGATCTACAACTGATTTACCCTCAAGTTTCTTTTGTCAACACATGAAAATATCTGGCTTTACTTTGAGAAGGCTCAACTGACACCTGTACTTTAATTCTCTATACGATGCCAGTGCCCTAGAGTTAACACAAGAATTTACTTTTATCAAAATAATGTAGTTCCAGACCTCATTCAAAGTGAGGCATTTATAATGGAGGCTTCACAGTATAAATCCTCTTTAAAAAGAAGAAAAAAAGTATACTTTATGCAGACCTCACCATAACTAGCTTTCAGGTCCTGAATGGTGCAGATTATCCAGTTGGTCTGTAAACAGGTCTTCTATTTTGTATTCCTTTTATTTCCATGTGTTTACTATTCCTACAGAAACCAACATTGTGGTATTCACTGCTTAGAATCACTTTCTAGCTGATAGTTGTCAGAATCAGAATGGCATAAGGACACTGTGGCAACATACAGGGAAAAAAAGATGGAAAGAGAAGATCATGGAATAAGATGGAAAGAGAAGAACATGGAGTAAGAGAAATTGCTTCGAAGTGCAGCAAAAAACCCTCCTAACTTGCTAAAATTCAGGCCAGTTATGATAACCAGTTAGGAGGTCTTGGCCCTGTGCTTAAAGTTGTAACATCAAGACAGTCAGCCAGTCGAACACGAGTCTGGATCTAGAGCATACGTGTTTATACCTCCACTAGTAAATTATTCACAGCTGCTTAGAGCATCTGGGTATGCTTAGGTTGTCATGTCTTTGAACAGAGATTTCCATTGGGCTTCTACACACTAAGCACTTGCCTCAAGCACTGACTTCATCATGAGCAGCAGGTTAGACTAGGTGACTTCCTGAGGTCCCTTCCAACCTGACCTGTTCTCTGATTCTGTGAACCTTTAGCGCTCTAGCTCCAGAAGACTGAGGACTGTAAAATCAACTGGAAAAGAAAGCTTTCCTATAACTAGGAAAGACCTACATCTTCAAGAAAGCAACACATTTACAGTGCAACCTTTCTCACTTAGTATCATCTGCTTAAGGAACTTACTGTTCTGAGTCCTGAGTTTTGTGGTTCTCATTCCTCACTCTTGGCAGAAAGACCAATCTGCCAAGCACAATTTAGAATGTTTAGTTACATGTTTCTTTAGATGGTGAAACAGCTGTACATCACTAAGCCTTCTGTTTGGTTATATTGCTGCTCCAGATGAGAGTGGCATAGCTTGTTAAAGCCTTTTAAATCATGTAAATCTTAATCCTTCCAACATTTTTTCCTTGGCCATGTAATTCTTGTTTTCCAGAAATGCACATATTACACAAATAATAGCGCTGACCTATTCATTGCCACATTTCTGGATTCCATTTCTATGAAATATACCTAATGTTCACAAAATAAATCAAGACAGGAAAGAACTACCTGAGATTAGTAACTGAACAAAATCTACAAAACAAAGAATATTCTTAAACCATCAGCTTCCGGTGCTGCTCAAAGATAACAATAGGATGTATCAGCAGTGCAGAAGATATGTCTGTTGACTGTTAAGTATAATTGTTCGTGTTATTTTAAATAAATGAATGAAGTAGAAATATTTACCACTTTGTGTTAAACAGGTCATAATTGGAGAAGGCTGTGAGAAAATCCATGAAGAAGCAATCAGGTTTAAAATAACACAGATGAGTATGTTTACAGAAACAGAATCATTATCAAAGATGCCAGTGCTTTCCTGTTGAAAAATAGGGTGAACATATCGGGATATAAATGAACCTTTCACATGACAAAAATTTTAACAGGTCCGTTGCTGCACGGCTGGCCTCCATGTGTGCAGTTTGCCAGTGACCATATTTGATCATCACCTCAAGGTCAATATGAAAATCTTGCATTGTTTTGATCAGCAGTTTTAAGGACTTCCTGACATGCCACAAATGAGACATAGATGTCACTCATGAAGATGATACTGTTACCTGCCTAGAGGTACAACAGCTGCTCTAGCAGCATAGTCTCTTTGTTTTTCACCTGATGTTAAGAAAAGGTCAGGCTAGAGGCTGCAGAATGACATGTCAACTTGCAGCATGGGATAGTGCCCTAGGTGCTTCCTTTCATTCTATTTGGAATCCAACAACTTGTAAACTTGCTGATATTTTGTCCCTTGCGACTACCTCTTTGTTATGATTGGTGAGTAATGATTTTCCTGAGCAAAACAGCTGTGTTAATCTGAAAACAGAAGAGGAATAAACACAGAAAAATTACTTAAATACAATCTAAACAAAAAGACAAGTTGGCATTGTCTGTACTTTTTCTATCTTGCTGACAGATTTTGATGTGAAATGACCATTCAGAAAACAGGCAGCTTGAGAAGGGCTTTTCAGTGTAAATATTCTGAGGTATTTATGTAATCACCTAGCAAGCTCATGAGAAGTATAATCCACCTTGGCAGTATTCCTAACACAGTAGTAATATAATTAATGTACTTACTGTATCAGCTAGTAAATCAGGAACAGATTTTTGTTTTCTTTCATCCTTTAGAGCTAGCAGTTTTATTTCCAAAGTAAAATGTCAGATATGAAGGCATAAGTCTTCGCAGCAGCAGAAGCAAAATCGATAATTTTATTCTAGTAGGTAAGATAGGTCCTGTGGTCACGAAGGGACAGGCAGGCAGGTGAAAAATCAGTTTGGCTGCTTGCAGCAGCTGAAGATGTTGATGAGCATTGGTGACTGCTGGTACCAGAGGGGGCCCGTCCCAGGTCCTAGCGGCAGCAGCAGCTGCTCCATCATTGCTGTTTGCTCTCACAGCAGTAGCAGCATCTTGGCTAGGTTTTCAGTTTGGACTGCATATAGTAAGCAACTTGTTATTCCTGGCAATGTAGTGTCATAGCTCAGTGTGTTCTGAGCTGACTTTCGTGGCCAGAGTGATCAAACGTTATGCTGTTATGGTGTTTCAGAAATAAAGTAGTTAGTGTTACACATTGAGAAAATCACCAATCTCATAATGCATGCCTTTTCTATATTCTTTTTCCTCCCTTTCACAGCAACATCAGCATGGTAGAAGTGAAAATCCCTATATAGGGACAACATTTTTGGTACTGCAGAAACCTCATTATGGGAGGCAAATCTATTACATGATGCAATCAGCTTGAAGCTGAACTTAAATTTGGAAATAAGGTAAAACTTTTTAAGTGGTTGCTGACCATTGGAACAGATTTCCAAGGGATGTTGTAAATTTGTCACTTGGCATCTTTAAATCAACATTGTCTGTCTTTCTAAACTAAGTGCTCTATTTAAACTACCAATCTACTGAGTACTGTTATGTTGCAGAGAAAAATAATCACTCTGGATGTGGAGCTGATTAGCAAAAATTTTCTGACTTTTGATGGACAGCAGTTCAGACTAGTGATTTCTTGTGAGTGACATGATTACAGGAGTCCTTTCTATGACTATTATCAGTAGTCTATAGAAAGTTCCTGTAGCTGACCTACTATGCACAGGAAGGCACAAGCATCCACAGAGGTCCACAGTTGCACTTTTGTGCATCCTGGTAGGATGGCTTATGTAGGAAACCTGGAGTCTTCTGTCAAGATGCTGCAGAAGACACAGTTCATTGCAGGTAGCTGGAGAAACCTCCTTCATTTCCTGCTGTGCTCATCACACTTGTGGTTTCCTATTCTGAAGTGAAATGTCCTGATAGGCAAGATATCTTTCATAAAGACCTGCTCCAGACAGCAAAAATAAGGCTATTTCTGTTGTTTATTCTGTTGTTACTATTATTATGCTGTTCAACAGTCGGAATATACTATCCATACAACATTTTTGGCTGTTGCCTGTTTCTGGGAAAACACAGGGTAATACTGCAGTCAGTTTGCTAGATAAACCATAGTTTTCTCTTTTGCATCACTTACAGATACTACCAATAGCGACTACTCTTCTGCACCATTCATAGCTGCTATCATACAAACTGTACTTCTTACTGTATCTGTTTGGGCTTTATTTTGTCATAGTTTTATAACAGTCACTTCAGGACTAAGGGCAGACAAAGTACTGATGTTGTCGATCAGGCATTTGTGGAACACTTCCGACACCTTCACTTAAGATGCACCGAACAGTAGTTTCTAGTTATTTTAATTACTGCTCTATAGTGCAGATAAGGATTTCAGATAAGTAATCTATATGACTGATGAGGCCGGTCATTTGAGTAAATAGGTGGGAGGCCTAGCAACCCTGAAAACAGAGCATCTTAGTCTTGTGTGAAGTTGAGACTACATCACAGTTCGTCAACTTACCAATATTTGATTTTATCAGTGAAGTCCATTGACTAAAAAAACTTCAATTTCTGATGCATAGATTCATGAGTTTAGATTAGTATGGGAAAGAAACCTGCTGACACTAGAGATAATTACTCCAAAAAATCATTGTTGAGTCCACTCAGGCTCTTCCAAAGACACCCTAAGCTTCTGGTGCAATTTATGTCACTGGAATAATTTTTCATTCCTGCCAGAGGAAATTGGTGCTAACTGAAAACCTTAAAATTCAGCTCACTCATTAATAATTTTATTAATAATGACTGGTTTTTCTTCAAGGTGCGGAAACCTCTAACTTCTCCTAATTCTAACTTTTCTAATACTTGCCTTTTTATTTGAGAATGCGCTGGAATCCATTTGCTTTTTCTCTTAAGAATAGAGATAAAGTTTTTCAACCATCTGACTTAAATCCACCAAATTAACCTTCTCTTTGGGAAACACATTTTACTTTATATTTTGTATTTTACAAATAGAGGAAAAATACCCACATAAAGATGAGTGACAAATACTAAGTCTGAGGATAGGAAAAGATTTACCCACATGACTTCATTCAGTAGTAGAAAGAGAAGAATGCTTAACTGTGCATTTCTGTGAGACATTTGTTATTCTTACAATTAAACACTTACAATAAGCACTGCATATGTCTCCACTGGATCTTAATTTAATCCTCACCATTTGATGACACGTCAGACCTCATCAATTTTACACCTTTTTTCCCCTTGGAATGAGTTTTCATTTACCAATTTCAATCCAATTACTCTTGCTCTCCCATTTCATTAGGCCTTGTAAATGTGATCCCACAATACTGCTGTTAACAACTGCTAGCAAGACCTCATAAATATATTTTATAATTGATGGATGTTACATAACAAATGAATGCTTTAAAAATCATGCTGAAAGGCATTAGAGAGCCAGTCCTGTTGGAGGAAGAAGTGAAAGGCTCTTTCTCCACATCTGGAAATAAATTCAGTTTGACAGTGTTTTCGCTTGTTATTAAAACTTCTCTATTTGCCTGTTGTGCTTGATAAGTTATTAGAGATGACAGCTGGCATTTGACTGAAACTTACAGTCAATTACATATTTTGAACTCATGCAGAATTCAGAATTGTGCTGATGCAGACTCAGAGTTAGCCTAAAAAAAAAACCAGAAAATATAAAATTTAGAAATTATATGTAATATTACAAATTTGCCACCAAAACTTTGTAGAGATCAAAACGGATGATGATGAGCGCATTCAGAAAGTTCAGGTGGATTAGGGATACAGCTTCCTCAAGAATGATCCTAGTTTGGTTGCTCACTCAGTTGCTATAGATATGCCTCTGGAAGATGACTTTTGCCAGAATTGTGGGTATGTATTTTCAGGTCTGGCCAAGTGGATTTGCAGCAACCAGTCAATTTGCAAACAGACTCTGAGAGAGTATTCATATAAATACATCAGACAAGGTGAAAAAGATGACTTCACAAATACTGCAGCTATGCTCTTTCTAATGTAGTTCAGTATTCAGGCAGCCTTCATTGCTGCAAGATTGCAGTGCTGACTCACATTCAAACTGATACCTTCCAGGATCCCCTGTTTCTGCAAATCTGCATTTGACCTAGTTGGCCCTAACCTGTACTGATGCATGGGGTTAGTCCATGCTGGATACAGGATTTGGCATTTCCCTTTGTTGAACTTCCTGAAGTTCCTCTGTATGACTGTTCTGGTCATTGATAATGATATCCGAGAGCATGATGAATATGAACAGAACACGAGGATAAATAGTGCCATATCAGTCCCTAAAGGATGGCATTCACCACCAGATATCAAATGGGCTTGTAACCACTGACCACTACTTTTTTGGTCAAATATCTTGCCAGTTTTTCAGCCACATTATAGTTCACATACTCAATCCATCTCTCCTCAGTTCAGCTACAAGAACCCTGTCAGAAACAGTGTTTAAGGTCTTGCTGAAGTGTAGGTGACATTAATTTTCTTTAATAAATCCTTACCGGCTATTCCCAGTAATCTGGTCTTTCACATGTCTGGAAATGGCTTCCAGAAGGATGTACTACACAATCTTCCCAGACACTGAATTTAGGATGAACATTCTCCTCCTCACTGTTTCTTGATATAGGTGTCGCATTTAACTTATTTCTAGTAAGCAGGAGATTACCACAATTGTTAAAAGCATATCAAATGCCTTTCAATGACTTAAGCCTGTTCCTTTGACATCCTTGAATACCTCCTGATATGTCTGATGGACTTTACTTGTCCAACTTAATTAAGTAGTCCCTAACTTTATCTTCCCTGCTTTGAGTAATGTATGTTTCCCTTGAAATCTTCTCTAATGCTTAGAGAACAGGGAAGTCTGTGAGCAGTGAAGACTAATGTGAGGAAGGTATTGGTACCCCAGTCTTTCCCATGTCCTTCAGCACAAGGTCACCTGTTGCATGAAGAAGGGGAGTCACATTTTCTTTGATCTTACTTTTGCTATCAATATATCTGCAGAAGCTCTTGTTCTTGCTTCACATCTCTCACGAGTTTTAATCCCAACCAATTTTTAACCATCCCAGTTTCATCTCTGCTTGCTTTTGTGATGCTTCTCTATTCCTCCTTGGTTGCCTATTTCTACCTCTGTCTCCTGTATGTTTCTTTTTAGCAGTTGAAGTCATTCAGGTTGCTCAGCCAGCCCTCCTCCTTCCATGCATGCCCATATTCTTGCCTGCTCAGGTCAGGGTGGATGATTCTTGTTGGATGGAATCTTGTTTGATTCATCCTCATTCTTTGAGGATGATGTCCTTGAAGACTGGACAGCTTTCCATGACTCCTTTGACTCCTACAGGATTCTGCCTACCAGTTCCATGAACAACCCAAAATCCAGTCTCCTGAAATCCAGGGCTGTTTTCAGCTAATTGTCCTGCTCGGTTCCCTCTGAATCTTAAACTTAACATCTCCTTGTTAGTGCTGCATCTATCACATCTCCAACTAGTTCTACTTTAATCACAACTAGGAGGTCCATAAAAACACCTTACCTAGTCCAGCATTTATACTAAATGGTTGCAGGTATTCAGAGTCAGGGCCTGTGACCATGAGACTTGTCTGCACCTTTTCTGGGCCCCTGCCCTACAGCCTCAGAACCTGTTTTCAACCATAGGGCAAAGATCTGTGTATTCATAGAATCACAGAATCATCAGGGCTGGAAAAGACCTTTAAGATCATCAAGTCTAACCATTACCCCAGGACTGCCTAGTCCACCGCTAAACCATGTCACCAAGGGCCTCATCCACACTGGTTTTGAACACTTCCAGGGACAGTGATTCCACTGCTTCCTGGGCACCCTGTTCCTTGATCATCCTCTCTTTGAAGAAATTTTTCCTTATATCCAATCTAAACCTCCCCTGGTGAAGTTTGAGACCAAGCCAATTCTTTGCATAGACAGCAAATGTCTCTTCTTGTCACCTTTGCCTGTCTTTCTCAATTAGCCTGTAGGTCCTGGCCTTCTCTAGGACTGAGACACAGCATTCTTCATTATACTTTTATGCACATTTTCTGTGTTTTGTTAACCAAAAATCCCAATCTAGACTGTCAACAGATGTTTGTCTAAAATAAATTCAGAACACATTCCCGATTTTTATCCCTACTTATCTGTCATGCACATCATTTGGACTGTAGGTTGTAAGCACAGGGCTCGTGTCCTGCCTGTCAGGCATGTTGCATTGTACATAGTGCATCAAATTCACCTCTGATAAATCTTCATTGCAGTCAGCAGCTACATCACTCAAGGCCTCTGTGACAAGCCTCAGCTGTAGTCAATCCACAGAATTGCTCCAGGTACTCCATCTTTGCAGAACGTTTGCCTGTGTATATTTCCTTGATTTATTTTCACCATGCACAGAAAATCTCCAATACATCATTTACCATGAATATGGCTGTTACAAGAGATGAGATTATGAAGAATAATTACTTACAGGAGCAAGTTGCTTAAAAATCATTAATGCTGCTCAATGAAAATGGCTATTAATCTTCCCTTGAGAAAAGTGATCTATATATAAGTTCCACGTTTTTTTCTTTTTCCCTTCCAGTTTTCCTTTTTTCCTTTCTTTTCTGTATACACTGTCAGCACCAAAGTTGATACTCGAAGATTTGTCCAGTGGTGTTGCTTCAGGCTTTAGCTGTCAAACACATTTAAGGGATTATGTGTAGATAACAGGAGCAATACTCTTTCTAAAGGTCTAATAAATCAGAGCAGCTGTTCTCTGCCAGGGACTCCAGTGTGATTCTGCATGCAGACTGCAAGACCCAACACACCTGCACACTAAGAAAGGGGTGGGTTTAAGTCCTTGGGCTGCTCTAATGATATCAAATAGACCGTTTACTACTGAATGAACATTCAGTGATTGTTCCTGATGAATAATTACTATTAGAACAAGCCAGGGTCTTTCATGGAAAAGAGAGTTTCCTGCCTGTCGTATAAATAGACACAGCCATAGCTTAACTTTCTCAGCCCCTGCTAGACTTGAAACTTGTTGAAAAAAATGTTTTTATGTGCTTCTGCCCAAGAAATCTTATGGGTTAGTCAAAAGATCAATTAAACAAGGAGATGTTAAACTTTTTTTCATACACTTTTTTTTTCTTGCTTTCAACTCCAACTTGCCCTAAACATAAAGGGCCTAAATGTAAATGAATGGTCTCTAATTTTTTAAAGAACTATTCCCACAATTTTGGAGCCATCACAAAATATTGGTTCATTAAGAAGGGAGTTCATCATTATACTTCAATAGCTGAAATTCTGTTAAACCTGGAAAAAAAGTCCAATTTTTTTACTTTTCAGTCTCACTGAGTCCTATGGATTTGCAAAGCACTTGAGTCTTTCCAGCCAATATTTAACTTTGAAAGTAAATATTTATGTGGAAATGTGAAAATGGATTTTAAGGCAAAGATTTTTGAATTTGGTTTCTGCTCAGCTTCTTTAAGATATATTTGTTGCATACAAGTCATATTATTGGAATCAAGGATTACAACATATACCGAGAGGTCAAAGTAAATCTGAGAAAAAAATTCTCCTACTATCCTGGATAATCCTAAATGCAAAAAAAAGTTCTTTTCTGAAAATAATCTGTTCCAGATTTCGTCAGCTTCCAGAATGTTAACCACTGTAAAACAATGGAGATTTTCTTAATAATGTCTACTATCCTACATCTGAATTAAGGCTTTGACAGGGTTTGTACATGGATATGTCACATGAATCTGTTCACCTCTGACCCTAACCATACCTAATGAATTTGCCTGTCTTTCACAGGAATACTGTAGACAGGAAATTGGAATATTATAATTTCTGTTATATATGGCTTGGGAATATTTTTTTTAAGAAACATTGTAAAGAAATGCATCTAAAAAGACGTCTGTTATAACATCCCACAAGGTCTATGAATCTGTACCATAATAAACTGTATGAAGTTATTTCTTTTCGATAGACAATCACCACACCTGAGAACCAGCCTTTTCTGACAGGGCCATTTCATCTGATAGAGTATCAAATAGCTTGTTGATTATTCTGACTTCAAAGGCCAACAGTGCTGATATCTTCAAGGTGGTCTGTAATGCCTGAGTGATGAGGCCACCTGTCAATGTGACTGCAAAATTAGAGAGAATCTGTTGGGAAGTGGAGGGTAAACTTCCTCTCCCTCAGATTAGCCTGATTAGCCTTGAACAAGTTAACTTTTACAAATCAGTTTTGTAGCTATGGGAAAATTATTTATCAGTGGCTACTTTCTTCTGCTGGGGGGAACCTGTTTATGGTGAGTAGTTCAGTAAAGTGTTCTCATCTACTTCAGAACCAGTTTTCCATTCACTGAGTTATAAAGAGAATTCCTC